>NW_022900940.1:27285644-27327732 GCF_012274545.1 Fukomys damarensis
AATGTGCCAATTGAAATTCCAACACTATATTTCACAGAACTAGAAAAAAGAATACAAAAATTCATTTGGAACCATAAGAGACCTAGAATAGCAAAAGCCATTTTAGGCAACAGACACATGGCACCAAGGTATAAATTCCCAATTTTTTGGAACCATAAGAGACCTAGAATAGCAAAAGCCATTTTAGGCAACAGACACATGGCACCAAGGTATAACAATTCCCAATTTGAAACTATACTACAAAGCCACTGTGATAAAACAGCATGATATTGGCAAAGAAAAAGACCTGAGGATCAGTGGAACAGACTGGAAGACACAAAAACAAACCCAGATGTACTCAGCTACATCTTTGACAAAGGAGCTGACCATCCTCAGTGGAGGAAAGATAGCCTCTTTAATAAATGGTGTTGGAAAAACTGGATGTCAACCTGCCACAGATTAAAATTAGACCCTTATCTTTCACCATGCACTAAATTAAAATCCAAATGGATTAAAGATCTAAATATTAAAACAGAAACATTAAACTTGCTGGAAGGTATAGAACTCTGGAAGACATTGGTATAGGAAAAGACTTTATGAACAAATCCTCAGTAGCACGGAACTAGCAGAAAGAATCAACAACTGGGATCTCATCTTACTAAAAAGCTTCTGTACTTCAAAAGAAACCACCAGCAGAACTAAGAGACAATCTACAATATGGGAAAAAATTTTTATCAGCTGTTCCTCAGACAAAGGACTATTATCAAGGATATATAAAGAACTCAAAACAATCAGCCCCCCCAAATATAAAGACCCGATTCAAAAATGGGCATCTGAAATGAACAGACATTTCTCAGACAAAGAAATAAAAGCAGCAAGTAAATATATGAGAAAATGTTCCACATCACTGATCATTCGACAGATGCAGATGAAAACAACACTGAGATTCCACCTCACCCCACAAAGAATGGCTGCTATCAAGAAATCACACAATAACAAATGTTGGCGGGGTTGTGGGGAGAAAGGAACCCTTCTCCATTGTTGGTGGGAGTGCAGACTGGTGCAACCACTATGGAAATCAATATGGAGATACCTCAAAGAGCTTGGACTGGAGGTTCCATTTGACCCAGCCATCCCTCTGCTGGGTATCTTTCCAAGAGAACTAAAAGAATCATATCACAGAGAAGTATGCGCACCCATGTTTATAGCGGCACAGTTCGTAATAGCTAAATCTTGGAAACAGCCCATTTGCCCATACATTGGAAACTGGATAAATAAGATGTGGTTTTTCTATAAAGGGGAATATTACTCAGCCATAAAGAATGAGAAAATAGATTCATTCATAGGAAAATGGATGCATATTAAAGATATACTCCTAAGTGAAATAAATAAGTCACACATGTGTAAATACCAAATAGTTTCCCTCGTGTGAATAATCTGCAATAAAACAAAAGATCCTAATAAGATTACTGTCATTTAGAAATGAGAAGAAAGGAGCTAAAGGTGTAGGGAAGGTGGGATGGGTAGGGGAAGGGTAATAAGGGAAAAGAAAAAAATGTGAGATAATGAAAAGATGAAAATAAAGTGTTTGTAGATGGGGAGGGTAGGAGGGGGTGAAGGGAGGGCAGAGGTAAGGGGAAAAAATGAGAATCAAGACTTTTCATGTAGAGGTACAATATCCCAACAGTGAATGTAACTGTACTGTATCCCTAAAATGTACCAATAAACTCAATTAAAGCTGAAAAAAAAAAAGACCTTCTTCATGTGTTTGTTGTGAGAATTGTGAGGTAATTTGTGTAAATTAACCATGTAAATTGCTTTTTTTTCACTACAATAGAAATTTAATAGAGAAAAATCAATGAAAGCAAAGCCTGGTTCTTCAAAGAATCAATGAAGTTAATTGATAACCAGACTGGTAAGAAGAAAAGACACAAGCTACCAATATCAGAAATAATAGAGTAAGCATCATTATAAACCCCAAAAAGATTGTACAGATAATAAGGGCCCATTATAAATAAATATGTCACAATAAATTTGACAATTTATAAAATTAGGCAAATTCCTTAAGTGACACAAAATTTAAAACTCATGTAAGAAAATAAATATAAAATTTGATTCAACTAGCTCTTAAAATATCAATCTATTGGTGTACCCTTGTAGATAAATACTTGCATTGCTTGCTTCCATAAATAAAAATTCAATGAACAATTCTGTGCAAATGCCTTTGCATTTTTTTGGCAAGTTTACCCCAACATTCCAGAATTAATGGGATCCATATTGCCCTCTTTGACACATATTATTAAGCAATTCTCTGGGAAGTTGTACCCATTTACAGCCCACCAACACTTACAGAAATTGAAATTTCAAATGCTTTCAATATTCCCAGCTGCAGATCAATTACATCTCTTGTGTTTAATTACATTTCTTGAATGAATAGATGCAGCATCTTTTCGTTGTATTTATCATATATTTGCTTTATGTTATATCTCTCTTTGATACTGACTGAGCCTTACGTTACTTTCTTTTGGGTGTTTGACATATTCTAAAATTTTTATTAGAGGCAATAATTTTTCATTGTATACACTACAAATTGCTTTTTGTTGTTTAAATTTCAATGTTAATACTGTGTGTGTTGTCACCCAATTTTTAAACACTATGTACAGAAGCTTAACAATCTGTTTTCTACGGTTCAAGTTGCCTTAATTTGGCTCACTTTTCAAAGACCAGAGAACTTGGGTAGAAATTAGCTCTATGTTTGATACATGCTGACATTGTTGTAGTGCTTATTTCCATGTATCCACTTTTATCTGAGTTTTCATATCAATTTTATTCATTTAATTTCTGTATGGTAGAAAAAGGCCTACTTTTTCTGCCTACTTCTTTTTATCCGTGTATGGTTACCTCTTCTTTTCTACCCATAGAACAAAATTACAAGACAAAGACTTACAAACAGGCTCCCTGATCCCCCTACATGAGTTTTCTGATCATTTCATCTAATTTTTATCGAGTACTATTTATTCTGCATTGATCTGCACACTGTGCCTTAGACTGGGACAACTCTTAGTGAGATGTCTTCCCAAAGACAAGTGAGCTACTCTAGGAAGCTGTGTTCCGTGCCCAGTTCAGGATCAAGTGCGATGCCTTGCAGTAACCTAATCTAGTATCTCTTGTCTCTGTTAGTGTATGGGAGCCACAGGTCCAGAGTTTATCCAGCTAATATCCGATCTCCAGCACCTTGGAAGCTCCTCATGCACCCCAGGCCTGAGTAAGTGGAGCAGAGCCTCCAGCTGACTCACAAATCAATGCAGCAGCTTCATGTCCTGGGGCATAGTCAGGCATGCGTCCTCCACTCCCTGGAAAGCACTGGTGGAAGCTGAGGTGACTAAATCTGGAAACAGTCTCTGAAGAGGTGATTGACTTAAAATGAAGTGGTGGAGTCCCTGATCCAGTACAATTTGTGTTCTCCTAAGAGAACGTGGGGCATGTGAAGAGGTACAGGAGAGACCATGTGAGGACACAGCATTCAGCGGCCCAGGAGTATAGAAGAGGACAAACCAAGCCACTGATATGACCGTGGACTTACAGCTTCTGAAGCTGGGGGAAAACAGAGTCCTGCTGCTAAGGCCATTGTCCTGTCTGGTTATGGCCACTTCATGAGGCCAGCAGAGAAGCCAGCTGCTGAGAGACACAGGAGTGGATGGCTAATATTGCTGCAGGCAACTGAAGTTTTGCGGCTATCACACATCATCACTGTGGCCACAGTTAAGCAGTAGCTACTGACTTCAGGAACCTGGGTTTCCTTGTGTATAGAATGAGTCTCCTAAGTGTCTCTTACCAGATTCAGAGAATTCATTGGTTTATTGGTGAGGCGAGTCCTCAATCAGAACTGTGAACTCCTCTCCAGCCCCTCTGCTCCAACATGGCACCACCGAGACCCACCTGGAGCATGGCTCAGTACCCACTGTCTCAGGAAGGGACAGCAGAAAGGGGACAGAATGCCTGACTCTGACAAGCCTGGAGGACCTGGTGGAGCTGTGGATCTGGAAGGGTGGAACGGGAGTCTGGGAAATGAAGAGGGCTCTGCTCGTACTGGGCAGGAGCAATGGGAGCTTGTCTGGGAACAGCATCTGACTCCTCTGGGCCAGAAGTAACCACTCCTTGTCCACGTTCCAGGAACCTGGCCCAAGGTGCAGGCAGCCTGAGGCCTCAGCAGAAAGTAACTCTTCCTCCCTTGGATTCTTCCTCCTTTGGCAGGTAAGATTCCACATGAGGTGTGGCTGGTCTCAAAAGGAGCCTGAGAAGATGACCTAATCTCCACATCCAATCCCCTTGGGCCAGGTGAAGGAGAAAGCCCCAGAGATCCTACCCTAGGTGTTGGGCATGGAAAATCTCAGAGGGAGAGGGGGTGAGTGACACCCGGAGGACCATGGATGGTCCAGGAAGACTCTAGGCCGAGCCCACACTGAGCAATAGGACACTGGAAGAATGGCCCCAGGCCTCGGGAGAGCTCTGTAGGACAAAGGGAGCCCAGCCTGTGTGGAGGCCTGAAAGGATGCTGGACCTGGCAGGCTGCCTGCTGCACTAGCCAACCAGGTAAATGGATTTTATAGAGACTGTACAACATATAACCAGACAGAGCAAGTGCAAGTCTAGTGTGGTACACCATGGAGCTGATTTTTAGGCCTAGAGACAATACCCAGCAGGTCTTCCTTCATCTATCAGGCACACAGCTGAGAATTAGAAGGGAGTTTAGAGGCCCTTGTTAATCTCAAATTGGATGGTACATCACAATAATCTAAGAAACTTTCTATTAAAAACATTCAAATATTGAACCCTGCCCTATACCAATCAAATTAGAATTTCTGGGATGAATCACCTACAGTAGCATTTTTAGAAGATATAGTCCAGATAATTCAGGTAATCATTTTCCCAACACATAAATGGATCCTTTCTTCAACATCCTGGTTCAATCACTTCAGGGCATTTCCACACTCCTGTACAACCAGGATCATCTGTCAGGTCATGTCTGTGTTCAGACAGAGACTTCCTATAAAATGCAAACATCTTCTCATTTCTACAGCCCCATATGAGCCCTTAGTGTGCAACAACCCTTCTTATATAACTTTCTGAAATCTGAAGGGATCTATTCATTAGGTCTGTGCTGCATTTTTTTCTTGCTTTTTCAAGTAGCTCTTCTAGAATATAGTTTCTAAACCAACTCATCATCATTCTTATCTTCATAGATGCTCTTTAATATTTCTCCTTAAAAGGTCATACCAGAAGGTAATAGATTTCTATGTGGCCTAATTAGCACAAATGATTGTTTCTATGGTCTCCTCCTAAGCAATGTAATGTTTGATTGATTGGTTTCTATCTTCTGATACATATCTAATGTTGTTCAGTTTATAGTGTACCGTAATCATAGATGCTTTTCGGAAACTTCTGTCAAACCTCATCTTCTTCGTTTTTATGCCCATGTTTAACTTTGGCAGCAAATTTAGGACAATGTTTTCCCTATTCTCAAATTTCCTTTTGAAGACTTAAACTTATCATTCTAACCTACTGAGAAAATCCATACAGAATTTTTATTGTAATCAGCATTTCCATTGTTCTTCCTTGCTTTCAGTCATCTCATTCATTTACTGGCTTAAAAAATGTTTTGTAAGACCAATGATGAAGGTTGAAATTCCACTTCCGTAGAGACCTCTCAGAGAAATTCTAATTGGAGAGCTCCTCATATCTCTCAACCTCAGAAAGGTATCTAGAAATAAACCGAGGTTAGATTCAGTTCTCTTCGTCTTCCTGCATTCAAATAAGACTGTGTATCTCGTCTCTCCTATAGGTAATAAACAATGTAATAATCTATTTTAGAATATTTGTGAAGTTGTAAGTGTCAAGATTACCAGTTTATTTAAAAAAGAAGGTTGTTTTGTGAGAATAAGAGAAGTATTTGACTGCCTCTATTTTTCTGCCACTTCTTTACAAGTCCTCAGAGGTTACTGACAATGACAGACTTAGAAATCACATTTCTAAATTCTGATAGCATTTTAAAGGCGTGATTATTTTTATTCACAGGTATTGAATTATTTTAGATGTATTGAATCTTCTTTTACTGACCTTATGTACTTAGTCCACAATACAGGCTTGTTCTGTTTTTAGTTGTCTTTTCCACTGGGGAAAAAATGCTTTCCTTTTATAGACAATGAAACAAAAATAGGAATGGTGAGTTCTCTGTTCTTTCCATCACGTTAACACAAATGTTTTTTCAGGCTGCAGGATTGATACTTCCTCAAGTGTACCTCTTTGGTATCTTGTGTTCCAAACAAAACTGAAATGGCTATCTGAACAATCATAAATCTTGGGATTTCCTTAATCTGGATGGTACTATGCCATACTTTCAAATTCAATCCTGATCATTTGACTTCTAAGACCAGTTAGTGAGTGGAGGACTGTCCAGAACATGTAATATACTTCACAGCATCTCTGGCCTCTGCCAACCAACCCTGTTACATACACATCTCTCTGTGAGGATCCCACACACCACACCCTCATCTATAGTTCTTAGAAGCTTTCTCGTGAATTTGGCAACTTCCTTATTTTATTTGCAAAACTTGCATTTTTATTCCACTCCCCAAAGTTGAATAAAGCTGCTCAAATTGCAATATTAATATGAAAATAGTGAAATCATGAGACAATACTCCAAAGTTCTTACTGCTTCTAAGTTCAACATCCACACTGACTCTGGGAATGGAAGAGACTAACCACTTTGCCTTGGGTTATTCCTTGCAAACATTTTCTCAGAATACTAATTTACACCATTGTTTTTTGTTTTGTTTTATTTTGTTTTTGTCCCTTGTGGTTTATTTCTAGTTACTTCTTCAACAAAGTTTTTCTTCTGCCCCTAATAACTAGAACATCACTGGATGTACTTTTCAGTGGTGTGTCCTTGTAATAACGTCAACTGAAGAAAACCCAGAGGGGAGGACTCTTTCAAATGTCTTTTGGAAAGAAAACAATCCACAAAAAGAAAAGCAACAATGTTCCTTTAGAAATAGCCTGCTGTGGCAAAACAGAATGAACAAAAAAGAACAATTTTGTATTCAAAGGGAATGCAAAAGTCAGAATTTCTGCCAACACAGAACAGAGGAGCAAAACACTGACAGAAAGGTTACCAAGCTCTCTCTAGGCACAAAGAGCTTCCTGTGTCCCTTTGCTGGGAAAATAGGCTAGGGAGATTTTGCACATTTTTCACATCTAAGTTCAGAGGAACTCCCTCTTTGCGGCATCATGATGCCAATGTTGTAAAAGTGCTCCGCATAAATTCTTCCCCAGATAATTCGTGGGAAATATCCTGGGTCAATCCCGAAGTATGTTTTATAGTTGCCACCAGGCTAATGGTTTTCAACATTTAGTGTACATGAAAGTCACTATTAAAATTAATTTTAAATATAACCTAGATTTGTACACGAGAGCTTTATTATTTGTGGGCTGGGGCCCAGCAACTCACACTTCTAGAAGGAAATACAGGTGATTCTGTTGCATTGTTCAGAAACACCATCTGGGGTATTTCTGAATGAAACTGAGAAACTGGCATAATTTGATCACAAAATTTGTTTTATGATGGCATTTAGTATTTCTTTCTTCAAAGGCAATTTGTCAGACAGACAATATAAAATAGTGTTACAAGAGCTTTATGCAAACTTCCACAGAAAGAAGAAACATATTTAAAATGACTTACTGTTCACTGGAAAAATTGTGCTTAGCAAGAATGCTGTTAGATTACTAAGCCTTAGTTTATGTATATTTAAAGATTTATTCTCTCAAAAGTAAAGCCAGCCACAGTGCATATTTTGGATCCCCTAATAAATTGTGAGGTTCAAATATCTACTTGGACACACAAATGTCGTGTTAACATTCCCCACAAACATCTGTCTATCTGAGACCCCCATGAGACAACCATGCCTTCTGCAGAACTACAGCAGGAGCTGAGCTATCTGACCCCATGCATAGCTATGCTTCCAGCAAACGAAAGTCAAGAACCACATGCCACTTCTGGTTAGCTATCCTGTGTCTAAACAGCACACACTGTAGGTTGTCTACCTCAAATAGGTGGCTGAATTTCATTTCTGTAAAATCTGTTTCTAAGTCCTAGAGACAATTCCATATGAGTAGTTTATCTCATTTCCAAGGTCTGCTGGGCAAAAAACAACAAGGAAAGATCACAATAACTTAATCTCTATTCTGATCCCATACTGGCATTGCTTTTACTCTCATTCTACGCAAATAAGAAACAGGAACAAGAATTTTTCTTTTATGAAGAAATATATATAAATGTAATACTCAAATAATAAGTAATCAGTGGGTGAATTTTCACAGAGTTGAAGCGACCTGTCTCACCAACCTCTAGATCAGGACACAAAACATAACACCATTAAAAAACCTCCTTTGATATTTTTCAGTCACTATACCTCCCAGGTAGGAATAAGGACAGAGTGTTGCTTTTTTTTTTATGCTTCTACAAGTAAAATAATGTTGTATGGACTCTTTCGTGCCTGACAACATTCAGAATAAAAATACTGAAATAAATTTTAATATATAAATGCTTACCTGGTACACTCCAAACTCCCACAATACAGTCATTAATCAAACACTTGCAAAGTGGTCAGTCAAACAAATTGATCTGTCTCCTGAGAAATTTTAGCAATGGCCTGTAATGTGAGAGTGGCAAATCTTCCCAATGGAAACCATTTCTGCCTTTAAATCAGACAAGCTCACCTCAAACACCCACTACATGCCAAACTCCATTAGTCTTTCAGCTCTACATTAGTACTAAGGAGTAGAAAAGACATGGCCCTTACCCAGAAAAAAAGCTTAGAATGTATCTGGAGAGGTCAGTATACTAAAAAAGACATAAAGCTCTAGACGTGTGTGTGTGTGTATTTATGGTGCTACACCATGTGGTCTGCACAACTCGAGAAAAGAACCAGAAGGTGCTACTTGAGTTACAGACCATGATTGCTTGAGTTACAGACTAATTGTAAAGCACATTTTGAAGGAAAAAGCTTGATGCAGGCTTATTGCCAAAGACAAATTGGGTTCCATCCCTTTGCTGCAAAAACTGTGTTATTCACAACTCTAGGGTAGGAGCAGGCTGGTCTGCCAGGAGCTCAGGCTGAGCAGGACTAAGCAGGCACCAAATAGAACATGGGGCCTAAAAGTAGGTCCTTTGGGCAAAAAAAAGAAAGAGAAATAGATGCCAACACTTGAGAATCAGTGATGGTTTTCCTCTGAGGCATTTTTTCCCTAGGAAACTCGGCAGTTCTTCATGGAATCAGAGTACTTGAGCTAAAAACAGTCTTTTGTCTTGGCAATGGCACTCATTGCCCGACAAGAGTTCTTTCTACAACATACCAAACAGTTCTTATAGTTAGCATGGGTCAAAAAATAAACAAATAATAAAATATTATTGATTGGGAAGCAGGAACTGTTCCAGGCATTTATATATGTTCGCTACAATCCTCACCATATCCTAAAAGGAAAATATGGGCAAAGCAAGGTTCAAATTAAATGGTTCATAAAAGAAATAGCCTGGATTTAAGCCCAGGTGAATCTAAGTACAAAAACCTCCTAGAAGGCAGTGGTTGACTTCTTTAGATGAGTATGCTGATACTGATCACAATGGTCCAGTATGACTGACAATTGGATAGTATTTTATATCCCATAAATTGTGCATTGTTGCATTACTTTTAACCCTCCAAACTGACTTACTTCCTTTTGACCCTCACACTTACTTTGATGAATAAGCAAATCCAGTCTTGGCCACGTCTCAGAGGTCACCTAGTTTATCAGTGAGAAGACCTACACGAAGCTAATGTCTTCTGCTTTTTTGACTGATGTTGTTTCCATAAAATGGAAAAACACAACCTCACGACTTCTGCATCAATGTGGAAGATAAATCATAATGGGGTCTGGAGGGACGTGAAATACAAGTCTAAGATATAGTCACTGATGTAACATCATTATAACATAGCTACTAAAAAGGCCCTTCTTGAAAGAGACCTAAGGAGCAAGAGTCAAATACTCCTAACAATTATTTATTTCACCCAAATCCCAACCTTATTCAGCAGAATAGAACTTTCTACATAAATGGCTTTGCTTGCATCTGTTTGATAATAAGAGAAGCTGAGGAAGGTTAAACATGCACTTGATGCTACAAAATTAACTATCACAGATGCTTCTGAATACCCAGCCTGCTGCTTTGGGGGCACTTGGCTACCTGGGATAAAAGACAATAAGCATGAAATGAAACAGGCAGGCTGATCCTAGACCCTCAAGCTCACTGCCTGTAACAATTAGACAACATAGTAAAAAGATTTAAATACTCAGATGCCAACCTCACTCTGGAGGAAGCCTGAGTTGGGCATCCTTACCAAGATTCACCAATGTAATAAATGAGTCAGGCTCCCCATGCCACTGATGAGCCAAAGAAACAGAGCTTCTAGAAAGGAAGTTTTGAACCAGAGAGCCCCTACTGCCTCAGATTCATAAACACAGCTTCCAAGGACAATGACAATGAGGAATTGTTATTTGAAATAAATATATGAAGGCCTCTCTCCTATTAGGCAGTTTCAGATCCTCTTCAATCCCCTCTAATAGCTTTTAACCACATCAGTATATGACCTCTCTTTATTTGATGTGCATTAGATTCCAACAGCCAGCATATTCTTTCAGAGCTACCCCTACACTACCAGAAGGAAAAGGCTGAAGCTCCTGAAAATTCAGAGGACCCTTTGAGGATCCCTTAACCTGTGACTGAATAGGTGTCAGAGCATGAAAATACCATCCCCTTCCCTAGACCACCATCTCAGTCTGTTTGAGCCTATAATCACACAAAGGTTTTCATTAAACAATCTCTCTCTTTTTTCTTTTATCCTTGTAAACGTGAGGGATCAAACCCAGTTCAAGAAAGCAGTTGGAGAACAAAGAAAATGTCATTTTCTATGTCACACTTTGCAAACACTAGCTACAGTAAGTCTCACCCCACCCACCTTCTTCAGTTACACAAATCAGGAGTCCCCAGGAACATTAGTTTATGCAACCAAATACTGGGAAAGGTACTGGAGAAGGGTCTGTACCTGCAATTTCTAGCATTATTAATCAAAAGGCTTCCTGACTGAAAGAATATGTGGAAAGAGACAGACACAAATTTTGCACTGGAATAACCATTTGTGTTTGAGTATGAAAAAGATTTTTAAAAATATGGTCCCTGGTCTAACAGCATCAGTTGGTGGGAACTTGTTAGAAATGCAAGTCCTCGGGCCCCATCCCAGACTTCTTAGGATGTTGGCCCAGCAATCTATGATTTATAGCATCCTCCAGGTAACTTAGATGGACCCTGAAGTTTGAGTCACTAGTCCAAGTTAAAAATCTCACAGAAACTGATCCACTACCAAATGGTTAGCTGTTACTATTCTGTACATACTAGGTGCTCTGGGAATAAATGGTTGAAACTTTGCAAGGTTTCTACTGATCTGTTTTGGTTGCAGGTTTTACTACTGTTGATTTTGAGTCTTAAAGATAAAGGCTGAGGTCCCCACATGCTAGTCCTCATCTTAGCCATCAATAGTGCACTTATTGGCTGGGTTTCATTCCTCCCATAAACACTTTGTCATATTATCTAGAAAGGTCTTCCAAAGATGAAATGTTTCCTGTTTGGAAGAGAGGGCTCTCCAAATGATTCCAGCTGCCGTCTTTTTTCTTCATTTGCTTCTCAGAAATTGTTGGGAGACAAGATCAAGGTAATGAAAAGGATAACAGGAGAAGACATTGTCATGGACAAGGGCCAGACTGCATTCTCTGGTACAGAATCTTTGCCAACTTTGGAGTCAGGAATGGAACAGGAACCACCAAAAAGAAATTCATTCAACCAGCACAGCTGACCTGAAATCACCCTGGTAGGATCCTGAAAACAATTACAGCACATCCAAAGAATAGGAACCAAATTATGTAGAAGAATCAATATGCCCAAACCAATCCAGCATGTGAAACAGTAAAAAAGATGTAAAATAAAACCAAACTAAAGGAAATAAATAGAAACATAGAGCATGATAGAGAATCAAGATTAATCTTCTCCAAGTGAAAGTTCCATGAGACCCCAGATACCTGAGTAGCCTCTCGACTTCTTTTTCCTCTTCTTTAAAAATATTGAGTCAGCTTGATGATTTCCAATGTCAATTTCAGTACTAGAACTCTTTGCAAATCTTTCATTGCAGTCTGGATCTTCCTTCCCTTAGCTATACTGAGCTCCTGTGGTTTTAATAACCACTTCTTAATTTCTAGGTAGATTTTCCTGATGACTCTCCTAGGATAAAGTTTCGTGGATTAAAACAATATTCAGCTGAATAGGGTGTGTGATTAATGCCCTTAAAGACAGTAACCAGGACAAACACACTTGTGAGGTATGTATTTTAGCCATGGAACAAGGAAAAGTAATACATTTTAATAAATAGTAAGGAAAATCAGTTCAACAAATACTAATATTCTCTGCCTTATATTAATATGTATTACACTTTTTATTTTTTATATCTGGCTCCCTTTACTCTTTCTCCTATCTCATATATCTCATCATTTTTCATTTGTACGATAAACCCTCAAAAGAGTCATACAAGGTAGGCACTATCATTATCTCTGCCTTAAGGAAAGAAACTAGGTTTACAGACATTAATTAAGATTACGCAAAAGGACACAGAGGCAGAGTAGAACTGAAATCGAGATATAGCTGAATCTAGAGATAGGTGCTGAAATACTTAAGTATAGCACAACTCTCACATTTTTAAAAAATTGTTAATTTAAAATAAATCTGTGATTTAGGAAGCCTGTAAAGGGCTTTACCTATTTTTTTTAATTCATTGTTTATTGGTACATTTTAGGTGTATAATATGATGACATTCATCATTGGGAATTTGTACCTTTACGTGATGCATCTTGGTTCTTATTTTTTCCCCATTCCTTTGCCCTCCCTTCATCCCTTCCTATTTACAAATACTTTGCTTTCATTTTTTCCTTTTCTCATATTTATTCCTTTGCCTTCTTTCCTTTCCCCTACCCCTCCCACTTCCCCTTTCCCTTTGCCTCTTTTCTTCCTATTTCACATTATCTATTACACATTTTGATCCTTATTTGTACTTTCAGTTTCTCACACCAGAGAAACTATTCAATATTTACATGTGTGTGATTTATTAATTTCACTTAAGAGTATGGCCTCAATGTGCATCCATTAACTATAAAAGTCTTCAGTTTCTCATTCTTTATGGATGAGTAGTGCTCCATTTTATAGAAAAAAACACATCTTCTTTATCCAGTCTCCATTTGGTGGGCAATTGGTCTGTTTCCAAGTTTTAGCTGTTACAAACTGTGCCGCTATAAATACTGGTATGCATATATCACTTTGGTAAGATGCTTTTAAATCTTTTGGGAAGATATTCCTTAATGTGACCTTGTAGGCAGTTGTATATTCCTTCAAGCAGAGGAGTAAATCCCAACAGTTAATTTGAAGAGTATCGTTTGTACCCCACAGGTCCATAGGGGCTAAACCGGGCTTGGCCTCTGACATCAGGTCCTGAATACTTGACTGAATTCCATTCTGTACCAGCTCTGTGACACTGAGAAAGTCACTTAATGTCTCTAGGCCATTATGTATAAGTTAAGATAAAATTCCTTCTCTAAGGACAAAAACCTCTGACTTTTCTCCTTGACTCTTTAGGGAGATGGGCTGATTTGCAACTCAGGCTCTTTATATTTGTAAATCAAAGTGTAGTAAAGTTGGACAAAAAATCAGGTCTTAGTAGTAGGCTCCTGGAACTTGTGTTCTCCAAAAATATAGACTTTTCTTAACCTTAAAAATTCTACATTCACATACTGAATAGTGTAAGTAGGTTTGTTTTTGTTTCTGTTATAGCAATTCCCACAAGTTAGAAAATTATAGAATATATTTAACTGATTCCGCTGTTTATTTAAATATAGACCAATCACCTTCTCCCCACTTCAGGGTCTATCCTTAGATTATTTACTGCTCTGAGTCTCATCTCTTCATAAGGTTTTACCTTTTCTTGCTTAAACCATCATTGGAGAGGACCCAATATGTCATGGGAAAAATCTCCTTTCCTTTACTGTTTCTCCACCTTTCCAGAAACAAATAGTTCAGAACAAAGAATACAATTGTTCATTCCATCTCTTCTGTGGATAATCTATGTTAGCTCTCTGTGGCTGCTTACTTACCAATATTTGTTGTTGTTGTTAAATTATTTTTTTTAATTTACAGATTGAGAGGGGACAACCAAGAATTTCAGGCTTATGCTTGAGTCTGGATTTCAGAAAGGAAATTATAGTATTGGTGTGGCCACTAGGAGTAAAGTTACCCTTTTTTATTTTTTCCTAACAGGTTCAAAAAGTAAACCCAGAATATGTAAACTTATGTCTCTGCTGGGCACCTATAATGAATCTCTCTTTGCACCCCCAACCCTTCCCAGTAAACATGTTCCAGTTCAATTTAGTTGTCAAGTCCTATAAAGATTAGCAGCCCTTCAGAAGAATACAGTAATCATCTTACCCACCTAACTCAATGAATTTCCTCCAGTGGGAATTTTGACTCTTGAAGTTGAATCATGGTCTTACAAATCATGAAGACAGAAAAAAACCTTCAGAACCGTTTGAGGTCATCTTCATATCTCAACTGAACAAAGTTCACAGAAAGAAAACAATGTGACTTTAAAACAAAGACCCATTTTTTTTTTTTTTTTTTTTTTTTGTAATACAATGTGGTTTTTAGTGGATTAATATAGGAAAATCACACATTTTTTGGAAAGAAAAAACTTTGGCCTGATTTTTAATATAATTTAATATAATTTAAATCCTAAAGTTGAAATTTGTATATTGATCCTTTAACAATCTTTTAAAGAACTAGAAACTTAATACCTTAAAAATAAATTGCTTACATAAAATGTGAGCATCTCTAAAATAAGAGTATTGTTGGCACTCAGAGCAACTAATTCACACTGTTGGGGATATAGTGCAATAACTGCACACTAACAAAGAGATTTTTAAAATTCACTGATACATTCTGTTACTTGGGAATCCTATTCAGAAGCATCGCACTCTGGTTGAGTTAATCAGAAAATGAATGACTTGAAATTATATTATCTGCTTGAAGAATTGAGTCACTCAAAAGGTAAGAAAATGGGTAGGATCAGGGAGAATCTGTTCCTCACCAGGAAAACAGATGCATCGGTATAAAGTTAACTGTCAGGATAAGCTAAGTTATGATGCAATATGAAGAGCCCCTTAACTGTTAATAACAAGACTTTTTTTTTATTTTTCACTTTTTATTTTTCTCAGTCACACCTTCTATCTGTAACAAATTAACTGGGAGCTCTGCTCTGTGTCATTTTCTTTTTCTCACTCTAGAACATAAAGTAAGAAAATGACATTGAGGTGGAGCACTGAAGATCATTCCAGCAGCTGGAAAACATGCAGGCACTTAAAGCTTCTAACTGGAAGACACGCGTGTCACCCTTTCTCAACACTAGTGACCAAAGCAAGCTTATAGTCACACCCAAATTCTCAGAAAGGAGGAGTATTCAGGAGCCAATCCCACCACATGGTCAAAAAAGATAAACATTTGGTGGACAGCACTAATGAACAGTATATGCTGAATTCTCCAATATATGAGAAGGATTCAGATATGAAGCAGGGAAAACTGACATATATATTAGTAGCTAGCATTTTTCAAACAGTTACCATGTTCTAGGCACTTACGTTATCAAATTTCCTTACACACCGCATCTCACTGAATTGACACTGTGAACTAGCTTTCAACATTATTCCAAAAATTGATGAGGAAATCAAAGCTTAAAGAGATTATATGACTTGCACAAGGTCAAACATTAGGGAATATAAGAGCTGAGATTTCAACCCATTAATATTAAGAGCTATCCACTAAAGGCAAAAAATACAAGTTTCTTCCTGAATGACAATGGTTATGAAAAGTTCAATCTGAGATGGCTGAAGGGTCATGGGAGAAATGAGATTTATATTCTTCTGCTTCTCATCCCTGATCTCAATACCCTTTCAGTTCCTCTCTCCTCTCTTTTTGCTCCTTGCTCTCACCCTTGTGCCTAACCCAAGTCCCTTTCATGAAGGTTGTAATCATGAACTGTGTAGCAAAAACACCTGGACCAGAAGCCAAAAGTCCTGGGTTCTTAAATGAGACTTCAGACTATAAACAACTCTCAACCACGCTGAGTATCCATCTTCTCAACTGTAAAGTGAGGGTAATATTCATAAATTAGAAATAAAATATATTTAAAGAAAGTACTTTAAAAGAAAATGTTATATATGCAAAATATTTTTAGTGAAAAGATGATTAGATAAAGAATGTTTGCTATGACAATAAACATCTGAAGAAATTGTTTAAATTTCACAATACAAAAGGCTGAGTGAACAAACCAATAAATTCCTAACCACTAGGGAAATATTTAGGGGATTGCCTTTTTCAAATTGCTTCAGAAATAACATCAGGTGGGCAGGAGTTCTGTGGTTATGTTCACTTCACTTATATCTTAGCACTTGCTAAGTAAGCCATCTCCTTATTACTGTTTTCTAAATATTTCTAGTTCCTTAACCCTCTCCTTCTAAGACTGCTGCATTTTAAGATATGGAATCATGTCATATCATATTCATGTGACTGATAGAGAACAATAATCATCCATGTCTTTCAGAGAATATAATGCAGAATTCATAAAATGATTCTGTTAATTTTGAGGGTGCTGTTATAAAGTTAGGATGTCTAAATTTCTTTCATTGGGCTATGTAGATGGGTATGTTAGTGTGGAATAAAAGTGGAAAAACAGGTAAATATGGAGAAAAACAACTGCTAATAACTGGAGAAAGTATTAATGCCAACTGCAAGTGTCCATTAAATATCTCCAATTTCATTTTTTCCAGTGATTGCTATAGTTTAGTTTATAGTTTATTGGATATGTTTACATTAATTGATATATTTTCCATTGTGTCCATTAATGTAGAACTAACTATTATAAGCATCCACATACCTAACATGTCAAAATAATGATATAATGCTATTCTTTCAAAGCCTGCTTTGTATAGGTCATACTCAGTGGTAGTTGATGAATATTTTGGGAGCTTAAAGGGCTACATATTTATTATAAAACATTCTCTTGCTTGAGAGATAGCATACTCTATTTCCTTTACAGAAAAGAAAAGCATTCATCCCAACATATCTGAAAATTATGTTAGTAAATAGAGAACTAAGGAAAGAAAGGGAAAGAGATCATAGTGTTTGATTACTGTTGAATAAATATATACTTACATGTCTTCAGCAATTTTTCAAACAGCATTATTTTGCTTAAAGACTGAATAGTTTTCAGGACCATTCACATTTTTTAACAGATTTTACTCATGTCTTCAGCAAAACATATTCACAAGGTAAAATTGGGCTATTTGGAAAATCCAGTGTGAAAGATTATTCAATCCCAACATTAAGTTATATTCTACTTCTCTCCTCCATTTGCCTGTTATCTTCATTAAATGGCTATAACCTTGTGGCTTTGACCAGAACCTTTGGTCTGCAAAAACGAAATTTTAATTTTGTTTTGCTGAACCTGAGACCTATTTTAACCTCAGTTATTTATAAACACTCCTATAAGCTTGTCAGTTACAAACTAGAAACATTATTTGCTTCTTCTTCTTGATGAATTCTGATACCAAGAGGCTGATGAAGCATTATTTTTGGAATAAGTTTGCCCAGATTTCAATTTTCCATGGAGATACAACCCCTAGCCTGAAAACACCTAAGATGGTAGTTATTTCAAAGCAAATCAATTTCTCATGCACCCAAGTCACCATGATTGCTCTTCTCAGTGTGCATACATCTGTCCTGCAGCCACTCTTCTCTGGTATTCTTGGTGTCTGTTTCTTTGGAACAAGGAGATAAGTGGAAGGTACCACTTAAACCTTTCCCTGCTGTCCTTTCCTCTTGGTGTTAGTTTTCCTTCCTGACCTCTGCTGCAATCTGTTGCTTTAACTAATAAAACTTTAACATGAGAACATTGCATTTCCTACTTTTATATGTATAGTTTTAGCTCTTAGTTTGAAAAGTGAACACTGGTTTATAGTTCCCTTTTTAAAAGTAAAAGAAAGGACAATCACATTCACTTCTATGAATTTACAGTATTTCCTTCTCAGAGGCCTTTACTACAAAAGAAAAAGGAAAAAAAAGAAGTTCTTTCCCCTGCTGAAATACTCACAAGGAGGGAATGCAATCTGTTCATTTAGTGACTTGAGGGAGAAAAACCTCAGAGCAGGCATCCTGCACACCTTGCTGGTAGAGCCCAAGAAATGAGGGCCATTTACACAGATTTGGTTAATTAAAAAGTTAAAGCTTCTATTTACAGAATCCATACAACTATTTCTCATCTTTTTTTTTTTGCATTTTGAATATATGCTCTTCCCTTAAATATTTATCATTTAATGCTTCAGAAAAAGTAATAATATAAAAACCTCTTTTAAATGTTTCCAACCCTGCCATTTGCTCTTATGAGACTAAAAGTATGCATTTCAGGTTTCATAGGGCCTATTGTTATGAGAGAAGACCATATAAATCAACTTCTCATTAAAATGATATGTGAGGGCTGGGGATTTAGCTCAGTGGTTCCACCTCCTGCCTCCCAATTGCAAGGACCGGAGTTCGATCTCTGGAACCAAAAAAAAAAGACAAAATTATATGTGTGCCACAATAAAAAAAATGACTTTTAATGATCAACATTAACTCCAAAAATGATTGTTTCCAAGCATTTTAAGACAAGAAACTAAGGTAACCAAGAAGAGTTATATAACAAGTATTTGATCAATAGTAGATTTCTACAAGGATGAAGGAAATCTCAGGTTTCCCTGTATTTCTTTATGGGACATAATATGTTGTCTTTTTGCATTTGATAAAATTCAACACCCATTCATGATAAAAACCCTGCAAAAAATTGGAATAGATGGTCTATACCTCAATTTAATAAAGGCTATTTATGAAAAACCATCAGCCAACATCATATTGAATGGCCAAAAACTGAAAACCTTCATGTTAAAATCAGGAACAAGACAAGGATGCCCACTATCGCCACTTCTCTTCAATATAGTTCTGGAAACATTAGCCACAGCAATTAGACAAGAGAAAGAAATTAAAGCAATAAAGATAGGAAAGGAAGAAGTTAAACTATCATTATTTGCTGATGATATGATACTCTACATTGAAGATCCAAAAAACTCCACCAAAAAACTTCTAGACTTAATTGACAGATTCAGTAAAGTATCTGGATACAAGGTGAATACCCAAAAATCAATAGCCTTTCTATACACAAATAACAGACAGACAGAAAGAGAAATAAGGGAAAAAATTCCTTTTACAATAGCATCCAAAAAAATGAAGTATCTAGGAATCAATCTAACAAAAGAAACAAAAGATCTCTACACTGAAAACTACAGCACTCTGAAAAAAGAAATCGAAGAGGATATAAAAAAATGGAAAGATATCCCCTGCTCCTGGGTAGGAAGAATCAACATAGTGAAAATGGCCATACTACCGAAACTGCTATATACATTCAATGCAATGCCAATTGAAATTCCAACACTATATTTCACAGAACTAGAAAAAAGAATCCAAAAATTCATTTGGAACCACAAGAGACCTAGAATAGCAAAAGCCATTATAGGCAACAGTCACATGGCACCAGGTGTAACAATTCCCAATTTGAAACTATACTACAAAGCCACTGTGATAAAATCAGCATGGTACTGGCAAAGAAATAGGCCTGAGGATCAATGGAACAGACTGGAAGACACAAAAACAAATGCAGATGTACTCAGCTACCTCATCTTCGACAAAGGAGCTCACCATCCTCAGTGGAGGAAAGATAGCCTCTTTAATAAATGGTGTTGGAAAAACTGGATATCAACCTGTCACAGATTAAAATTAGACCCTTATCTTTCGCCATGCACTAAATTAAAATCCAAATGGATTAAAGATCTAAATATTAAAACAGAAACATTAAACTTGCTGGAAAGTAAGTTAGGCAGAACTCTGGAAGACATTGGTATAGGAAAAGACTTTATGAACAAATCCTCAGTAGCACGGGAACTAGCAGAAAGAATCAACAACTGGGATCTCATCTTACTAAAAAGCTTCTGTACTTCAAAAGAAACCATTAGCAGAACTAAGAGACAATCTACAATGTGGGAAAAAATTTTTACCAGCTGTACCTCAGACAAAGGACTATTATCAAGGATATATAAAGAACTCAAAACAATCAGTCCCCCCAAATATAAAGACCCGATCCAAAAATGGGCATCCGAAATGAACAGACATTTCTCATACAAAGAAGTGAAAGCAGCAAGAAAATATATGAAAAAATGTTCCACATCACTGGTCATTCGAGAGATGCAGATGAAAACAACACTGAGATTCCACCTCACCCCACAAAGAATGGCTGCTATCAAGAAATCACACAATAACAAATGTTGGCGGGGTTGTGGGGAGAAAGGAACCCTCCTCCATTGTTGGTGGGAGTGCAGACTAGTGCAACCACTATGGAAATCAATATGGAGATACCTCAAAGAGCTTGGACTGGAGGTTCCATTTGACCCAGCCATCCCTCTGTTGGGTATCTTTCCAAGAGAACTAAAAGAATCATATCACAGAGAAGTATGTGCACCCATGTTTATAGCGGCACAGTTTGTAATAGCTAAATCTTGGAAACAACCTATTTGCCCATCCGTTGGAAACTGGATAAAGAAGATGTGGTTTTTCTATAAAATGGAATATTACTCAGCCATAAAGAGCGAGAGAATAGATTCATTCATAGGAAAATGGATACATATTGAAGATATACTCCTAAGTGAAATAAATAAGTCCCACATGTGTAAATACCGAATAGTTTCCCTGGTGTGAATATTCTGCAACAATGCATAAGATTCTAATAAGATTACTGACATTTAGAAATGGGAGGAAAGGAGCTAAAGATGTAGGGAAGGTGTGATACGTAGGGGAAGAACAAAAAGGGAAAAGAAAAAAATGTGAGAGAATGAAAAGATGAAAATAAAGTGTTTGTAGATGGGGAGGGGAGGAGGGGGTGAAGGGAGGGCAGAGGTAAGGGGAAAAAAATGAGAATCAAGACTTGCCATGTAAAGGTACATGATCCCAACAATAAATGTAACTGTACTGTATCCCTAAATGTACCAATAAACTCAATAAAAAAAAATATGTTGTCTTTTTGTGTAAGCCATTTAAAGTTGGGACCCTCATTACTCACAGTCAATAGCATCCAGATACATAATATTGTATACTGAATTACAAGCAACAAAATCCAACTCTGGCTCACGTACTCAAAAGGAAACGTATTAAACAGATGTCTGAAAGATTATAGGACTGATTTTGGGGATCAGGCTTGGAAACTAGCAGAAACCTAGAAAATGACAGAGAGATGTGATTTAGAAAACTGTAAGAGTGCTACTAGTTAGAGTCTCAATAACTGCCCCACCCATTCTGAGTACTTCACTATATCACACTGTATCATTGAGATTTGCAGGTATCAGGAAAGATCAGAAAAACTAATATTAATTTTCATAGTAGGAAATGAGAAGCTTCAGTCCAAAAGAATGTAAAGCAAGTGAACTCCCAAAGAAGTTGGAATATTAAGAAAAATTGGGATGCATGCTGCGTAAATCAAAATTACAAATGATCTACGAAGGAGCAGCATGCAGGCTTTAAAGTTAGACAGACTCCATCTACTGAATATGCGACCTTGAACAAATAACTTCCTCTTTCTCCGAATTTTGGTTTTTCAATCTATAAAATGATAATGATCATGATGATGAAATGATTTTTCTGCCTTATAACACTCTTTCAAGGATCAAATTTTTAAAATTCACGTGGAAACCCTCTAGCACAAAAGCCACCACAAAGTAGCTGTGCACTATCACTATCAACAACTCAGATTCCAGAAGAGAGACTGGGAAAATCTGCTGAAACAACCACTTTCCTAATCTTAAAATTGCTCCTTTAGAAACTCATCACTTCAACAGCATTGTCCTGAAAGGGGTCCTGGGGGAAAGCTCAATCCAGAGCCCTCTGAAAGCTTCAACTCCAGTCTTGGTCTGAGAGAGAAAGACTCCACTGTGCTTTGCAGTCAAGAATCAAATACCCACTGTACTCTGCCTCCCTCAGCAAAGGTGTATGTTGGCCCTCTGGAAAGAATGAGAGGTTGTTAATGAGACTGGGTAATGTCTTGTAGCTCAGGTCCAAAAATTATCTCAGCAAATTCCACTTTTGCAGACTGGGCTCTTCAGTCTTTGAGATGTTACTTGGGGGTCTCAGAGCTATAAGGTTTCTGCTTGCAGAGCGGCAAATTACTCTGTCCTCACTAAAGGAGGGTCTCGGGAAGGACTTCCAGGTTTTCACTGGCAAAAGGGACTGCTCGCTATCTGGGGAATGGTGGGTCATTATATGGAACAATACTTTCCTCCAATCAGAAGCATCTATGTTGGACAAGTATTGAAACCACTATATACTTCAGAGGTTCTTAGCACTGCCTACCCCACCCAAACCAATACTCAACACTTATATATATTTTTTTTTTTTTTTGAGACAGGGTCTCACTATGTAGTTGAGTCTGACATGAAAACTCATCAGGCTGGTCTCAAACTCACAGTGATTCTCCTGCCTCAGCCTCCCGAGTGCTAGGATTACAGGTGTGCACCACCACATCCGGCTTGTTCTTATATCCCTATTTTCATGTATTATAATTGAGGATTTTGTTAAGCTATGCTTACATCATACTTATAAGATTTTTTCTATGGTTCCATAGTCTTTTGAACTGAATTATAGAAACTTCTGAATGAATGTTATGCAATTTATTTAGCCATTTACTTATTGTTGGAAATCTATACTGTTGCTAAGCTTTCACCATGTGTAACAAATAACAGTGTAATTAATAGTGTATCTGAATATTCTATATTATTGAGTGATATTTTGGTGAGCATAATTCCTTTAGCATGCATCCATATTTTGTCACATCTATAAGAATTTTCAATATATTCTTCTCCTAAATGTTAAAATAAACTCAGATTTCATTCAAGACCAACAAAAGTTGGACTGAACTTTATGTATCTTGTTCTCTCCTCTTTTTTTTAATTTTATTTATACAATTTAGATTTACATGTGGAATTTGTACCTTTACATAATGCATCTTGATTCAGCAGGACCATTTCTTTCTGCTAAGTCTATCTGTGTGATTATGGTTAAGGCCAATAATCGCTATTTTTTGTTTGTTTTGGGGTTTTCTTTTTTGTTTTTTACTTTTTCAGAAGACCCAGAACTTAGTCTAGGCTCTAGCTGTAACCAAACCACCAGTCTTAAGCAATTACTCTTGACATTAACTCATTTAAAAAGTGTGTTTATCTTTTACATCTCAAGGGGAAAAATGTGTTATGATGATTCATTTTTGAAAAACACCACTACCACAAACAAAAATTTGTTAGCTGAGTACCATGATTCTTTATAGTATAAGAAACATATTATATTGTGACAAATAGTTGATAAACTAAGTAATGTCCCTTTTATAACATTTTGGAAATATATTTTCTCTACCTTTGATTCTTAAATTTGGATATTCATTGAATGAAAAGGTAAACAAACTAAAAGAATGATGTAGAACTTTTGATTTCAGACCTTTCATATTCATGGGACTTGAGACAGTCTTCTGAGTTTAATTATGAAGACAACCTGAAATTTCTCATGATTTAGAAAACGAAAAAACTTAGGTGGGAAAAGAAAATAGATGTTCAAATGGAATGCAGTTCCACCTGTTTGGCCTCATAACTCAGTAGGATTAGAGAGTACATCTATCAAGTCACAGGCATATGTCAGATACACAAACACATACATCAAGAAACATGGGAGCCTAACTTAGTCTATAACAATCAACAGTGACACTTAGCTCTAGAAAAACAACTTTTCTCAATATGGGGAATGTGTTCTCATTAATCCACAAATCATACAAGAATTTACTCATTATATTAGTCCATTTCTCCCGTCACTACAACATAATACTCCACACTCCAATTTAAAGGAGGAGAGGTTTAATTTGGATCATGGTTTCAGGGAATTCACTCCATGGTCAAAGCAGAAATTTAATAGTGAAAGTCCATGGTGGAGTAAGCTGCTTAGTTTATATGGCTAGAAGTAGACCAGGAAAAGATGTAGTACGAGGGAGGAAGGAGACAGGGAGTAGATATAGACCTCAAGGTTATGCTTCCATGACTCACAGAAGCACACCCAGAAGTATTTTTTACTAATCCCTTAGGGAGTTTCCAAGTCAATTAAGAATTTTGTTTAACTGTCACACTCAGCCACCAAGCAAAAGTGGATGCAGCAACCTGTCACAGACAGCTCTCTAGGCTCACCACATGGAATGTGACATATTACCAAAGAAACTTGCTAAGATTTGTGTCTAGATGTCTCCCTAAAGCCTCATGCAGTCATAGGTGGGGCTTTTTCAGAGGTGACTGGCTCTAAAGTGAGATTAAGGGTGTTCAATTACTAAAACAGTGCATCGACTGGCTTGGCATCCCCTAATCCCCATAGCGTAGATAGAATAGAAAAGGACAGAAAGAAGCTCCTAAGGTCCTTTGCTTGCTCTTGCCTGCCATGTGCCATAGACTTTTTCTCTTCTGCAATGCCCCTGTGCTATGTCACCATGCCTTGGAGCCAGCCAACTATAAACTGAAACCTTTATGAACTCTAAGACAAATAAACATTTCCTCCTTTAACTTGGGGGTGTCAAGTATTCTGTCACAGCAACAACAGAAAAAGAACTAAATCCATTTATGAAAATAAGTGAGGATGGACATTTTATAGTATTTCATACAGTATTATTTCCATTTTACCAAATATATAACATTTGAGAACTTATAATATCACAAAGGGCCCATTCCATGCTTAAAATATAGCACATTAATGTGTGCATTTTCTGACCCTTCCAAAAAAAAGCACTAAGCTACCTCAACATTTTGTTTCCAACTAGTGAAATAAAATAAACAGATAACTTTAGGCTATTTTTGCTGATGAAAATCAGAGAACAGGGCATCTGGGAACAATTTTATTTAAAGCTTTCTATTAAATGGTGGGGTCACCAATCTTACTGAGTCCAAATTTTCTTTTGATTTTTATTTACAGATATTGCAGATTAACTATTGAGGCAGGTGGTAAATTTACGTTCTCTTTTTCCTCTCAATTGTTCTCGCCTTCTTTTTTAAACTATTGTCTGAAGAATTTTTTTAAGAAGTAAGAGTCAGTGTCTGACTTACTGAGAAACTGAAAAAGAAGAGAGGTAATTAAAAATCAGTCATGTGGGAAGGTCTCAGCAAGGTGGAAACATATGAGTGGATGTGTACATGACAAGAGGGAGCCAACCCAGTGTACGGAATATTCAGCAGCCGGTTCAGAGGCCATGAGCTCAGAAGCATTAAAGGTACAGAAAGATCTCTTCTCTTATTCCTAGAGCAATTGACAACTCATTTGGAGCACTTTAAGTGGGAGAGTGACAGATCCATTTTACATCTTAAAAATTACTGCTGCACTGAAAATGGTTGTGGAGAAACAGGAACAATCCTGGGGAAATCAGAAAGCTACTGGAGGAGTGGAGCTTATGTGAGCTCAAGGTGTCTTCTACAAAGGAGGTAGCTGTGGAAATGAAGTAGATGATTTCAAATATTCTTTGGGGAGAGAGCTGAAAGAAACTTTCTAGGACGGACTTCAAATGTGAGAAAAGTGAGGAATAAGGAATGACTCCTATGGTTTTGACTTTAGCATAGGTAGACAGTAGTACTCTGCAATAAGACAGGAAACTGAAGAACTGAGAGGCTTAAAATCCAGACAAGAGTTCTGACTTAATCAAGGTAAATTTCAGGGACCTAGATATAGTTATGCAATAAGTAGTACACAAATAAATGAATCTGGACCTCAGGAGAGGTTAGTCAAAATATATAGTTTATAAAAAATATAAAATATAGCATTTCTAAACCATGAGATTAGATGAGATCACTTAAGAATAGAGATACACAATTGGTAAATTCTAACTGTTATAACAGAATCCAAAAGAGATGAGAGGAGGAAACAGAAAATGAAACTACATATAGAGGCCAATGTATAGTATCACATAAACCAGGAAAACAAAATGTTTCAGGAAGACAAGCAGAGCAAACTGCATTCAAATGTTTGGAAAAGTTGATGATGAGGAGGACAGCAAACAACCATAGATTTGATAATAAAGATGTCATTCATGACTTCTAAAAAGCAATTCCAGAGGACTCTTAAGAAAAGAGGTTTACAGGAAGGGGAAGCACAGTTTATTCAAGGACAGCTGTTCCAGAGAAAAATGAGCCAGCACTGCCAGATATTTTCATTTTTATGCAGACAAGATGGATGAACTCAGGTGCTGTTGTCATCACTGTCATTGTTGTTGTTTTAATTTATCAAAGGTTTACACTCCAAGGAGCAGAATGCAACTTGAACGGTCAAAGGAAGCGTAGCTTTTTTGGAAAGGAGTCCAGATAAGAATCCCAAAGAAAGAAAGAGGGAAATATCAAAAAAAGACAGCTTTCCTAATATGTAATTTTCACTTTAGGTTGTTTCCATATTTATCATTAATTCTTAATTCTTTAATAAATGTATTGCACATCACTGAAGACTCGGTTTAGAGGATATTTAAAAAGAAAAACTATTTTTTGCCTTCTCTGTTTGTAAAATGAAAACCAAATCAAATCATTCCGTTTCTCTCTTTCACTTGCATCAAAATAAATTAATTTTTGGGCCGGGGATTTAGCTCAGCAGTTCAGTGTCCTGCCTTGCAAGCGCAAGGACCTGAGTTCAATCCCCGGTACCAAAAAATTAATTAATTAATTAATTAATTAATTTTGAGATCCCAGGGAGCAGCAGTGTGCTCCAGACACCACCAACACCACCCCCTGCTGCAGGCAGATCCCAGCTAGGGATCTGCCCTGGCCCCAGGAGGCTCCAGTAAACCTGCCCAGCCAAGGCCCACCCAAGAAAGAGCTCAACAGGCACACAAGCTTCAGTCAGAGGCCCGCTCCATATCATTGGTGGTTTGAAACCAGGAACTGGTGTACTGGTAAGCAGCAGAAAAAGGCCTCTTGGTGGCTTGCTGAGAACTGAAGACCACTGGGTGAGCAAAAAGTTGTCTCAATAAAGGCCCAGCAGGCTGCATCTGTTGAAATGAGAAGACGTGGAAACAAGTCCCAAAACCACACTTCCAGATCACCTAAGGCAACCCCAAAGGGAAACGAGATGGAATAGTTTGATACTCAAACAACTGGACTCCCTGAATGGGCAATAAAAGAGGATCTGGAAAAAATGAAGTCAGAAATAATTTCTCAGATAAGAACAGACATTGTGCCCATAATGCAAGATATGATTAATAAATCTAGAGTGGAGCTGAGAAAAAAAGTAGAAGAGCTGAGGAACATGATGCAATCCCAACATAGGAAACAAATGGAATCCATAAAACATATGGAAACAGATTTCCAGTAGATTAAAAACTTGGTTTAAAGTTTACACAGCAGAATGAGCCAATGCAAATACAGAATTTCAGATACAGAACATAGGATTGCAATTAGTGACCAGGAAATTAAAACTTTATAAAAAATTGGAAGGGACTATGAAAAATCAATCCAACAGTGCTAGACAATGCCAAGAAGAATAATATTAGACTGATTAGTCAATAAAGAAACATGAGAGAGTACAGATGACATATAAAAAAAACTGTTCACAGAATGGCATAAAACTTCCCAAGTAGGGAAAAACAATTTGACTTACAGATAAGTAAGGCATACAGGACTCCAACTAGCTGTGATTAAAAAAAAAATCTACACATAGGCATACAATAGTTAAGATTCCAGAAACCCAACAGAAGCAGTCAGAGAAAAGAAACAAATCACATACAAAGGAAAGCCCATCAGAATCACAGCAGACTTCTCAACACAAACTCTCAAAGCAAGATGAGCTTCAAGTGAGGTATTTCAAGCCCTGAAGAAAAACAGCCTCCAACCCAGAATGATGCACCCTGAAAAACTATCTTTCAAAATGGATGGAGAAATAAGATACTTTCATGACAAAGAGCACCTTAGGAAATTCATGAATACCAAACCAGCACTGCAAAAAATTTTAAACAATATCCTAGGAAAAGACAACAAGGATCACAATCCCAGGAAGCCCAGCAGAATGAATCCATCAGGCATGACAAGAAATTAAATGCAAAGGGGGAGAATCCAACAAAATGAAAAAGTCATGACAAGGATGTCAATCCAAGTCATTTATAACCATCAATGTTAATAGTCTCAATTCACCAATCAAAAGAAATACACAGGCAGAATGGGTCAAAAAGCAAGATCCAACAATATGTTGCATACAAGAAACACACTTAATTCAAAAAGAAACTCGTAGACTGAAAGTTAAAGGGTGGAAAACAATACTCCATGCAACAGGAATCCCCCCAAAAAGCAGGAGTAGCTATCCTCTCTGCAGATCAAGTGGATTTCAAACCGACACTGATTAAGAAAGATAAAGAAGGACACTACATCCTTGTAAAGAGAATGATTCAAGACAAAGAGATGACAATCATAAACATATATGCATCAAACACTAGTATACCCAACTATATAAAATAAATACTAACAGACATGAAAAATCAAATAAGCACTAACACAATAGTAATGTGGGACCTAACACCCCACTGTCACAAATAGATAGATCAACTAGATAGAAAATAAACAATGAAGTCCTAGAACTCAATCAAACTCTTAAACAAATGAACTTAATAGACGTTTACAGTGTTCCACCCCACAAAATCAGAATACACATTCTTTTTAGCTGTACATGGGTCGTTCTCCAAAATACAGCACATACTTGCTCATAGAACATGTCTAAGTAAGTGCGAAGGAATTGATTTGATCCTCTTTACATTATCAGACCATACTGTGATGAAATTGGAGATCAATAGCAAAAGAAACTGCAATAATTTCTTAAACACAAGGAAATTGAACAGCACACTTCTGAATAACCAATGGGTCACAGAGGAAACTGAAGAAATCAGACAGTTCCTACACTTATATAACAATGACAATACAATATATAGAAATCTGTGGGACAAAATGAAAGCAGTCTTACAAGGGAAATTCATAGTACTGAGTACGCATATTAGGAAAACAGAGCAAGTGCAATTAAACAACCTGATGCTGAACCTCAAGCTTGTAGAAAAAGAAGAGCAGGATAAACCCAAAGTTCATATATGGAACGAAATTATAAATATCAGAGCAGAAATCAATGCAATGAAGACTAAGAGAAAAATACAAAAAAATAAACAAAGGCAAGAGTTGGTTCTTCAAAAGAATAAAAAAAATTGACAAACCCTTAGCCAACCTTATAAAATAAAAGGAAAGAAAAGGTACAAATGCATGCAATTAGGAATGAAAAGGGTGAAATTACAACGGACCCAGCAGAAATCCAGAGGATTATCAATACCTACTTCCGGACCCAGCAGAAATCCAGAGGATTATCAATACCTACTTCAAGAAACTTTATGCCAATAAGATGGAAAATACAGAAGAAATGGACAGATTCCTAGATTCGTATTAATTACGAAAGTTGAACAAAGACCTAAAAATTCTAAACTACCCAGTATCAATCAATGAAATTGAAAACATAATTAAAAATTTATCAACTAAAAAAAGCCCAGGCCCTGATGGCTTCACTGCTGAATTCTACAAGACATTTCAAGAGGAACTACTGCCACTACTGTTTAAACTCTTTAGTGAAATTGAAAGGGAAGCAATACTTCCAAATTCATTCCTGGAAGCAAGCATCACCTTGATCCCCAAAGCAGAGAAAGACCCAGTCAAAAAAGAGAACTATAGGCCAATCTCACTAATGAACAGAGGTGCAAAAATCCTCAATAAGATACTGGCAAATAGAATGCAGAAGATCATCAAGAAGATCATACTTCCTGACCAAGTGGGATTCATCCCAGGAATGCAGGGGCAGTTCAACATATGCAAATCAGTAAATGTAATATTAATAGATCCAAGGTCAAAAAAACCATATGATCATCTTAATAGATGCAGAAAAAGTATTCAATCAAATCCAACACGCATTCATGATAAAAACCCTCCAAAACAGTTGGAATAGATGGTCTCTACCTCAATTTGATAAAAAGACATCTATGAAAAACCAACAGCCAATATCATACTAAATGGTCAAAAACTAAAATTTGGAACAAGAGAAAGTACACTATCACCACTCCTGTTCAATACAATTTTGGAAATATTAGCCACAGCAATTAGACAAGAGAAACACATAAAAGGAGTAAGGATAGGAAATGAAGAAGTCAAATTGTCATTATTTGTAGATGGCATGATACTCTATTTAAAGACCCCAAGAACTGTACCAAAAATCTTCTAGAATTAATAACCAAATTCAGCAAAGCAGCTGGATACAAGGTCAACACACAAAAATTAATAGCTTTTCTGTACACAAGGAACAAACTCACTGAGAGAGAAATTAAGGAAACAATTCCTTTCACAATAGATTCAAAAAAATTGTTATACCTAGGAATCAACCTAACAAAAGAAAGCAAAGACCTCTACTCTGAAACTACAACACTCTGAAAAAAAGAGATTGAAGAGGATATCCGAAAATGGGAAGACATCACTTGCTCCTAGGTAGGAAGAATTAACATAGTGAAAATGGCCATACTTCCAAAAATGCTGCATAGATTCAGTGCCAATCTCACTAATGAATGTAGATGCAAAAATCCTTAATAAGATACTGGTAAATAGAATTCAGATGATCATCAAGAAGATCATACAACCTAGTGGGATTCATCCCAGGGATACAGGGATGTGGGGCTGTGGGGAAAGAATAACCCTGATCCACTGCTGGTGGGAGAGTTAGGCTGTTGCAACAACTGTGGAAATTAGTATGGAGATACCTCAAAGAACTAGGATTAGAGGTCCCACTTGACCCAGCTATTCCCCTGATGGGCATCTTCACAAAAGAATTAAAAGAATCATACCACAGCAATATATGTGCACCCATGTTCATAGGAGCACAGTTTGTAATAGCTAAAACTTGGAAGCAGTCCAAATGCCCACCAACAGGAGACTGGATAAAGAAAATGTGGGGGTTTTTTTAATAAAATGGAATACTCAGTCATAAAATATTAGAAAAATAGAAATTAGAGACATTTAAAGCTAAATGAATGCACATTGAGGGGATACTCTTAAGTGATATAAATAGAACACATGTGTAAATACTGAATAGTTTCTCTGGTGTGAGAAACTAAAAGTGTAAATAAGCACTAAAAGGTATAATAGATATTGTGAAATAGGAAGAAAAGGGTCAAAGAGGAAGGGGAAACAGGAGGGGTAGGGTAAAGGAAAGAAGGGAATGGAATTAATATGAGAAAATGAAAAAAAATGGAAACAAAGTCTGTAGATAGGGAGGGAGAGGTTGAAAGGAGGGCATGGGAATGGAGAAAAATAATAACCAAGGTTTATTATTAAAGGTACAAATTTCCAACAATGAATGTCATTATATTGTATATATTAAATGTACCAATGAAATTAATTTTTAAAAATGAGTGAATTTTACAATTTCAAAAAAAGAGGTTTAATAATAGTCAAGGAGGCTGCACAGGGGAAAAAGCAATAATGATAATGCTGTATTAACTTCTTCAAAACTTTGGTACCTGAAAGAGAACACAGATGTGGTGCTATGCAGAGAAGACCCATAATCTAAGGATATTTGTTGTTGCTATTATTTGGACCTAGGAAAGAAGATTTGTACATGCACAGGATGAACTGAGAAGCAACACTGGTGATGAAGGAGATAAACAGGAACTGGCAAGCAAGTGACGTCTTTAGAACGTGAGAGGGTGGGACCCAGGTCACAGTGGAGGAAGTGCCCTATGAGAGCAGTGTTACACTTTGCCTCAGGGATGTTCCCCCAGAGAGACACAGATGCTCAGAAGTGCAGTTTCTGAAGGTGACTGAATAATGGCAGTGCAACAGCTGAATGGAATATTAGGTGGAGGGGCCTGATCAGGAGAGGCAGGTCACTGGGGGCATAATCCGGCAGAGTACAGCTCCTCCCTTCACTCTCTTCTCCCTGGCCATCCATGTGAGCAGCTTTTCATTCACTGTGCACCTCACCCATGCCATTTCTGCCTTGGGGCCAGCCAACCAACAGTTAACGTAACTGTTAACCGAAAATAAACCTACCTGCCTTTACACTGTGGGTATTGAATAGTGTCTCAGTGTGACAAAAGTATCTAAGACAAACAGGGAAGATAGAGAACTCATGATCACAACTCCAAAGGTGGAATGCCAGCAGAAAACCTGGACTGATTCAACCTGTAAAACATGAACACCCTAAAGTATCTGCAGGGATTCAGAGATCTGATCACTAAATCCTTTTCCCTCATCAAATCTCCATTTTCTCTGTACTCCTATTCTTCATCAGTTTTCTCATCTTCTTCAAGAATCCCTGAGTTCTTCAGGAAAGTCGTGTATCTGTCTCAGCCTTCATGAATTTCTCCTTTCTCTGAATTCTAAAAGCTGTATGCAATTTGTATTTGGCACTATATTATGTATTAGTTTGGTCTCCAGGTGCTTCTTAATTTAGGTCTTGTTTACACAATTGAAACAGAGCCTCATGAGGCCACTGAATATATAGTTTTAATTCCTGGTCTTCTGTGGTGCTTAACTGCAGGGGAGAATGCTGTTGTGTCTCAGTATTTCCTGACCCCTCATGGATTACAGCAAATGTAAGCAGAATGAATAAGGACAGGAATTGTAGGACAGAATTTCCAGCGAATACTAATTATCATTAACTCCAAACTCTGGCCAATAAAGAGGAATAAGCAATGAGGTATTGAAACCATTCTGTTATTTTTCATTCATTTTGTTTTGTTTTTGTCCTGTTGATGCCCAAATGTATCAAATTACTTCTGAGACAAAAAAAAAATTCATTCTACTATGACTCTTGCTAATTCCTGTATGTGTATTGAAGAAATAAGATATAACGTTCCGAACTGAAACGCATAATCATTAGTTTCATTTATGCATTTCAGCAGTTCATCACTATTTTTCCAATCATCTAACAGGATAAACTAGCATAGACCTGCCCAAATCTCAATTAATATTCTTCCAAGTGAAGGATGTTTTGATGAATTAAAAGAAAAAAACTGATTAGATCTCATTTTCAATGAAGGAAATTACATTTATTTTCTCGGGATCCTTACTATATTACTGTTAAATTATAAATGTCCTTTTAAATAGTTTATAGATCCATGATATTGGGAGGAACTGAAATTACATGTCACACATCCTTTTTTATTCCTGGTCGTCCCTATGCCAGTGATCACAAACCTATCAGAGCTTTCAGTGATAACTGCTGGCTGCAGCACACTTGCCATACATTTGCCACCACTGCTCTGTGCCTTCTTCGTGACCCGTTAGTTCCCTGAATTTAGGGTACGTCAGAGTCACGTGAATCTGCGATGGAGACTAGGATAAGGGAAATCAGCCGTATACTGATCATGGCTTCTTGCCTCTTTGGCTGGTGAGGATCTCTATAAGAACGAAGTACCCAAGAAGGATGGAAGGGGTTGATTTTTATTAGCAGTTCCAGATCTGCTATTGCAACAAAAATGTTAAAAACCCATGAATATGAACAAAAAGCTGGAACTGTTGATAAATCAGAAACTGGGAGATTACCCATTTTCCAGTATATACTTTTTTGGTTCTTCTACTAGTTTGTGCTTAAAAACCGATCTCAGGTTTACACTACCAACCATTCACAGGATGAATTGGGGCAAGAAAATGGTAGGAAGGACTGGCAAGGAGAACAGAGTGAAAAGGCAGTCCTTTAGAAGTCATTAATTCTAGGGCCGGGGATTTAGCTCAGTGATGCTGTTGCAAAATCAAGGTCCTGAGTTCATTCTCTGGTACTACCAAAAAAATAGTCATGAAGTCTAGTATAGAAAAGGCAAACGTTATCACACTGGAACATTCCACAGAACACAGAGGTGAAAAGGAAAGTGCTATTGTTTCTTGCAGTAACTTGTTTTAAATGATTTGCATCCCTGAGAAGGACTATTTCATAGGCAAGAAATAACAATGGTCTTTTAGACACAGCTGAAGGTTAACTTAAAGCTCTTTAAATTATCTTAGTTGAAAATGTCACTTTAGTTTTTCTTAAATTAATTCTCATCTACCTTTTTTTCCTACACTTCTACCGAATGTCTCTCCTAATGAACTAGAAAAAAAATCAGAAATGTCCTCAATACAATTTCCTCAAGGAAATCTACCCCACAGGAGAACTGATCAGGACTTTTACCATTTTGGTATAGTTAAAGGTATCTCTAAGAAAGCAATTTTCCCTTTCTTTGAATTTTTGTGAACATAAGAAAGAATATTTTTAATGTACTTTTGGAAGCAGTCATTTCATCAAAGGAGCAGAGCACATTTCTAAATTGGTTTAGGATCACTGCATCTTATATCTGCTCTAATTCCTGAGAGAAACAATTTCCAATTAACATTGGAAAGCTTGACAAATAAGAAGGAATTTCTTTCCCATGGTGAGTAATACCTCTCTAAGGCCCTTCCCTTGGCCTGAAATGCCCTTTCTACTCTGTTCCATATTTCTTTATTTTTGATGTTTTTATTGTATGAAAAATAAAAACTTTCATGACAAAATAATAAGAGAATAACAATAGCTAGTACATTGTGTGTCATTAACTATTCCATATTTCCTGGTGCGCTACCTGTTAGGGTCATTTTCTGGGAAACGTTTATAAGGAAACCTCTCCAGACCCATTCATGCAGATAATTATTTTCTATTTTGTACCATTGATGAACTTGGTATACATTTACATGAGCTGCCTCACCACCTATTGTGCCATTACTAATTTGCTCATCAAAACTCTCCCGGTATGCTGTGAACACCTTGAGAAACAGGACTGTTTTTTGTTTTAAATTTATTGGTATATTTTAGGTAAACAATATGATAATATTATAGATTGTTCTTCATTTCTCTTTATATCCTTTTTGCACACATCAGTTGTTTAGTAAATGTCTGATGAGTTAATGATTCTCTACCCCATTACCAGCTAGCTACATGGTCCTAGATGAACCTCCCCATGCCTCTGTATATCCATAATATTCTGACAAATATAGACTTTATTAGATTGTGAATACAATTAAATGAAAAGTGACTATGCAAAATGTTCATCAACATGCCTGGCCAAGCCTATGGTCTTCTTGCTAACAGAAGCTAAATGATACCCCCAAGTGAGTCGGCGATATATTTAGAGAAGGTAAATCCATTCTTTTCATTCAGATGGGATGTTATTTTGATAATGACTAGTTTAAAGATAAGCATAAAACTCAGCTCCAGTAAATAAAAGTTGAAGGAATTCTGTTGAGGGTATCTTTAATTTTCTTCTTTGACAGAACGGATACTCAGGAGAAAAAAGGACCATTCCCTTTTTATTTCCATGGATAGTTTTATGACTTGTGGCCTCTGTCAGGTTTCCATGATAGGAAAGCTATGACTGTTTACAGATAAGCCAACCAAAGGGACTTGAGATCTTTAAGTTGTTGTGTTAACCAGTCCTGAAACTATCTGCCTGTAGACATTTCAGTGTGTGACAAAATTAAATGTCCTTGGTGTAAGCCATTTTATTTGACTATTCTGATGTTTAAAAAAAAAAAAAAACAAGTAATAGGGTGATCAACAAATGCCTACTAAACTATTATTATCAGTGGTTTCAACAAATACTAATGTTCTATGACAAATCATGGCTATCAGAAGGAAGTACGTTATTCCCTGAAATTATTCCCTTCTTCCCCTGATGTTAGCTACAAAACAGAAATTTCATATGCCAAGATTTTCTTGATTGCTTATAAAATCAATAAAGAAGGTGACAGGTACCCACAATCCCACCCACTTACTTATTATATCTCTAAAAGCCTGGGAAATATTGCAAACAATGATGAATTTGACTTGTAAAATCTTTCAACATTCAATTGATTTTAAAGGATCTGGTACAAAACTGAAGCAAGTCAAAGAAGTTGACTGACAAAGTTTTTATAGTTTAGATGCTCCTGCCCCCAAAGTCTCAAGTCTACAGAGGTGGACTTTTGAAAAGCAACTGGCTTTTCCCTGGCTCCTCCCTTCTCTCCCCGTTTCCTGGCTGCCATGGATCGAACACCTTTTCCTCCACTATGCCCTCTATCATGCTGTTTTGTGCTTTGAAGCTTCCCTAAAATGAACTGAAACCACAAGACAAAATAAATCTCTTTCTTTAAGCGACAGGCATCTGGTATTGTGTCTCAGCAACAGGAAAGCAACTAAGACAAAAGGTAACTCATTCGACCAGTTTTTCTTTATACTCTTATCAATTGATCTTTCCTCCCTTTTCCTACTCAGCTGAGGTAAAAGGATGTCTGCCTTTGGGGAGAACTTCTTCAAATGCTCACATTTTGACAAATTTATTGACATCTCTTACTCTATAACATTCTAAATAGATTGTTAAAGTTTCACAGTTCTCCAGCCAGTCTTAGACTTGTGGTATTGATCATACACTACGCTCTTCATCTCCACTACAATATCTGCCATAATCCATCAGGGACATTCAATGTAAATAAAAGTACATGTTATTATTCTACACACTGGATGCCTTTATCATGATGCATTACAAAAAGTAAAGGAACAATGGAGGTGGCTATTCTCCTCCTTAAACCTTTAAGGCAAAGATTGGAATGGTATCTCCTACCACATACACATTCCATGGATCAGACAAATTCCGACTGAAAGCAAATGGCATAATCAAACTAAATAAAAGAAATGGGATAATTTGGGGAGGGTGTATAAAGGACTATGACAAAAGTGTGAAGGTGGGGCACAGTGAAGGATGATGCAGTAACTAGGAGCAGTAACAACCAAGTCATTGCTTTACCTAGGGCATAAAGATAAAGGAAATGGGAAAGAGTCAAACACTGTAAAGAAAGTTGCCCATCGAGTGCCCTTGACTTAAGTGATACAACCATTTTAAAGCAATTTTTAATGGAAGGATTTATTATCTTGGCTTTCCTTTGCTCCTCTCTGATCTTAAACTAAGCCGCACATTGATCAAATCTAATAAGAAAACAGAGGACACAGGAGGCCCCTTGAAGAAATCCATACAGATCAGCCTGTGGAACACAGAAGGGGAGAGAAGATAATGGATCTGGATAGGCTGACCTCAGGCCCAAAATGGAGTTGAAGAAAGAATTTGATCAGGCTGGTTAACATTCTGAAAAGTATGTTTATTTGTAAAATCCTGTCATGGTCTGTTGGGGAAAGAGAAAAAAGACAAAGCAGAATCAAAACCCTTTTACCTTCAATAGTCATTTGGCCTCCAGAACACTAACAGGAGCCGTTTTGACTTTTTGTGAGAGATACAAAAGAACAGAGTCGGGGATAAAGTAAGTGATGGACAATGAAAATGAAAAGCCAATTCTCTCCCATGAAAATTGGAGCATTCTTTTAGACTAGTTTAAAAAGTTATTTCTAGGTCTAAGCTATAGAAAAATTACAAAATACTTTAATGTAACTTCTTATTTGCTGGTTATACATATGGCTATTCACAAAGCAATGCATAAAACTTTATAGACAGTCCCCTTCTACTTAAAGACTATTTCTACATTATTTTTAGAGGTACATTTCTTCTTCCTCAGTATATTTGTCTATCTAAGATTTTTAGAAACTCCTTGCCAACTCTTTTAAGTGGAAAAAGCTTATGAAGCATTTTTCTAGCCTTGGAGTATAAGTAAGTTTTCATACTTAAATTGTTCAAAATGTTTTATATATTCTTTATTCATTTTTACTTAGTTGGGTAAGACTAGATTGCTTTTAACAAAATTGAGACAGATAAGGCTAAATTCTCTAATGAAAAACTCCAATCCTTTTATTTTTATCAAGATCTTACTTTGTACCACACCACCTTCCAAAACTTCTGTCCATAAATTTGAATATATAGAGTGAAATATTTCATGGAGATAGCACTACATAAATAGTGCCATACTGTATGAATAGCTAGACAATTTCTTTCTTTCCTTAATAGCATGTATTTGAAGTATACTGATGTTATTTTGTGCAGATTTAATATTTGTTTAATATTAGCATGAATTTATCTGTTTACTCATTCACCTACTGATGGCTATGTAAATTAATGATTTGGGAAAATATAAATAACATTATAATGAATATTTTTCTACATTATCTTCTTGAGCACTGAACATTACTTTTTATGAAACAAGTCACAGAGATTCATATTCATGCGACAGTCTCTAAAGATGGGTAACTATGGTCTAGGGATGTTTCATTGCTACTACAACAAACTCCTTATCTCCTTAGAAACTGATACTGCTCTGCACATTAGAAGGTACGTAATTTAAATTTCCTAGAAAATTAGCTTGGCCTTAGTGATTTAATATGAGTGAAAGAATACAATGAAAATGATGTTTTTGAACTTTTGAGGTCAGGTCATAAAAAGCCTTTCAGTTTCTACCTAGGACCTTTAACGTGTAGCATGCTGGTTCTGAGAATGCCTGTCTTTCATAAAATACATGACTACCCTAAGATTCTTATGCTTTAAGAAGCCCAACCTGGGTATGTGAAAATATCACATGGGTTTAGAGAGAGACCAGGCAGTCCGCTTCTGTTCCAGCTGTCCTAGTGAAAGTACCAGACATGCTAGGATTGAAAAAGCCTTTTGTATATCTTTCTCAGTACAGTTGTATGACATAAGCCCTGTTTGAAATTTGGGCTAAAACCATATGACCCCAAGGAGAACTAACCACTAATTTTAATGTAGCAATAGATAACTGGAATGATGGTACATGTCAATTTTTATTCTTAATAAATATTTTCCAATCATTGTCCACATCTTTTAGTCTCCTCTCACCAGTATATGAAAACTGTCATGTCCTTGCAATTTCTTTTACACTGAGAAGCTTCTGAATCATTTTTCTAGCCACACTATTTTCCTACTAAAGCCAAAGAAACTTTTGCAATTTCCATTTGTATAAGAAAGTTTTGCCATTTCTTTTGCTCAACATACAAATAGATGACCCTCTCCTTTCTCAAGTAAATGAATTAAAGGACTTTTTACAATGAGAACTTTGAAAGCAGCTCCTGATAACTGTAATATCTTTTTATCTTGAATCCCAGACCATGATATTCAAAGGTGCATTATAAAAATGATTCTGGATCACTTTCCAGTGGTCAATCTGAGGCTGACTTCTGGTCCACACATGCAGCAAGGGAGCCTTTCTCAAGATGAACATGATTCTAAATATGTAACTCCAACTCTATCTGTTTAGTCCAACTAAATACAAGCAAACCCAACCACTATCAGAAAATGATAGATAATTGGGTCAATGTATCACTGAGTTTTTGCAGGGTTTTTTGTTTGTTTGTTTGTTGGGGATTTTTTTTTTCTTTTTTTGGTCCAAGAAAAGCACCAATCCAAATATTTTCAGTGATTTTGTGGGTGACAGAGAGTCTATTTTACAATCCTATCACTTAACTGCTCAAAGCTAGACAGTCTCCTGGCTAAGCCTACAGAATATAATGTTGTTTGTATAGACAGGATGTGCATCTATTAGTGATCCCAACCAGGAAAACTTATCCTTTCCAAGTCATCCTTCTTTATTTACCCAAAGACATCCATCAGCAATTTTATAAATTTATAGATAAAATAACCACCCAAAAGGAATTATTATATAACAAAAATAATGTTTTTTTCATAAAGTCATGCAATGCCAAAATATATATTCCTCAAATCCTTTCCTCTTGATCTCCCCTATAGCAATTATAGCACCTTTGACAGTAGGGTGACTTTCTTTTCCCAGACATATTCTCATGCATCACTGCATTATTATTCCTATGTGTTGGGCAAATGCATCCCATGTATGCTTATACATTGTTATTCCTGTATGCTGTATACACATGAGATCATAATATTATTTTGCAACTATCATTTTACTTAATTTTCTATGTATTGTGGACTCTTGCCATTAGTACACGTCTCTCCCTGGTTTGTCCTTTCCAATATCTCATTTCTTTCTGATGGTAACTATAGAAAATTACAGAAGAAATTTTGTTTCACCTTTTTTTCTCAAAATGAACTTTGTAAGAGTGTCAGACCAGAGAATTAAATAGTTTGAAAATGATAAAAACAAAGAATAGAAAAACCGTTGGAGGCATGGATGTTGTATGAATCTTTTGGCTCTTTTACTTGAGACAAAGAGGAAAAAGATTGAATAACTGTGATGCCAACAATTTTTATTTTATATCCATATAATTTTACCTGGAGATTACCTGATATGAGCACATTTCTTTTTAAAAATCATAGAAGTGTTGTTATTTAAATGAATACAGTACAATTTCTTTAAAGCAAATGAATTATTATATATTCTCTTGCACTAAGCACACTGTACATTAAATCATGTTCTCCAAAATGTAACACAATACAGGATAATTCTTATTACAAGAATTTTCATGAAGACAGCTGTTAGGTTTCACTGCCATTACTCTTATTAAAGATTCCAGTGATAGTTAAATCCATTTCTTAGGGCTATCAAATCCTCAAAAAGTAATTAGCATCTTAAAGACATTATTTATTACCACTTGTATTAAAAGTGAAGTAACAAAGTATACCCTGAGTTCAGACCAACCGGTGTTTGGGTTAATGAGACAGACGTCTTATGGTTAGTATATTTTAGGTAACATGAGAGAAGCAATGTATTATAATCGCTAATTATCTAAGAAGCCTTCCATGGATGCACTTAAGACCTATTCAAGAATCAGCTTGACTGACTCAATAAATCCAAAATACGTGAGCAGTGCTGAAAAAAAACATCTGGTCCTTCAAGTCAACATAACCCTAATCAAAGAGAAACAGATAACGGGGATTGCAGCATACTGAATATGTATTTCCTCCGAAGCAAATGTGGCAAAGATGAGTCAGTCCCTCAGTGCTCATCTACAACCTCAACTGTCTAACAGAGGAAGACAAATCATGAGTAAATAAATAAAAAAAAACTCTGAACATTCAAAACAGCTGCCACAAATTCAAAACTTAAACATTGTATAATTTATTTAAGGAAGCACTGAGATCTTCTGACAGAACTATGTTGTGTAGTTTGCAGCCAGTTTTTTAACGATTGATTATTTAGTTTCTCCATTCATAACAGATTAAAAATGGCAATTCAGGGGAGAAGATAAGACTGGCTGCTAATGGTAAACAAATTGACATTACATAAATAGAAGTATAAGAGAGAACAGAAGGAAGCAAAGAAAGAAAAGAGGAAGGAAGGAAGGAAAGGAAGGAAGGTGAGAGAGAGAGAGAAAGAAAGAAAGAAAGAAAGAAAGAAAGAAAGAAAGAAAGAGAAAGAAAGAAAGAAAGAAAGAAAGAAAGAAAGAAAGAAAGAAAGAAAGAAAGAAAGAAAGAAAGAAAGAAAGAAATAGAAAGCACAAGGAAAGACATATTAATTCTAATCCTAGCAGCTTGTGGACACTTAGAATAGGAATAAATAGCCCCAGAGATATTAAGTATGGAGAAAGGTTTGTATATACTGCTCTTCAATATACTATGTGTAAGAAAACATGCAAGTCGTATCAGGGATATTTGTAATGCTGTGCCTTGGAAACATATGAATTGTGTAGACAAAGTAAAATTGATGCTCTAGGTAAAATTACACAAAAAAGAAAACTGTGTAAATGTTCTAGAATGTTCTAGATTTTATGATATAAGAAAATAAACCTAGAAATACAGAAAATTATATAAGCCAAAAGTTTTATTTGCCCAGAAGAGGCAGACTATATATAGTCTGCATATATATATATATATATATATATATATAT
>NW_022900940.1:27327748-27470628 GCF_012274545.1 Fukomys damarensis
TATATATATATATAATGCTATTCTTTACTATGTCTATTATTTAAATGTTGCCTCTGTACTTCCAACATCAAATTTTCTAACTTCCCAGTGAATTAAATCAAGAAAAAACATTTCTACCTTTAAAAATGTGTCTTCTTCAGTTTAACTTATCATTCAAAATCTCAGATACAATGTGTTGAAATTTAAACACACTCATTTATCATTCTGATTCTTATATTACCCTAGATTATTTAAGGAAAAAATGTAAGGAAGAACAAAATAAAAATCACGTCATTATGCACCCCATTTTTCATTAAGTTCCTGGACACTTGTAAATAAATCATTATTCATTCTCTCTCTCTCCCCCTGCTTTCTCTGTCTCCCCCCACCCCATGTGTCCGTGTGTCTCTGTTTTTTTTTTTTTTTTTTTTTGGTACCAGGGATTGAACTCGGGTCCTTGCGCTTGCAAGCCAGGCCACCGAAACGCTGAGCTAAATCCCCGGCCCCCAGTTTACTATTTGATCAGCCAAAGGAAACATACTGATCATTTATATCTTTGCTTAGGGTTTTTGCTGAATCCTTTTTTTGTGTGAGATTTTTATCTTCCCTTGTGAACTATTTCTTACAAATCAAAGTATAAAATCGATATTTCTTAATCATGTTCTTAAGATTTTGGTACCTAAAGAAAACAGTGACCACAGACATTCTAATACTGGAAACTTCAATAGATATTTTTTGAAAGTTTAAATTTAGGGTCATCACAAAATTACATATTTCACATTGCAAAATAGAATCTAATCATACTCCAAATGCTAGAGATTTCCAGTTTTCTCAAAAAATTTTTTCAGAATTTGAACACTCATACAAATTGAATTAATTCTAATATTTTCAGGATTAGAAATAAAGGACATCATATTTGCATTGCTTTTACTGTTCGGTACCCAAATCCTTCATACTAATCTAATTTCATTTCATTTTTGCATAATCTTTGTTTACTTTCACTTGGTGAAACTTATTTACCACTAAATTTTTCAATATAAGAAGATTCTGTATTTTTCTTTAAAGTGCAGTTACTCTTACTATGGATAGCCACAGAACTGATAATGAAAAGCCACTTGTGAAATTAAGATCCATTACCGATCCAAATCTTTGAATACCTTAATTTATTACACTGGATAGGCCACAAAAAATAGAATTAAATTTTACAAATAATGGGCTGATCTGTGCTTGTTCGTTAAGTTTCCAGGTAATTATTTTTTGTGAAAGAGATTTTATCAGGAAGCAGTTTTGAGAAAGGGACAGAATGACAAAAACCCATAATTGAGCCTAAGGCGAAAACCTGGATATTCTGGGTTTGCTCCAATGAGTATAAATGAAAAGGGAAAACTTTGAAGATGCTTAGATTGTCAGGATATGAGTAGAAATCATTACCAACTTAGTTATCATTGTATCCTGAGAACAGTGACTGGTACATAAATGCTCAGTGAGTACTGAATATATTTATAAGCTATAAAAAAACAGAATGCATGACATTTTCTTCAGGCAAGTGAAAGGTACAAATTATTTCAGTCCTAACCATAAGAAGCTTAGTATACCTGAACATTACGGAACATTACTAAGTGATAATTTGATGGTCAATCAGAAGTAAAGATAGGATAAATCAGGGTTTGAGGAAAACTTAAACCACTGGGGCAGTATGAAGGACGAGGACATTTGTGAAGGCTCTCTAGATTTTTGAGAGTGGTGGGTGGGAATGAAAGGATATAGAACCTAGAATAAAGAGATGGCAGGAGAATGGGAAATTAGCCCAAAGGAACATAGGCAGGTCACAAGAGACAGTAATAGAGGCCAAGATTGGAAAGGAAGGCTAAGAAATGTGTACACAAGCTCATAAGGAAGGGGTAGAGCTACTGGCAGGCTAGGCAGTCATATTTAGTCATCAGTCCTGAGAGTACTTGGGGATTTTCTGTGCAGAGAAATGAATCAAGGAAGCAAGAATAATCCAGTAGAAGGAAACATACATTAGAAAGATTGGAGGGCTGAGAACAGCAGTGTAGAACTTAGAACATAAAAAGAACCTCTTAGGTACTTAATGGATATACAAAGCCAGGAAATATTCTTTCTGCTATGGTTTAGATCTAGAATTTGCCCCCAAAATTTTGTACATTCAGAGTTGGGGTTTTTGATGGATTGGATCATGGGGGCACTATCCAGTGATGAGTCAATAGTTAAACGTGCTGTTAGGAAGTGCAGTCACTGGGGAAGACATATATATGTCCCTCCCTGGCTCTTCCCTTTCTACCTGCTGGTTGCCATGAAGTGAATAGCTTTGCTTTGTCAGGCACTTTCAACACACCCCTTCTACCTGGCAGCCTGGTGACCAGAAATTGAATTTCCCCAAAATCATGAGGCAATTAAGGCTGTTCTTCTTTAAGTTATGAGTGTTGAATATTGTGTCCCAGTGATGAGAAAGATAACAAATATAACCTCTGAGCAATTCTGACTGGCCAGACTCACTAAATAGCTACAGGTTCTTTGACTCAGCACTTTCAGTTTTAGTCATATGTCCTACAGAAAAAAATAAAGATGTGTGTGCAAGATTTTCCCATCAGGTCTGTGAAATGGAATATCCTTTGCACTGTGATTAATTAATTATGGGAAAATATCAAGCCATTAAAGGTGTATAAACCTACTAATGGAAAAAAGAAAATTATAGAACACAATCCCCAAATGAACACATACTGCTCTGCAACACATCATTAAAAGAAGCCCTATCTAGCTGATGGAGTTAGAAATGAATATTATTATTCTTCTAATATTTGTTTTCTGATATTTTTGCATTAGTAAATTATAATTAAAATTATTTTACAAAGTAATAATTGAGGCATAAAATCCTAATGTTAGAGACTAAGATAGATGAATGTCAGAATGAAGGATAGTTTTCATAATTTATTCTGCATTCTCTTCTTTCCTATGCAGATAAGAAATAATCTGCTGCTAACTACGTGGTTCTGGGGCCTCAGAGCAAACTGAATTCCAAATGTGAAAGATATTTGGATAGTTGTAAGAAATGGTGCTATAAAGATTATTCTTCTTTAAGGAATAAATAGGGAAAGAAAATTTTAAAGCATGACTAAAATTTTAGAAAATGCTTAGTGTTAGAGAAAAGGAAAGGCAAAATGCATAGGGGAAAGCATTTTAATCTCTGATCTCCAATGTTTGGCAGAAGACCCACAAATAGATCGTCTACAAGATGATCTCCATAAGCATCATCTTTCAAGGCATGGGTGCTCAAAATGAGTCAATGAAGATGAGCTAGGATGGGGGAGAGTGGTTAGGAGATCCAGCAAACAAAAGGTAGATAATAATGCTGTAGAAAGAGATATATATGAACTGAGGAAAAGTCATGGTATTTGAAAATACATAAATAAGTATTTTGTGAAGTCCAGAGATCTTAAAGGGTATAATTTTTCAAAGCTGGACAAAGGCCACATTTCAGAAATTTCTGAAAATGTCAGTGGCAAAACAAGACAAAGCAAAAAAGCAGTGTAAAATTTTTTACTTCAAAAGCTTCATACTCATACATTCATCATTGAATCTACAAACACAAGTGGAGAGATCACTGGTAGCACAGAGCGGGATGAAGAAGGAAAATAATACAATCAAGTGTTCGGTGATACAAGCAATTTTGTAAGGCATGTTCTCATAACAGGGCAGTGACTGTTCCTCTGACAAAGGAAAGGAAGATAAAAGAATCTCAGTGCAACTTCAAGGAAAAGAAAAAAGTTAAATTTTTCATTTAAACAATCTTTGGCTTAAAAGTAAAGGACAATGAGAAATCATCAATTGAAAGTCACAAATCAAAGAGGATTCTGGTTTAAGGACAGTAAGAAATGTTAGAAATAACCATTATAAAAATTGATGAGTTCCTAACCACAAAGCACAGTGGATACTTATCAGCCAGCAGTAGGAGCCTAGCTAAAATTAATAAGCACGAAGTAAATCAAGAATCACCACTATCACCATCCCTTATTATATGACTTAGGGGACCGTAAGGATAAAGAACAATCAGGAGGTAACTCAGGCTTAGGCCAATAAAAATTGATTAACAAGTATGGAAGGTATTCCTTAGAGCAGGCAAATCTGGGTTATCAAGATGAACTTTGATGGAGCCCACTTTGGCTTGCAGGTATAGCCAAGAGCTAAACTGAGCCAGATGAAAGCTATGAGACTGAATGAACTGAAAGAAGTTGAGTCTGACAGAGACTATTACTAAAATCAGTTTGTCTTTTTGGAATGGTTATATAACTTGATTCCATTTCTTAAATTCACTTTATTAGACGTGGGCAGAATCTGAAAATGGAATGACAATGGACTTAAATGCTACTTAGTGGCCAAGATGGTTAAGATGGAAGTGTGCCTTGCCCATGATCTTTGCCCGTTCAGTTTTATTTTTTTAATAAATTTTATTTTATCTCAAGCCCCCTCCCCTCCCTATGTACAAAAGCTTTGTTTCCATTTATTCCTTCTAATTTCACTTTCTTGTCCTTTCCTTCCTTTCTCCTTATCTTCTTTTCTCCCTTGTTCCCCTTCCCATTTGAACACTTGCTTCCCATTTCCCAATATCTATTATACCTTTTAGTCCTTATGTCCACTTTTAGTTTCTCACACCAGAGGCACAATCTGGTATTTAAACCTGTGTATCTGATTTTCCCATTCAGTTTTGAATAAGCACTCCAGAGACATTGGGATGAGTGGAACCTGAGCTATTGGTAATCTATATTGAATGAAAGGGAGTACCAGCAGATTCAGAAATAGGGAGAGATGCAGCCAGCTTTGAACTGCTGGAGATAAAAGGGTGCAACTTGCTGGTGAGAGACACATAGTTATACTAAAGGAATTGTCATGCCATGCTGCCAGATTTTAAACCAAAAAAGGTAAATCCACAATATTGGCTCAGAAGAAATGAGAATTATTTAGATATTTATAAGATGAAGATACTGAGACTCAGTTTCAAAAAAAACTCTTGTCCAACAGGCAAGGAATCTGGATCAAAGAAAGAGAATGAGTTATAAAAATGTAATTTTTCTGTATAACTTGAAAGATGTCACAGATTATTTTACAATGGTAATTCTCTACCTGAGGTATGATTTTGCCCACCAGAGACATCGGGCAATCTCTGGACAATTTTGATTGTCACAACTGAGAGCTAGGTGTTTCGGGTATCTGACGGGTCTAGAATCCAGGAATGCTGCGAATCACTCACAGGACAGCTCCACACAAAAATTAACCAATTTAAAATGTAACAAGATTCAGAAACCTAGTTAAACTATTATGTGAACATCCATAATAAAAATTTGGTTTCCAATTTTAATAAAAACTGCTCATTTTAATGCTAATCAAAAGTTAATTTGACTTTGACATTAGTCCATTATTTTAATGTATTCATTTTTTCAAGATCTCATGCTGTCTGTAGTGAAGCCATATGGAGAAAGACAAGCTTTCCAAAAGAGTATTCATTAATCAAAGAAAAACCCAGCAAGTTTGGCTTAAACTTACAAAACTGCACAGCACTGAAAATTGAAGTTTATCAAGGACATAAGTCCACAAATCAATAATCCCCTGTGGTAAAAAGAAAATGCCCAGCTCTGCATGGATATTCTGTTGTCACTGTGAGATTCATAATTGTTTGTCATATTGGTAATGCCTTTGTAGAAAAGAAATGGGAAAAAAAAACTGTTGTGTTTAAAAAAAAAAGCCACACAGTTTTCTGGCTGACTTGAACAACACATGAACTAAATTAGTTATAGGGGTCTATTTTGCAGGTAGAGATGGAGGACAGAAGATTACAAAGAATATGTCAACAGCAAAGTCATCGGTTGGACTTCATGCTGCTTTCTTGAAAATGTCTTTCTGCTCTTCCTAATGCTCCATTATTAATCTCAGCTTGCTAGACAGAATTTAATTTTTATCTCATTATTTTGTCATTAATTTAGCTGCAAAAAAGTGATTACTTGGCCTGTTAATTCTGACAGGAATATATATTTAAGTACCACTTTCTGGTTTATAGACATTTATATTCACAGTGCACATGTATGTATGCATACAGGAGGCATCCTAACCCAGAGCTATTAACACACTGAGATCCTAGGATGTATTGAGTGCTCTGGTTTTGGATATATGGACACTAATTCAAACACTTAATTATAATTTAACTGCAGTTTGTTCAGTTCTTTCTTCCAGGTTCCTTACGGTTTTCAAATTTCATCCTTAGGTTAAAATAACCCATCAGCCGCATTTAAAGTGTCTATAATGAAGAGACATTTAATGGTATAACCTACATTCTTATAAGATCACTGGACAATCAGTTATTTGGGCAATATTTATGCATCTTTTACAAATGTTTAAGTCAAAAGATACTGTTCACCATGTTACCTAGCGCACTTTTATTGGCATCTATACAACAAACCTACTGTTATACTTCATTTCAAGGTTTATTTAAGATGAATATTATAACATACATGCCCAGATTACGAAATGATAGTATTTTATTTTCAATGTCATTCAACATATATGCGATTTTGAAACACATAAGTAAATCAATCTCTAAAATAAAGAAAGAAAAGGAAAAGGGAGAGAGAAGGGAAGGAAAAGGGGAAAGGGAAATGGGAAAAGGAGGGGATGGGAAGGGAAGAAAAGACAAGGAAAGGGAAAGGAAAAGAAGGAAAGGGAATGGAGAGAGAGGGCTTTTAAGGAATTAGGAGAACATGGCTTATTTTTTAACTAAAATATCTCAAATTTCTTGACACTTCAGATAACTCTCAAAGCTAATTTATTTTCTAAATAAGGAGGATGGCATAAAAAGCCAGGAAAAATGTGAATTTAGAGAAAGCTGAAAAGAAACTGACCAAAAAATATAAATGTCCAGATAAATTGGTGAGGATCTTTTTAAAAATGTGCTTGCCCCACTCTCTATGAAAGATATTCAACTGGTTCAAAGAAAATTAAAATTCAATGGAAATTTATCTAATTGTGACCTTAAAAGGTGGTATAAGAGTTAATTAACACAGTTGCAAAAGGCTTAAATATTCAAGAGAAACTTTAATAGTGTTGTAAAAAACAAACTTATTTTTAATCCTCTCATCTTTTAAAATCAGTCTATTATTTATCAGACTTAATTAATTGTTCATAAAGTGACATTACTTTACTTCCAAAAATTTATTTCACCTAAATTACTCAAACATTTCATCTACAGATCCAAAGCCCGTCAATCAGCTCACTTGCTAGCTTCTTAGTTGAAATTTTAATAATCAGGCCACGTTGTCTCTTAAAATATGAATTATTAGCACTTTTGGATTTTTTTTTTTCTCAAAGCTCTAAATCAGAGACTAGAGAGGAGAAATGATATGAGAGTGTAATACAAGATGACCACTTTTTCTTTCTTCAGCCACTTTGAATTTATAGTCAAACTTTGTACCTAATTGAGAGCACTTTTCACAGGGGCCTGTTAACATCTATGCTTCTGTTCCCTTTGAGTTTATCTGAGTTTACTTTTAATTGTTTTACCTGTATTTAAGAATAGATTCACATCTACAAAAAAGTACTATGATTGATGTTTTCAAAGAAACAACTGTACTCAGAATATCATCCATAAATGACAAATAATCAGCTATAATCAGTATTGCCATTCACATTAATGTAAATTAGCCATGCAGATTAATAGGTCCACAGGCTCATGATCCAAACAAAATTGGTCACTCCAAAAACAATCACCCCCCCCAAAGAGTTAAGGCATATCAGCAATAGATGAAATTATGACCCAACCAATAATATTGCAATTCTCTGGGCCCCTAACAATCACTTTCACAGAATACATCACAGCTCTGACAAACTAAGTGTGGCAAGATTACACTGGTTAAGTTACTTAGCAGGATAATAAAGTTTAAAATGTATTTATAAGTTTGTACATGTTTGTATATGGTAGCATCTCAAACTCAACTCCATGAATGCAGACCTACATCAGTTAATAAACCACATAAACACTTTTTAAATGAATGTTCCCAAGTATATATAGTAAGTATAACCAGAAAAATAACAAGCTGTCTTAGAAGCCCAAAGGAGAGCTATTTTAATGACTAGGAGATAAAGATTTTTCAATTAGCATATTCATTATTTGTATGCAGATTGTGACTCTAACAACTACTTATGGGTGTTAAAAAAACAATTTGTTCTATTAAGAAGTTTAAATATTCTCTTTAAAATCTTTAAATTGTTTAATTTGCTGAACAATGTCTTCTTCAATCAGAAATCTAGGAGAAAAAGGAAGATTTTGATTGCCTTTCTCTCCTGTTATTTTTCCCCTGAGAAGATCTTTAGGTAAAAGGGAGAAAGGAAAAAATAGTTTACTATATATTTTAGAGATTTTCTATATTCTTTAATTAAATGATGCAACACTAAACTTTTGGTTTGGGTAGGGAGTAAAGCCAGCATTCTATCTTTTCCAGTGATGAACGATTTAATGAAATTCAGAGTAAAAAAAAGATATTAATTTAATAAAAGTAAACTGGTAAGATTAATTGGTACTCAATCAGCTATGACCTTCATTCTGGCCCTTAATCAGATGATGCCTCAATCAAGTGATTATGGGATCGCTGCAGGATTTGGATCTGTTCTGTATTCTAGGATTCCAATTATAAGACTCTTATTTTCTTCTTAAGCAAACATAAGCAAAAGACTTGAACAGAAAGCCAAGCAGTTGAGCCCCAGTATTTGCTCTAAAACCTCTCATCCTGTTGATCAAATCAAGCTTTGAGACTGTAAGAGAACTTTATGTGGGGTCTTAGAAATTACAATTCAGGAGAGACTCAGATAGGTCTGAGTGTCCCAAGGCAGGTTTAAAAAAAAAAATGAGGTCTTTTGTGGACAGTGCTGATATATTAGAAAAAGGTAAAACTTCATTCGCAAAACAATTCTACCAACAATTGAGAAGGGACAGGGGCTATGGGACTAACAGAAGGCAAAGAAAAGAATGTGGAAGGCAATGTAACTCAGAGGTGGCATTCCTGCCTAACATTTGTAACGTGAATCTCCAGTACCAAGGAGGTTGGAGGAAGAACATATATACTTAGTACATATATTTATAAAACAAGCCTGATAACTTGTTATTACACATCTTGAGTCTACAGACACAATGCAATCATACAGTCTTTCCAAATGACTGCAGATAATGGAGAAAGGTGGACCAAAGTTCAAACTCCCTTGAGGCTGATCAAGATGTACCTAAGTCCTATTCTCTTAATGATCTCCCAGCTCCATTTTTAAAAGCCTGCTCAGTGTGTCTTTTAACGTGACTTTGCATTTATTTTCACAATCTCTTGTGTTCCCTTTCCCTGATGAAAACCAGAGTAACCATCCCATCAGCAAAACTCCTGTCATCCCATAAAAGTAAAGCAGAATCAATTTTTGCTCAAAACACTAATTTGGCTATTTAATCTCTACCTGTACTTGTTCCTTTTTCTGCTACCTGTCATTTGATACAGCTCCAAGCTTTTCAAACTTCAGTGTATACATGAAGCAGTTAGAGGGTCCTATTAAAATGCAGATTCTGAATCAGCAGATCATAACTAAAACCTGAGATTCTGTGTTGCTAACAAGCTGCTAGGAGCTGCTACTCCTAGAAAGATCACAGTTAATAAGCAAAGGGGCTAGAATTTAATCTCAAATTACTGGTTTGGGCCCTTGGATACATACAGAAATAATTATGGTGATGACAGTAATAGTAAAATACCACTAGCAACTAAAATGTTACATATACACACACATATCACTTAATTTGTTGTATTTTTACCATCAATGTAAAAACTAAGATTAAGTAGCCTGACTAGGTTCACACACTAGGGACAGAGGTCAGGATTCAAACACAAGCTGTCCAGCCCAGACATATCATACTATAGGTCCAAGTTTGGCTTCACCCAAACTGTGGAATGGATTTCCCTTTCAATTTTTAGGTTTCAGCTTTTCCCGTTTTTTTTTTTTTCTCTTTTTCTTTTTCCTTTTGTTGTTGAATTTTGCCACAACCCCAGCATCTCCTTGTTCTCCTGGAAAACATGCATATCCAGGCTTCCAAACTCATTACATTACTACTCCAAGGAGACGGCTAAACAACAAAGGATAAAATTTACACTCTCTTCAGTTTATACTGAGACTTCTGATAAACTTTTAGTATCTCCAGACAAGTATTGCTAATAAGAAACATCAGTCACTTACATGTGATCATAACCTTGCTGTTTCTGACACAAAGCTTCATTAGCTTACTCATCACACTGTTTATTATAAAACACACTGCAGAATCCCAATTCTGACAAAATCACTGAATAGAATTTAACCAATCACATTTGATCACTGTGCTGACCCAAGAGAAGATCCGCAGAGTGGTTTTGTCAGCTAATCTACAATAATGAAGTTTGTCAGTATAACCTGTGATAAGACAGATAATACTGCAACATAAGGCTACATAATAATGGCCAGCCGACAATGAAGCATGGTCCCACCATATGAATGTGAATATGGTCCCATCATATTCATAGCTGTTCCCAGACTGAGGACATCAACATCTTTCGTGTTGTCATCATACTGAGTGGTTATGTTCATTGTTCCCCACCTATTTCTACTATCCATATGCTGTAACCAAATTAAATTTTTCTTGAAGGATATATGTTTGCAAAACTGAATTTTGACCATAGCTATTTGAAAATAAAATGTATTACATTACATGTTCAAAGACTCTCAACTCTCCAGCTCAAAACATCTATTATTCCTAAAGGAGTCAAACACTTGATGGTTTTAATTTTTTTAAATCCCCAAACTGATCATGTGCTTTAATGGGATCCTGAGTGTAAGATCAACGGAGAGTATACTAAAAGAGAAACTTCCAACATCCCACACTGTTTACAGCTGTCTTAGGAAGAAGAAAGATAAACAGACTGAAGAAGAGTAAAAAAGAAAGAGGCGGGAAAGAGAAAGGAAGGAGGGATAGGAGGAAGAAGGGGTAGACAGTGAGGGAGGAAGAAAGCAAGAAAGGAGGGAAAATGAGTTGGAGATTTCGGATCATTTTCTTAGACAACACAGTACTGCTGATACGGGGATTATCCTCGAACCACACATACAATTTGCTTTTTCAATTAAATATTTATTGAGTATATTTAATGTACAGGAAAGTGTATGAAGACAGACAGGATCCGTGTCCTCAGAAAAATGTACCAAGAATCATGAAATTAATCTTCAATATGTGATACAACCACTCAAATTCTTTAAAAATATTTAAGCTCTTCTACAGTTTTCTACCATGCTTTTCTTTGTGAAAACATTGTTCTAGAAATCTTTACAAGAGCCTAACCAGTACCGAACAGTGTATCTGTACTAATGTATCATTATTAGACATGTCCACATTGGGTAATTAGCAGAGAAACAGCCTGGGAGCCCCTCGAGTAGGTAAAATAAAGTTAAAATGGCAAAGTTGAAAATAAGAGGTAGACTAATATATTTAAGAGAGCTTAACAACAAAATTTATTTTCAGCACTTTACATGCATATCATTTTAATGCCCATAACAACATATCAAGCAAGTACATTTATTAAATTCACCTTTCAAGTGATACAAAACTATGCTAAAAGAAAGAAAGTAATTTACCCTAGGAAACAGAACTAACAAAAGGCAAGACTGAAGTCAAGACAACATGATCTAATGCAAAGAGGAAGCCCATAATATACGGGCATCTTCTAATCTGGGATATGGTAAGAAAAAAAGCAGAACACAGGGCAAAGTTACATATTCATCAATGTTCAAAAGATGAGAAGTTTAAGTGTGGTAGTAATAACAAATCGGATACTAAAACATAGGGTTAATGAGTAAGTGATGTAAATAGAAAACCAAAGATCCAGACACATTTTCTTTAGTAACATTCTCTCATAGGGTCCTTTAATCTGTGGTAATCCCTGGTGCAAACATATATATACACATACATATATACATACACACACTACATATATATATGGTTGGGGCTGGGGGTTTGGCTCAGTGGCGCTGAGCCTGCCTTGTTAAGCAAAAGATCCTAAATTTGATCCCCGCTACCACACACACACACACACACACACACCCTATACTATTAGCCCTGCACATGTATTTCAAACAATGTGGGGTGTTCCTAGCCCAGCATTTCATTACCAGTGGTGCCTTGCCTTATGCCTTGAGCTTAGTCACCAAGTACTGAATAGGAGTGAGTTAACCATTACTCCTCCAGCAGTGGTACTACTTAATAACCCTAAGGCATACAATGGACTTTTTATTGTGGGGAGAGATGAAGAGTCCCCTGAAAAACTCTACAACTCCTTTGTAAATGTACCTAATCATAAGTCTATAATAATAGCTTCCTTGGGAAAATTCCTCGCCCTAACAATGTCACAGTGGTTGCAGGCTTGAGGACTTCTCTAGGTGCTGAGGATAACACATTTCTCCATGAACCTAGAAGAGAAGCAGAGCCCTGAATCATCTAGGCCACCTCCTCTAACACTACCTATACCTCCCAGACCACTTGTTGATTGAGCAAATGCTATAAATAACTGTTGAAATCTTGACAGGCATTAAATTATACGTCAAAAGAGTAACCATAGTGAATTTACTGAGAAACTCAAGAAAATTTATAAAGCTTCAACTTGAGTTATTGTTCCATAAGGATACATTTCAGAGAAAAATTACACTATTCCAGAAAACACTGATTATATTATCTTTGTTTCAAAATTTAAAAAAAATGTAAAGGAGCTGGTCATGTAAGTCAGTGTAACAGCTCTGTATTCAATCACCAGTAAAACACACACATACACACCCCTATATGATATTCAAACTACTAAACCACAAAACAAACTATTCCAAATCAATTGTGTCTGATGATTCTGTAGATTATCATATGGGAAGGGCTTAGATAAGCTATTCTGCTACTTGCACTATCTGTGGGGTCACCTAGTGGTACTCAGCAGGTGTGTGTGCTACTCTGCAGAATACAAGATGGCTTCATATATATATATATATATATATATATATATATACTAAAAGAAAGGAAATAATTTACCCTAGGAAATGGAACTAACATGTGTGTGTGTGTATCTTGTGCCTTGGCAGGGTTGGCTAGAAGGCCAGAGTCAGAGAACTGTTCACAGGAGATTCTACTGTCTTTCCATATGGAAGTCTCCAAATAGTCAGACTTCTGCACTGGCTGCTGGCTTACTCAAGAGCCTATGTCCAAAGAAAACTAAGCAGGAACAACTTCAGGCTTTCCTGACCTGGCCTCATAATTCAGTGTCTCTTTTGTCATATTCTCTTGGTTATGAGTATTCACAAGTCATCCCAGGAGAGGGAGCTTAGAAATTAACTTTTAATGGGACAGCGGCAAGGTCACACTACAGAAGAGCTTGTAAAATGGTAGATAATGTTTTGGCCATCTTTGGAAAATACTCTGCCACAGAAACAAAGAGATCATGTTTTTAATAATTTTCTTATTTTAGAAAAAAACCCCAAAATTTCAATAATTAAATAATGAGAGAATAACAACAGTACATTGTGTATCATCTTCAAAGTAGTTAGAGTACAAGACATTAAAAAATATATATTCTTTCAAAGAAGAAACATAATACAAAATGTTCTTTTCAATGAACCAAGAGAAACTAGTAATATAAATGAAACAAATTAGCATATATATTAAAATATTTTTGAAACAACAGAATAGATAATTTGGGGAACTATTTTAATCTCTCCCTACTTTCTACTTACCTGTTTTCTATTTTGCTCTTTTTGTGTATGTATATATATATGTCTATGTACATGACATGTACATATAAATGCATATAATAGACATGTATATATTTTTCATATAAGAGAAATCATGAGCTATTTAACCTGACTTATTTCACTTAACTTTATGCTCTCAAGGTGCATCTGCTTACCTATGACTGCCTCAAGTTTATCTTTCTTTATGGCATAGTAGTACTCCATTGTGTACAAAAACCCCACTTTCCTTATCTGTTCATCTGTTCATGGACATATATGCTATTTTCAAGATCTAGCTATTATAAATTGTGCTGCTATAAACATGAGTATGCACGCATGGATGGCTGTAGTATGCTGATTTTAACTTTTTAGAAAATATCTAAAATTTCTATTTTAAATTTTTGAGAAAAAGATAAAATTGTACAAACATGGGAACCAGACACTACTGCTTTTCCTTCTTAATTCTGCAACTCCTGGAAAGGTAATAATTTCACAGTTTATTTCTTCTTCTATAAAATGAGATTTTTAAGAGCCAGGCATGGTGGCGCATACCTGTAATCCCAGCACTCGGGAGGCTGAGGCAGGAGCATTGCTGTTAGTTTGAGACCAGCCTGGGCTACATAGTGAGTTCCGGGACAGTTTCAACTACATAGTGACACCCTGTCTCAAAAAAACAACAACAACAAAAAAATGAGATTTTAAAAAATATTATTTTTCATGGCCAGATGATAATGTAAGAAGACACACACACGCAGTCTGACTGTAAAGAACCTCAATAATTGGTTTCCTTTCTCCTCTGTCTAGAACCAATAATCCCATACACTATATCCTAAATGATCCAAACAGGACAGAATGTCTCATTGCTCCCTATGATGAATGTCTCTAATAGCTAGTGCATATAAACTTTGTCCTCTTCAGTGCAGCTTGTCTTATTACCTCCACACCTCTTCTGGCAAGCCTTCAGAGGACACAGAAGGATGGATCATTCACTAAATCAGCTATACATACATCCACTTCCCTGAACTATCGTAGTGATTTGAGGGAGTGGGAAAACATAATTTGAGAATAGATACACAGAATATAGGATGTGTTTATATCACTTAAAGGGAAAAAAAAGTTAGACCAACACCTGTCTAACTCATGACAAATTCTGAGTATGTAAATGTATATTTCAGAGTGTACATACTGGGGTATGTTTTTAAGAATGTGGTAAAAGAACAAATTCCACGTTAATACTAAATGCAATTATTAAATTCTAGTATATATTTTGTGGAAAATATCAAGTTCAAGGTTAAACAGGCATAGACAGTAAACTTCTTGGGGCAGGTTTAGGATCTTTTATACTACTAGTTTTTACTTCTATTTTAGACTGACATGTTTCTCCTATGCTTTCTTTTCTTACTACTTCCTTTCCTTTTTCTTTCATTTTTCTTGCTTATGATAATACACTTTATTGTTAGTAATATATTCATATTTGTTCATTCTCTGGAACACATAAATTATGATAAAACACAAAAATCTGGATCAGCTCAACATGAAGCAATCCTGGGTTACTTTTTCTTTCTTTCATTTAAAAGAAAAAAAAAAGAAGTAGCAACAGTAGAAGCAGGTTTCCTGCAGCTCAGCTTTCTAAATGTTCTGCAGCTTTGTGGGAAATCTGAGTGAAATGACGCAGATCAATGCAGCTGCCTTAGGAGATGGTTGTGCTGACTCCATGCTGTTACCCATTTTCCTGCAGCTCAGCTTTCTAAATGTTCTGCAGCTTTGTGGGAAATCTGAGTGAAATGACGCAGCTGCCTTAGGAGATGGTTGTGCTGACTCCATGCTGTTACCCACGAAATAATCCTGAATTCACTGATGAATCTTTTTGCTGTATGCATGAAGCTACACTGAGTTGACTTTGAAGAAACCAAAGAAAACTGACAAGGACACAGGCCCTAAACATCTTACAGCCCTTCACAAAATAGTGTGGGCTCTGAACTGTAATAGATCAAACTATGACTTCACTGTCGGGGTCTCAAGCCCACAAATGCTCAATATAATCAAGAGCATCACCTCACAGTGCCCTGTAAGAAACCTGCCATGAATAGCCCTGTAAACATGTGCAGTCTCTGCAGTCTTTGTGTGTGTGTGGGTGTGTGTTTAAAGAAGGACAAAGACAGACTCCTCTCAGTGATTTCTTTTCATCTTGTCTCATCAACAAGTGCTGGTAGTCTTGTTTGAGCAGACATGCTGTGGCCGCAGACAGACCAAGAATAATTGGAAACTAATTTACCATGGAAATCTTAATGATATTGAAATCACAGATGAGTGCTTTAAGAAGACAGCAGGAGGAGTATTCAGAGCAGGCAAGCAGGCACATCAACAGTGACAATCACACGTATACCTGAAAAGCAGCCACTAGCCCCCATTAACTCATTTATCTTAGTCCATTTGAGTTGCCATAACCAAACACTAAAGACTGGGTGGGTTATACAATCAGAGTTCTGGAGGGTAGGAAAGTCCAAGTTCTAGGCACCAAGGGATTTCTGAGAAGGGCCTATTTTCTCGCTCTGAAACGATTCTTCTCAGGCCTCTTATGAAAGCACTAATTCTATTCTTAAGGCCTCTGCCCTTGTGACATTATTATCTCTTAAAAGACCCCCTTCCTGTACCATCACCCTGGGGGTGAGCCATCAAATATATGATTTTGGAGAATAGAACTGAGCGTCATGCCATCAGTCAAAGTCTGTTCCCAAACATCTTCCAAAATGACTTGTACGGTTTTTAAAAAAATAGTTTTAAGTCATATTTGATAAATAAAAATTGCATATATTTGACTTGCAAGTTGATATTCTGAAATATGCAAACTGTGAAATAATCATCACAATCAAGCTAATCAACGTATTCAGCACTTCACTGAGTTAGTACTTTCTTCCTGCATGTGTATGCTAAAAACACTTCTATCCATACTCTTAGCAAATTTCAAGTACTAAATTGTTCATTTTATATAGCTGAAACCTTATGCCATTTGACCACTACATTTACCCTCCCAACTGCTGAAAATGGCCATTTCACTATTCTCTTCCACTGTGAAATTGTTTGATAAATGAGATCCTGCAGTGTTACTCTTTCCATGCCTTGCTTATTTTACTTAAGGTAACACCTATGCTGGGGGTGAGAGGGGGACAGAGAGATCACCCGTGACAGGCTTTGTGTTAGCAAATGGCCATTTATTTAACACTTGGACCCTGGAAAGCGGGCTGAATCCCACAGGGAAGGGAGCAGACAGCGAGGGGAGAGCATAGACTTAAGTAAGGAAATGGTTGCTAGGCACTGGTCTGGAGTAAGGAGTCTGGGGGCAGACACAGGGTAGACTGTGCCCCTCGGCAGGGAGTGGTACAGATGTTCCCTAGAACTGAGGGAGGTGTCGCCGCTCTTCCCAGAGCATGCAAGCTGCCAGTGCACAAGGGTGTGGGACACGGCTCTCCCAGACAAGGCCCTGTAATGGTTCTTCCTGCCAGTGCCAACCGGGTAGATGATAATACCTTCTCCATTCCATGTTGTCAAACGTGAGATTTCCTTCTTTTTAAGACTAATATTCTATATTCACATTTTCTTATCCGTCCACAACTGAAATGGCTCCATATCTTGACAGTCGTGAATAGTGCTGCTATAAATCCAGAAGTGCAGATATCTCTGTATCTCTTCAAGATCCTGATCTCAGTTTAACATATACTCCCAGAAGTATAGATGCTGAATGATATGATACTGTTATTTTAATTTATTGGAAAGCTTAATAATGTTTTCCACATCAAATGTACCAATTTGCAGTCCTAAGAACAGCAGTCCCTTTTTTCCACATCCTTAGCAACACTCACCACCTGTCTTTTTTAAAACTACCATCCACATAGGTGACACCAGCATATTTCACTTGTATTCTCTTGATGATTAGTGATGTCGAGCACTGTATTGCTCTACTGCTCCACTGCTAGAACGACATACTTTACATATGCAACTTTGAGGGAAAAGGTTTATTTTAGGTCATGGTTTCAGATGTTTCAGTCCATCCTTGGTTGACTTCAAGACAGAAATATCGTGGCAAAAGGATGTTTTGGAAGAAAGCTGCTCAAGTCATAGCAGCCAGGACAGAGAGCAAGGAAGAGCCAGAAAGAAGGGAAGGGGCTGGGGACAAGAATACATGCTGAGCCTACTTCCTCCAACCAGAACTCATCTCCTAACAGCACATTCACCTATGAATTCATCAGTAGGCTGATGCACTGATGAAGTTAGCACCCTCACAAGGGAATCACCTACCCAAAGCCCAACCCCTCAACACTGCTGCATGAGAAATCAGACCCTAACACTTGAGGCCTCTGAGCACACTTCAGACTTTAAGCATAAAGAGCACTTTTCATACTCCTGTTGGCTGTTTGTATGTCTTCTTTTGAAATATTTTTACTTGGGTCTTTTGCAAATACTTTTCCTGGGTTTTGGTTTTGGTTTTGTTTGGGGGTAAGTGCTGTTGAATTGTGTGAGTTCCCTGTATATTTTGAATATTAACCCCTTATCAAATTGTATGTTTTACACACTTTTTCTTCCTCTACATGTTTCTTTTTTTTCCTCTACTAATATTTTTTTCTCTTATTGCACAGAAGCATTTTACCTTGACATAATCCCATTTGCCCCTATTTTATTTTGTTGCCAGTGATTTTGGTGACACATACAAAAGAATCACTGCCAATTCCAAAGTCAAGCAGCTTTTCCACTTACATCACCTTGTAGTACTTTTCTGTTTTGTTTTCAGGTCTAACATTGAAGTCTTTACTTCATTTTGAGTTGTCGTGTGCATATTTGCTAAGATATTGATTTCATTATTCTGCATGTGAATATTGTTTTTTCTGAACACACTTATTACATGTCCTTGACACTCTTTTGGAAGATGAACTGAGTAAATGCAAGAACTTATTTGTGGCATTTTATCTTATTATATTGATCTATATCATTATTTTTATGCTACTATCATTTTGATGCCAGTGCTATCACTTTATAATGGATTTGAAATCAGAAAGTATGGTGCCTCTAATAGCATCGTTCTTGTTCAAGATTGTTTGGGCTATGTGAGGTCTTTTCTGGCTCCATGTGAATTATAACTCTGTAAGTTCTTCTTTTCAGAAGTGTGTGTATATATTTTGGGAGGAGGGGACTCTGTATTAGTTGACACCTGTAAATGATAGTATTTTACTTATTTTTAATTTCAGTATCTTTCTTCTTTCTTTTTCTGTTCCTTTCTTTCTCCTTTTTTGGTCTACTTATTCTTGTTAGAACTTTCAGTACTATGTTCAACAGAAGTAGCAAGGGAGAGCATCCTTGGCTTCAACTGTACATCACAAGTATTCAGATTTCTACCTCTAAGTACATTATTAATTGTGAGATTTTTAGTTACTGTTTTATTTGTATACCTATTTCTTGAGAGATTTGTCATGAATGCATATTGAATTTTGTTCAATATTTTTTCTACATCTGCGAAGATGATCATATGATTTTTATCTTTCATTCTGTCAATCTAACATATCACAGTGATAAACTTTCTTATTTTGAAATATCCCTGCATCCCTGGCATAAATTCTACTTGATAAATGATCCTTCTCATGTGTCACCAAGTTCACTTTAGTAGTATTTTATTGGTAATTTTTGCATCTACATTGTCAGATATATTGGCCTGTAGTTTTCTCTTCTTGTGGTTTATCTAGCTTTGCATCAATCTAATGCTCGTTTCAGGAAATAAATTTAGAAATACTCCATCTTTTTCAGGAAGCATTTAAGAAAAATTGATCTTAATTGAGAATGTGTTATAGAATTCCACCATGAAGCCATCTGATTTTAGAACTTTCTTAGTTGGAAGGTTTTTCTTATATACATAATTGATTAATATCCTAGATTGTTATGGTTATGTTCAGATTTTACTTGTCTTCTTGGTTCACTTGATAATGTGACTTCTTTATCCTTTTTTAATGGAAACATTTATCATTATAACTATTCTTAGTATTAGTTTTGCTCATCCCTTGAATTTTAATATGCTGGGTTTTTTTCTAATTTATTTATTTATTATTAATACATATATGAGTAAATAATGATCACATTCCTTTTTGGGAAGGGGTATGTGTACAGACACATCTTAATTCTTTTTTATTTCCTTTCAATCCCCACCCCTCCATTTCTTGGTGCACTTCCCATATGCAAAAAGACCTATCTCACTGTTTCCTATTATCTGTCTTCTATTCTGCTCCTTATTTATGTTTTGGACTTTTTGTGTAAGAGAAACTACATGATGTTTAAGCTTGTTTATCTAATTTATTTCACTCATCATTATATTTTCCAGGTACATCCACTTTTCTATTAAAAAAAAAAAACTCAAGCATATCCTTATTTATAGCAGAGTAGTACTCCACTATGTATAGATACATTTTAAACCCATTTATCTGTTTATGGACATATAGGCTACTTCCAAGATTTAGCTATTATGAACTTTGTTGCTATAAACATGGGCATGCATAGCATGGTATCTTTAAGCCCTTTGGGAAAATACCTGGAAGGGGAATATCTAGGAATGGAATTTTTTGTTTTAGTTTCTGAGAATCCCAATACTTATTTTCATAATGGCTGTGCTGTTTACATTCCCACCAACAATGTAGAAGAGTTCCTTTTTGCCCCCCCAACCTTGCCAATATTTGTTGTTCTCTGATTTCTTCATGACAGCCATTCTTTCTGGAGTAAGAATCTCAGTCTTATTGTAATCTGCATTTCTGTAATGACCAGAGATATTGAACTTTTTTCATGTATCTATTGGCCATTTAAATTTCTTCTGAGGTGTCAGTCCATTGCAATGGCACACTTTTTGACTGGATCTTTTATTGGGGGGTAATTTTTTTAGTTCTTTATATATTATACATATTATTTCTCTGTCCAAAGGACTGGAATATATGTTATCTCTTGTGCTCTGTTGGTGGTTTTCTTTTCATTTTTACTGTGCAGAATATTTTTAATTTGATATAATTTCATTTGTCCATTCTTGATGTAACTTCTTGTGTAGTTGGGGTTCTGTTCAGAAAGACCACACCTATGACTATGTTTTCAAGAATTTTACATATTTCGTCTTCCAGAAGTGTGGTTTTAATATATATAGCTATGAGTCATTATGATTTTGGCTTAGTATATGGTGAGAAAAATGGGTCTAGCCTAATATTTTGCATGTGGATATTGTTTTCTTAGTACCATTTGTTAGGTACTATCTTTCCCCGGTGAAAGATTCTGGCCTCTTTTTCAAAGAATGTGCTTGGAGTGTTTCTGCTCTGATCTATTTACACATATCTTTTTTTCTTTCTTTCTTTCTTTTTTTTTTTTTTTTTTTTTTTTTTTTTTTTTTTTTTTTTTTTTTTTTTGCTAATACCATCCTGTTTCTATCACTGCGGTTTTGTAGTATACTTTGATTGTAATGATTATAAAGACTGCAATGTCTTCTACCTTACTTTTGTTATTCAGGATATCTTTCACTATTTCAAGTCTCTTCTGGTTCCACATAAATTTGATGATTGTTTTCTCTAGTTCTACTAGAAATGCTATTGGTATTTTCATTAAACTTATTTTAAATATGTATATCAGTTTTGGAAATATGGCCAATTTGATTATATTAGCTCTGCGTAACCAAGAACAGGGGATATCTTTCCATTTTCTGTTGGTTTATTCAAGCTCCCTTTCCGGAGAACTGTTGTTTTCATTACAGAGATCTTTTATTTCCTCAGTTAGGTTAATTGTTAAGTACTATTCCACTTAATTAAAAAATGTATGTATCTTCTTTATCCAGTCTCCAGTTGATGGGCAAGTGGACTGTTGCCAAGTTTTAGCTATTACAAACTGAGCCACTACAAACATGGGTGCTCATATATTGCTGTGGTATGATTCTTTTAATTCTTTTGGGAAGATTCCCAGCAGGGAAATAGCTGAGTCAAATGACACTTCTAATCCTAATTTTTCGAAATATCTCCATACTGATTTCCACAGTGGTTGCACAAGTCTACACTTCCACCAACAATGAAGGGTTTTTTTCCATTCTTTTTTCAGAGTGCTATAATTTTCACTGTAGAGGTCTTTTGTCTCCTTCATTAGATTGATTCCTAAATGATTTACTTTTTTGGATGTTACTGTGAAAGGAATTGTTTACCTACTTTCTCTCTCAGTGAGTCGGTTATTTGTGTATAAGAAGGCTATCAATTTTTGAATGTTGACTTTGTATGCAGCTACTCTAAATGTCTAGAAGTCTTTTGGCAGAGATTTTTGGTTTTGTTTTTTTTTTTATATAGAGAGAGTACCAAGTCATCAGCAAATAGTGACAGTTTAACTTCTTCCTTTGCTATCTTTATTGCTTTTATTTCTTTCTCTATTGTGATGGCTGTGGCTAATGTTTCTAGAACTAAATGAACAGGATTGGTGATAGTGGACATCCTTGTCTTGTTCCTGATTTTAGGGTGAAGGTTTTCAGCTTTTGAACATTTAGTATGATATTGGCTGTTGGTTTTTCATGGATAGACTTTATCAGGTTGAGAAACAGACTACCTACTCCAATTTTCTGTAAAGTTTTTATCATGAATGGGTGTGGAATTTTGTAGAATGCTTTTTCTGCATCTATTGAGATAATCATGTATTTGTTCTTGACAATATATGTATGTAGATATTGTATTACATTTATTGATTTACATATTGAACCATCCTTGCATCCCTGGGATAAATTTAACTTGGTCAGGGTATATGATCTTCTATATTCTGTTTGCCAGTATCTTCTTGAGGATTTTTGCATCCATGTTCATTAAGGAGATTGGCCTGTAGTTCTCTTTTTTGGTTGGGTCTTTCACTGGGTTTGGAAGCAAAGCAATACTTGCTTCCAGGAATGCTTTTGAAAATATTGCTTCACTTTCAATTTCATTGAAGAGTTTAAAGAGTAGTGGAGACTGTTTAGACATTTTATGACTTCTTTGTTTAATTTTGGAAATTCATATGTATCTAGGAATCTATCCATTTCTTCTGTATTTTCCATTTTATTAGAGTACAGGTTTTTGAAGTAGGTATTGATCATTCACTGGATTTCTGCTGGATCTATTGTGACTTCACATTTTTTATCCCTAATTGAATGAATTTGAGCCTTTTCTTTCCTTTTCTTGATAAGGTTTGCTAATGGTTTATTGATTTTATTTATTAATTCCAGAAATCAAATCTTTGTTTCACTGATTTTTTTGTATTATTCTTAGTCTCCATTGCATCAATTACTGCTCTGATCTTTATAATTTCCTCCCTTTTTCAAGCTTTTGGCTGTCTTTATTTATTCTTTCTTTCTTTATTTTTTTAGACGGGGTCTCACTATGTAGTTGAGACTGACCTGGAATTCACTATGTAGCCCAGGCTGGTCTCAAACTCACAGCGATCCTCCTACCTCAGCCTCCCAAGTGCTGGGATTGTAGGCATGAGCCACCATGCCTGGATTGTTTATTTGTTTGTTTGGTTTTTCTTTCAGTTGTCTTGATTTTCTTTTTCTACAAGCTTAAAATTAAGCATTAGGTTGTTTGAGCTCACTCTATTTTCCTAGTGTGGGCATTTATTGCTATGAATTTCCCCATAGAACTACTTTCATTGTGTCCTATAGATTCCTGTATGTTGCATTGGCACTATCATTTAACTGTAGAAACTAATTTCTTCTTTAATTTCCTGTGTTACCCAATGGTTGTTCAGCAGGGTGTTATTTAATTTCCATGTGTTTGTGAAGTTCTGGCAGTTACTGAGGCTACTGACCTACACTTTAATAGCACTATGGTCGGATAATATACAGGGGATAACTTCAATTCCTTTGCATTCACTTAAGCATGTCCTATGACTAGCATGTGGTCTATTTTGGAGAATGACACATTTGTGGCCAAAAAGAATGTATATTCTGATTTTCTGGGATGGAACACTCTGTAGACATCTACTAAGTCTATTTATTCTAAGACTTGGTTCAGTTGTTATTTCATTGTTGATTTTTTGTCTAGATTATCTGTCCATTTCCATGAGTGTAGTATTGAGATCTCCCACTACAATTGCATCAGTGCTTATTTCATTTTTCATATCCATTACTATTTGTTTTGTACAGTTCGGGGCACTAGTATTTGGTGTATATACTTTTATGATTGTCATTTCTTCCTCTTGTATTGTTCCCTTTACAAGGATATAGTGGCCTGCTTTCTCTCTTAGTCTTGGTTTGAAATCTACTCTGTCTGCAAATAAGATAGCTAACCCTGCTTTTTTCCAAGTTCCTGCTGCATGGAGAACTGTTGTCCATCCTTTTACTCTCAGTCTATGAATTTGTGGATTAAGTGGGTTTCTTATCAGCAGATTGTTGGATTTTGCTTCTTAATCCATTCTGCCAGCCTATTTCTTTTGATTGGTGAATTGAGGCCATTAACATTGATGGTTATAACTGATATGTACTGACTTTTCATTGTCATGTTATTTTCCTGTTGTTTGTTGGTTCTTTTATTGTTTTATTTTTCCCTCTCTCCCTTTAATTTCTTGCCTTGCCTGGTATATTTGCTCTGTTAGCCCTTACAGAGTTGTGGCCTTCATTTTCTTCTTCCAGGATATTGTTTAGAAGGGCTTGGAGCGCCGGTTTGGCATTCATGAAATTTCTCAGGTGTTCATTGTCATGGAAGTATCTTATTTCCCCATCAGTTTTGAAAGATAGTTTTGGAGAATGCATCAGTCTAGGTTGGAGGTTGCTTTCTTTTAGGACTTGAAATACCTCACTCCAGGCTCTCCTTGACTTGAGAGTTTGTATGGAAAAGTATGCTGTGATTCTGATGGGCTTTCCTTTGCAGGTGATTTGTTTCTTTTTCTAACTGCTTGTAGTATTTTGTTCTTCTCCTGGGTTTCCAGGATCTTCATTATAATTTGTCTAGGTGTAGATTTTTTGTGATCATGGCTAGTTGGAGTCCTACATGTCTCACTTATTTGTATGTCAAATTCTTCCCCTCTGTTTGGGAAGCTTTCTGTCATTAATTCTGTAAACAGGTTTTTTTAGGTCATTTGTACTTTCTCTTGCTACTTCATGGATGCCTATCAGTCTTATAATATTTTTCTTTGCTTCATCTAAGAGTTGTTGGATTGATTTCTCATGGTCCCTGTTTTTAAGAGATCTCTCTTTTCAAGGTCACTGGCTACAATCCTATCTTCTATATCTAAAATTCTATCTTCACGTTTGTTCATTCTAATGTGAATAATTTATATAGTTTTTAACCTCCTGGATATCTGTTTGAATCTGTTTCATGGATTCTATTTCTTTCTTATGTTGGGCATAGAAAAATTCCATTTCTTTCCTATGCTGGGCATTCATGATTTCCATCTTGGCCCTGACTTCATCTTTTTTTTTTTTTTTCTGTTTCTGTTCTAGTGTCTCTTATCATGTCTTTCATTCTTCTCACCATCTCTGTGGTTATCTGGGACATAATTCTTGTTTTGAATTTTTCTAGAGCCTCATTTATCTGTTTTGTTTTTGTTTTTGTTTTTGTTTTTTTACTTCCTTGCTGTTGGTTCAGGGTGTCCAGATGGTTGACTGTCAGATTTTTCCACCTCATTTCCCCCAGAATTTACCTTTGGTTAGCTGAAAGTCTGTATGTGCCTTGTTTAAATGTCGTCTCATTTCTATATTTATTGTTGGTACTGTCCTTGGTTTAATTCCTGGGTTAATACTTCAATCTTCCAGATATAGCTGGTCTTTAGGTTTTTAGTCTCTAACGACTCTGAGGCAATCTCATTTTCATCATACCAGGGAGGACAAATGACTAGATCAATCACATCTTAGTCCAAATGATACAATCAGCAACACAATAGGATCAAGTACAGCTTAGAAAATGACAATTTGTGATAGTTATTAGTCTATCACCTTTAACTATGTGAATTAAATCAAAATTGAGGACCAGCCCAAAAATGTTTATAGTGAACAAACTCTTCAATATAGCAACTTTAGCCTTCAGGATAGGGACTTAGAAGAAGTTGGGGAGGGAGGGATAGATAGGAGAAAGGTTAGAAGTGAGGTGAGAGGACACAGGAAGATCACACACTCTCTAGTAAGCTGTTGAAGAGAAGACGATAAGGCAGAACAAAATATACAAGAGAACAGAACAAACTAACAGTGATAAGGAGGTTAGCAACTGTAATCACTTTCTTTAAAACTAATGGCAATTGAGAGAAGGAAAAAGAGAAGAAAAGGAAAAGAAAGAAAAAAAATTAAATTAGGATAGGATCAGGAACAAAAAGGGAGAGTAATGAAGATCAAGGTGGGAGACAGAGAGTGAGAGATAAAGAAAAGAAGAAAAAGAAGAATAAAAAGGAAAAAATATTTGAGAAAAAAGGTAAAATTTAAATGACTAAAGATAAGAAAAAAATATTACTTTGAAAATGAAAAATACAAATAGAGGGCATACTCTGTTGACACAATAAACAGTGTGGGAGGAGTGTGCAGATCTAAGTTAGTCAGCCTTGGCAAGCCAGTAGCTTTCCCCTTAGGTTCAGGCTGCTTTCTGTCTGCAAGGCCCAAGATGACATCTCTGAATTTCTGCTGGGTTGAACTACTGCAGGTTCCCGCTATCTTCCCACTGAAGTTAGACCAGGTTCCAATGTGAGGTACTGGTCCTCCAACTTACCAACTATTGTGGTATGGTGTGCCTTTATTGCAGAGATTTTCTTCACTTTTCCAGTGGACTTAAGTTTTCATCTAGGAGCCTCTGAGCAGGCCCTCTTTCTCTTGTTCAATGGGCGGGGGGGAATCACAGACACTGTTTTGGCACCCCAAGAAGCTGCGCTCCTCTGCTGCACTGGGCCAAAGAGGCGGGCCTACCAGAGGGTCTCACGCTGCTGCTGGTCTCCTCTAGCACACTGGGCCAAAAGGGTGGGTCTGCCAGAGGGTTTCGCACTGCTTCCATGCTCCTGTGTTGTTCTGTGCTGAAGAGGTGGGCCCACCAGAGTCAAGAACTGCTGCCATTCTCCTCTGTCACGATGGGCTGAAGGGGTGGGGCCAACTCGTAATTCTTTGTGAAACTTGTCTTTCATGTTTTGTATCATTTTGTTTAGCTCACCTAGCTTTTCATTAGTACCTTCTGAAAGATCCCTGATCATTTCATTACAGTCATTATGTTTAGTTATATCTTCTGTAAGTCTGCCAAGCATCATTTTGATCTCTTTTTAATTGCTTCTGTTTTCAAATGATTCAGCTGTGTGGCTTTTGCTTTCCTCCCCGTCAATGCCCCTTGGATTGGCTTTGGGGAGTTAGAAGTTTTGGGAGGTATTTTGTTGCCTTGTCTTCTGGTGTTTCTATTGTTGTTTGTTTTGCCTTATTTTGTTTTGTACTTAGGTTCATGGAAATTTATAGTAAAAGACTTTGTGGCTATGTATGGCAATGTCTTTAGTTAGTCTGTTTTTCTGTAATACACTCAAAGTATGGCTAACAATAGCCCTTTGCCTCTGTCCCAAGACCCAACCACCTCTGTTAATTTAGGAAGAAAAGATGCGGTTTAATTGGTCCAACATCCTGTTCTCAGGAAATAGACCACAGTATTGTTAATGCCACAAAGGTAATCCAGGTATTGGCACATAAAACCTATTAAAAGCAACAACTATGTGACTCTGGCAATATCTACTTTTTCCTGTCAGTTCGTTCCTGGTTTACAGTCACCTACATCTCTTTTTCTCTTTACCAACTTCTCATTTTCCAGTGTCTGATACCATATCTCAGAGAGGCTGAATTTTGCTGCTGATAACTACTCCATTTTCCTCTCCAATATAGTGTTTTCATTTTTCTTGAGATACTTTCATTTCCTTTTGAGTTCCTCTTTAACTCAATGCTTATTCAAGAAAGTTTATTTTATATTTATTTGTGAATCTTCCCAATTTCTTACTGTTAATTTCTAGTTTCATTCTATTATAGTCAGAGAAGATACTGGTATGATATTAAACCTCTTAAGTTTGTTAAGACTTATTTTTTGACTTGACATGATCTATTATAGAGAATATTCTTATTCACTTGAAAAGAATGCCTATTTTTCTGCTTGAGGTATAAATTTATGTGTTTATTTTAGGTCCACTCGGTATATAGTGTTATTCATGCCAGCAGTTTACAGATTTTCTGTCCAGATAGCATATCCAACATTGACAATGGACTACTGAAGTCTCCTTCTACTATTATTGTATTGCTGTCATTTCTCCCTTCATATTTGTCAATATTTATGTTATATATTTAGCAGTCATTAATGATGTTTGAGTCAACAATGGGCCCTATATACAATGGTGGTAACATAAGTATATAATGGAGCTGACCAATTCCTGTTGCTTAGTGGAGAAGCTATCATAATGTTGAAACACAACCCATCATTCAAGTGTTTTTGGTGATATTTATGTAAACAGGCCTACTTGCTGTCAGTCACATAAAAGCACAGCATATAAAATTATGGACCACATATACTTAATAATGAACCATACATATTTAATAATGAACTATTTTTCTAAATTTGGTGGCACCTAGGTTTATAGTATTTATAAAGGCTACAGGAGTATACAGTGATATCATAGGTATCATCCTCGTTACTTATGTACTGGCTCACTTACAGAAACTTTCAATCTGGCAAAATACAGTCAACATAAGTATGCTTTACAGAAGTACCACTTTTTATCTTTGACATGATTTTTTTTTCTCTGTTTAGTATGCCCAAATACTGTTGTATTACAATTGCCTTCAGTATTTATTACAGTACAATGCTGTACAAGTTTATAGCCTATGAGTGATAGGCCATACCATATAGCCAAAGTATGTAATAGTCTGTACCATTTAGGCTTGTTGATATGTACACTACTATATTCACTCAATTACCAATTCAAATTTGACAGAATGACCCACTTATCATAAGGTATCTGCATTATAAGCAAGTCATGGTTATATTTATAATTGCTTTATCTTTCTATTGAACTATTCATTTCATCATTATATAAGTTTGTCTACTTTGTCTAATATAAGTATAGCTACTCCCACTTTCTTCAGTTGTCATTTTCATAGAACATTGTTTCCATTCCTTCACTTTCAGCCTATGTATATATTTAAAATTAAAGTGAAGTTTTTATGGATAGTATATCAGTGGGTCTTTTTAATCCATACAGACTATATTTTTATTGGGACATTTAATCTTGTTACATTTAAAGTCATTAAGGAGAGCTGAAAATGTACTAAGGCTCTTATCCATTATTTTCCATATTGCAATATTTTTGTTAATCCTTCATTACTGCCTTCTTTGAATTTTTCTAATTACTTGTTTTGATTCTTTTCTCTTTTTATGTATTACATTTTTTTGTTTACTATGAGGCTTCCATAAAAGAACTTTAATATATCCTTAACTATCTGTATTAAATTGATACTGAATTAATGTCAATCACATACAAAACTACATTTTACTCCTCTTGCACACTTTATATTCTTAAATTCAGAATTTACTTCTTTTTGTATTGGGTTTTCATTAGCAAATTTCTGCAGATATAGTTAACCTTAGTATTTTTTATCTTTTGGCTTCTCTATTAATGCTAAAAGCCATTTATACCTCATTGTTATAATTTTTCATTATTATTTATTTTAATATATAGACTTTTTACAGTGGGATTTATGCTTTTATGTTGCTAGTCAGGATGGCTTAATTTCATTTGAAGAATTCTCTTAAGAATTGCTTGCAGGGCAGTAGAAGTAGTGATGAGTTCCATCAGTTTTTATTTTTCCAAGAAAGATTTATCTCTCTTTCATTTTTATAGGATAGTTTCACAAAGTGGCATTTTTTTTTAGTACTTTACAACATCATTGCAACTCTCCTATTTACAAGGTGTTTACTGAAAACTTTGCTGATAGTATTATGGAGATCATCTTGCATGTGATGAGTCTCTTTTTTTTCTTGTTTTCAACATTCCCTCATTTTTTTAATACTTTAATTATAATGTGTCTTGATGTTTAATCCATTTGGGAGTATTTAGGCTTCTTGAATCTAAATGTCTATTTTTCCCCAAGCTTTGGAAGTTTTTAGGCATTATTTCTTTAAATAAGCATTTCGCTTCTTTCTCCTTTTCAACTTCTAGGATTTCCATAAAGTATTAACTCCTGAGGAAGGAGCACTAACCATTATTGGCTGTAGGCAGTCTGGAGACGTCCACCTCGAGGACAATACAGAAATATGAGCTCCATGACAGTAGTAGCAAAGACAGTGGTATCCTTGGGGGCAAAGGCCATAAGATCTATGGCAGCAGCAAGGACTGCTGGGACTATCAATGACAAAATCTTTTATAATTCTCTTGCTCTCCTTCTCCCCCAAAGGAAAACTCAAGAGACAAGGCAACTCCTCTTTGTTTGGAACTCTGCCAGCCTTGTGGTTGATGTGACATAGAAAAATGAAACTCATCTTTATACTCTTTTCTATGTTTGTATAAAATTAGAGCTTTCCTTATAATGTCACCTAGTTATCTAATTATCGCCTGGAAGAGATTTATGACTCATAAAGAGAAAACATGAAAACATCACCCAGAAACATAGAAAAGTCTTTAGGGGTCAGCATCAAAGACATTAAGAGGCAATGCACTGTATGGGAAATCACAGAATTTAACTGATGAATGTTCATCTAATACGCAGTTCATCCTCCTAGCAAGACCACAAAGTCCTGCAACCAGCACTGTCTTCCTCAAAAGGTACAAGATTCCACACACCACTTACTCCCATCTATGAAGTCATTCTTCCAAGTTTGGCATTGGGGTTGGAGAAGGAGTGGAGAAGAGTTTCTTCTGAGCTTTCCTAATAGGCTGGAAGATGCATAGGTTTTGCCTTAACATTCAAGAGAAAACAAACATCAAAAATATAACTGTTGTATTATGATGGAGCATTATGAGTCACATTTATATGTCTTTGCTACTTCAACTGACTATTTGAATAGGCATTTCGATAAAAATAAAAATACCTTTAACTTAGCTACTTTCACTATGCACAAATGACTTCCATAGAAATTATCTTAGCATTTACCCTTCTGTAAACAAGTGTTCGTTCATACAAGTTTTTCTATTCTTATGAAGACCAATCCATTATCAAACCACTTCTACCAGAATATTAATGCTCAAATATCTGAAAAATTATTATCAACTAATAGACACTGTCAGAAAAACCAAAAGGGAAATTATTTATTTGCTCTGTTTACATATATATTTCAACAGTAATGTCTTTTTATTCTCATTGAGTTTATTGATACATTTTAGGTATACAGTACAGTTACATTCATTAATGGGATCTTGTACCTTTACATGACAGATCTTGCTTTTCATTTTTTCCCCTTACCCCTGCCCTCCTTTCACCCCCTCCTCTCTTTCCTATTTACAAATACTTTATTTCCATTTTTTCATTTTCTCATATTTTTTTCTTTTCCCTTATTTCCTTTCCCCTATCCTTCCCACTTCCCCTACACCTTTAGCCCTTTTCTTCCTGGTCACATTGTCAATTATCTCATTAGGATCTTATGTGCCATTATATATTTTCACACCAGAGAAACTATTTGGTATTTATACATGTGTGACTTATTTATTTCATTTAAGAGTATATCCTCAGGAAGAAAAGGACCAAAGGTATAGGGACAATGAGAAGGATAGTGAAAGGGGAATAAGGGCAAAGGAAAAAATATGAGAAAATGTAAAAATGGAATTAAAGTGTTTGAAGGTGGGAAGGGGAGGAGGTGGTGAAGGGAGGGTGGGGACAAGGGGAAAAAAATGAGAACCAAAACCTGGCATGTAAAGGTACAAGATCCCAGTAATGAATGTAACTGTACCGTCTACCTAGAATGTACCAATAAATTCAATTTAAAAAAAGAGTATATCCTCAATATGCATCCATTTTCCATGAATGAATCGAATTTCTCATTCTTTATGGCTGAGTAGTATTCCCCTTTATAGAAAAACCACATCTTCTTCATCCAGTCTCTAATTAATGGGCAAATAGGCTGTTTCCAAGTTTCAACTATTACAATCTGTGCCACTGTAAACATGGGTGTGCATATATCTCTGTAGTATGATTCTTTTAATTCTTTTGGAAAGATACCCAGAAGAGGGATGGCTGGGTCAAATGGAACCTCTAAGTCTAGTTCTTTGAGGTATCTCCATATTGATTTCCATAGTGGTTGCACCAGACTGCACTCCCACCAACAATGGAGAAGGGTTCCTTTCTCCCCACAACCCCAACAGCATTTGTTATTGTTTGATTTCTTGATAGCAGCCATTCTTTGTGGGGTGAGGTGGAATCTCAGTGTTGTTTTCATCTGCATCTCTCGAATGACCAGTAATGTGGAACATTTTTTCATATATTTACTTGCTGCTTTTACTTCTTTGTCTGAGAAATGTCTGTTCATTTCAGATGCCCATTTTTGAATCGGGTCTTTATATTTGGGAGGCTGATGTCTTTGAGTTATTTATATGTTCTGGATAAGAGTCCTTTGTCTGAGGAGCAGCTGGTAAAAAATTTTTCCCACATTGTAGGTTGTCTCTTAGTTCTGTTGATGGTTTCTTTTGCAGTGCAGAAGGTTTTTAATAAAACAAGAACCCAGTTGTTGATTCTTTGTGCTAGTTCCCATGCTATTCTGGGTGCCTCAGACAAACAATTCCCTCTTTCTCTACACATAATCCACCTTCTCCCTGGAACACTTGTTCCACCAAAAGTCACCCTTGGTGTTAATGAAGTAATCCCCTACCTCCAGGCCATCAGACTTGATTTTATACCTCTATATAACTATATGCATATAGTTTATACAAATATTTATTTCTACAATCTATTTCTCTCACAATTCTTAAGACCTTGCAGCAAAATGAATCTTGTCTGTTTGGCATATTATTTTAGATCTAGCACAGTGCTTTACAAACATAATAGAAGCTCAATAAATACTTGTCAAATGAGTATATAGATTCATTTTTCTGGAAATGTAATAAAAATTCTCGTATTTCACCAAATTAAATGTGAATCAACAACATGCTAGATATATCTGCCTTACCAAATAATGAATGGGCTACAAATTAGTATCAATTAAATCCTGCAAATCAATATACCATATGCATCCACTTCTAAATATATGTTTATGTTAATAATGCAAATTTTCAAGGAAAGACACAATGGTCAAGATTCTAGTTTCCTATTTCAATAGGCACACTAATAGAATTACCTGTATTCTGCAAGTCATTAACTTCTGTACTAATATTTATAATGCAATGGAGTATAAAATTGAAATGAGAAAGAATTAGTTTAACCATACTCACCATTTCTCTGAGCACTGTATTGTCTCTGGGAAGCTCTTAGTGCAAAATCTAATGGAAAGTCCCTAGGATAAGGTATTTCATTAAAAATTATCCAACCTGTGCATCCTGGAACATCTTTGACAAGTAGTAAAAGTTGTCAACCTGTTATCTACTGATTCTGGTAGACCTTCCTCTGCAGGCTATTGCAGGATGTTTGAAAACCTTCAGTAAGCTCACTGTCTCCCATACACAAAAATAATTTCCCATGGTCTTAAACTACCTGTCAAATTCCTCTGTACTTTTTCTCCTGTCACAAAATGAAATTAACATTACAAAACTTCAAGGAATATTTCTAATGTACAATGAATCAAAAGAACTAAGCAAGTGCATATGCACGCTATAATAGAAATGTCTAAAATGATTAAGAAGGAATTCATTCCAGCTTCACAAATCTTTGCAGCTTTCAACATCATGGAAAAGTTAGTGAAAATAAAATACTTCATGACATTTCTCAGAAAATAAGGGAAAATTATAAATTTCAAAGAAATAAGAAAATGTCACTAAGAAAAACATAGAGCAAATGTCTTAAAATAGAACTCTTGAAATTTAAATAACAAACTAGCTATATGTCTCACTAATAGTAATGATAATATCAAAATGACTAATAATGGAGTGAGTACTCAAAGAATATGTGTACCAAGCAAAAAATCAATTCATGGAAAATACCACATATTACTAGAGCCAAAACTTAATCTGGATTAGAATGCTACATTATTAAAGGTTTATAGAAAAAGCAAGTTTATGTCTCAATTTTTTATTTTTTATTTTAGCTTTATTTATTGCAAACAATTGAGAGCAAAAAAGTGAAGCAATACACTATTAAATTTTGTCTTCATACCATATTTCTTTGTTAAATTTGTTGCCTTCTCCTGAATGATATGTAATTTAGTCCAGAACAGACATAATTTCAAAGTACACTTTCCAAACATACAGTTTTGGTTCCAATGTGTCTACATCAAATATTTTGGCAATATTCTTGGGAAATTTAGTCATGGGTTTGAGTTTTTCCCCTGTAGTACAAATCCGGCCAAAATACTGCAGACTGTCTTTTCATATTTATCTAAAGAGAAGAATTGTCATCAATTACAGAGACTGCTTTGTTCCTTTAGTTTCTGCAAACAAGGATAAACCCATTTTGAGTCTTGGCAGGGTTCGCTTTGAATTAAGCATGCCTAAACTTCAGACTTAGGTTGATTAACTTCCTACTCTGTACTTAAACTTTCTCTCACCTGGTCATAATCAAGCTGTCCATAAACAAATCACGTTATTCTTGGTTTGAGTTCTTGGTAAAAGAGGAAGAAGACCTTTAAAAGTTTAAAAGGTAGTCATTCAATGCCACAAGATGGTAACTCAAATCCACAAGAAGAAACAGAAACACTGGAAATGTTAAATATATAATTTAGTATAAAATAATCTGAAAGTATATCTTTCACATTTCTTTCCTTAACTTCTTTGATAGACATAAGATTATATAAAATAATAAATATGGCATTGTATCCGTGTGTTAGTCAGTTCTCCACTGTTGTGACAAATTACCTGAGAAAAAAACTCGAAGGAAGAAAGACTAATTTTGGTTCACCATTTCAGAGGTTTTAGTCATGGTTGGCTGACCTCTTTGCTTTTATTCCTATGGTAAGGCAGAAACATCATGGCAGAGGGTGTGCCAAAGAAAGGTTGTTCAAATCATCACAGCCAGGCAGTGGAGAGTTGTGTTGCTGGCTTCCCTTCTCCTGATTTTGTTTAATCCAGAATCCAGTCTTTTGGATGGTGCTGCCCACATTCAGGAAGGGTCTTCCTCCTTCAGTTTACTGTCCACAGGCTCTGGAAAAATGCTCCCAGACATACTCAGAAGTGTCCTTTCCTAATTTTTAAAAATCATTTCTCAATCTTATCTAGCTGACAATCAAGATTATCATAGTCAAATTGATAATATATATATGTATACATATATATACGTATATAAAATGAATAACACAGGTGTTGGAAAAGTAGTTATATTGGAGCAAATTTTAAGTATTTTACCCAATTAAATTAATACTACTCTGTAGGAAATTGTGATAAATTATAGTTCATTTTATACTTCCTTGTACAGCCACTAAGAGAATAACTGAAAAGCAGTTTAAACCTCATTCAGGAATTAAAATGGTATACACACATAGTCTTAGCAAAAAAATGGAAGTAAAGGAATAGAGGAGCAAACAAATAGGCAATTCAACAGTGATGGCTGGAGATCTCAATACTTAATAGTCAATAGTTACAGAACTGCTATATAAAAAATAATATGCTTTAACAACGCTACTGTCCTATTCAAACTGATGTGGAGAACATTCCACTGAATGAGTACAGAATTCATTATCTTCAAGTGCTCATGGAATATTTTCCAAGATGAGACATATGGTTGTTCATAAAACAAGTCTCAAAAAATTTAAAAATATTGAAATCATACAAAATATGCTTCCAACCATAATGGAATTAAGAAATCTACAATCAAGAGACATCTGGGAACTCCTTAAATACTTTGAAATTAAATTGTACACTTGTAACCTTACAAAATTACTGAAATCAAAATCAAAAGTTATTCCTTTGAAAAGATTAACAAAACTGATAACTTTTTATGTAGACTGATAAAAAAGGAGAGAGAGAGAAGAGAGAGAATGAGAGAGTGAGAGAGAGGGGGGGGAGGATATGATTTAACAAGATCAGGTCATAGAAGAAGTCACAAAGTAATATAACTAATATATTGTTTTAGATCAAAACAAAAGAAAACCAAAAATAATACCTATATACCATATCAAAAGAAATGATATGCAGCTAAATCCATGTTTAGAGAAATATTTATAGCTTTAAAGGTGTATATCAGAGAAGAAAGCTCTCAAATCAAATCAATAATTTATATTTCAACTTTAAGGAAGGACTAAAAGAAAACTTACCCCAGAGTGAACAGAAGAATAAAAGTACTAACAACCATAGAAGAAATCAATGAACTAGAAAAATAGGGAAAAAAAAAGAAATTAAGTCGTTCTTTCAACAGATCAACAAAATTGGCAAAATCTTAGCTAGACTTAACCATGAGGAGAAAGAATAAAAACACAAGTTTAAAAATTCACATATGTGAAAGAGGAAAAACTCTATAATTAATACAAATCTGAAAAATTATTATGACATTTATAGGCACCTTGCTAAAAATAACACAACACAAAATGGATAAATTTCTAGAAATAAGGAGCAAATAGTCATAAATCAAAAATAGGTAAAAAAAATTGACCAAATACATATGAAAGTATTTATCATTAGTCACTATGGAAATACAAAGCAATATTATAAGGTACACTGGACAGGCACTAGAGTAACTATAATAAAAAAGAAAGATAATGTATAGTGTAGGCAAAGATGCAGAAAAACTGAATCTTTATTTCTGATGAGAAGATAAAACAATATGGCCACTTTGTAAAAGAAGTTTGGTAGTTTCTTATAAAGTTAAAATAAATTTACTATATGACCCAGCAATTGCTCTTCATGTGACACAAGGGAAATGAATACATATGTCCACAAAATAAGTTTAATATGACTGCCCCAAACTGGAAACCAAACACATATCTGTTACACACTAAATGAATAAGGTATGGCGTATGCATATAATGGCACTATTCAGCAATAAAACTGGCTAAAGTAGTGACACATGGAACAGCAAGGATGTGGTTGCAAGGATATCAGAAACAATGCACTAATCGAATGAGATCTGATTCAAAGAGCTACATACTGTATGATTTCAATTATATGAAATATCAAAATAGGGTAAATTTATAGAGCTAGAAAGCAGGTCAATGCTTTCCTAGGGCTGAGTGTAAGACAGGGAAATTTGAGGGAAAATGCTCTATTAAGTGGATTGTGGTTACACGACTAGAGATTTGCTTTAAAAATGAATTGCCAGGTGTAGTGACAAATGCCTGTAATCCCAGCACCCAGGAGGCTGAGGCAGGAGAACTGCTGCAAGTTTAAGGCCCATTTGAGCTATACAGTAAGCTCAGTGTCAGCCTGAACTACAGAGCAAGACCCTGATTTTTTAAAAAAATTGAATAGAGCCAAATGTGCTGGTGCATGCCTGTAATCTCAGCATTCCACAGGCTGAGGCAAAAGGATCTCATAATCAAGGCCAGGCTGGGCTACATATCAAACCCAAGACCATCTTGGCCTACACAGTGAAAACCAATCTCAAAAATAAAAGATTGACTTGAATTGCACACTTAGAATGGGTTAACTTTATGATATATCAACTATATACCAATGAACAATTTTAATGGCTAATAATTCATATGAAAATAAATACAAATGCCTCTGGATGCAAATGCCTTTTACAAAAAGGAAAGTGCAAATTAAAAGCATAATGAGATAGTTTTACGATTTGGTTTGTTAAGATTAAAATGTCTGTAACATAAATGATTAATTATGATTTGGAAATAGGCAAAATTATTTATGATTGAAAGTAATACAATTTGGTATTTCTTCTTCGAGAAGTTTATCTTTGTATATTGTGCCAGTTATTAAGTTTCAACTTGTGTTTTTTAAAATTAAGCATAGCCTTTAAAAATGGATGCTTTCTTGGGGCTGCGGATTTAGCTCAGTGGTGCCGCCACCTGCCTCGCAAGCACAAGGTCCTGAGTTGGATCTCCCGTAACAAACAAACAAAAAATGGAGGTTGTATTTTTCTGTAATCCATAGTTTTATAAATCATTCATTCAGAATATTATTTGAGACTACTGGAATTTAGAGATTAATTATACTAAAACATAAAAAGTCTTTGACACACACTTCATAAAATTACTGGTAATTTAGCATTCTTGCTGGAAGAATTTCTGCCTGTATCATCTGAAATAGACATGTGCTCCTTTTCAAATCTCATACCTAATATGTAAATAATTTAGGACTGTTTAGGCTTTTCTGGTCCTCCTTTCTTTCTTCCTCAAGATTTTGACTTTAGTATCAATATTTTCTCTTCCATCAACTTTACCATGTTTCCTTAAAATCTGAATATTCCTCAATAGCTTCTCAAAGTGTCCAGACCACAATCTCAACAAGTTGAAAAATGTCACAGAAAAGAAGCTACTCAAGACTTATACAGAGTAGGCAGAAAGGAAAGCTGAGCTCACCATAGCAGCAGGGGCCTTCCTTAGGACAGAAGCTCCTCCTGATCTCCAGATAAGCAGCTACTAACTCCAGGCTCCATGTTCCTGTATTTCTAATCTTGACACTTTTATGGGGGGGGGGTTATTTGGGTACCAAAGATCAAATTCAGGACCTTGCACTTGTAAGGCAGATACCCGAACCACTGAGCTAAATCCCTGGCCCTAATCTTGACACTTTTGCTTAGAATTTCCTCATTCGCCAGTTCACAAATATCAGTCAAGTATCTGATGTGTCAAGGACAATGATAGATAATAATAAAAAAGATTAGAGTATTTAACATTAAAGATGGGAAGATATGTCATGATCTCAATGTACCAGTATCTCATGTCCAAGAGGAAGTCAAACATGCTTATGCATAACCCTAGTAAAGTGCTATTTGGGCAGCAATATAAGTGTGTGCAAGGTAGAGGGCACTGCAAGCAGCACATGATTAACTCTGCAAGTGGAGAGAAGGTTTTTTCACTGGAGTGGTAATGACTGACTAGGCTTCAAAAAATGAGTAGAAATTTGTCAGGTATTCAATACAAAAAAAACACTCTTGAAGTCATGGCCTGCAGGGGAAATTCTAAATAGAGGGGTATGGATGGAACAGAGGTAAAGTGGGCAGTGGTGGGGAGTAAGCATGTACCATCCTAGTTTCTCCTCACTTATCCACTAAATTCTGTTACACAGCCAGAGGGATTTTACAGGACAGTAGGAATGTTCAAATGTTATATTTATGAGTGTCTGGTAGACAAACATTTGCTGTCTGGAAACAACCTAGATGCTCACAGTTTGCGGGTCTGATTAAACAATGATGCTTCTATAAAATGCAGTAGTACATAATTTTGTTGCTATATAACTAAAATGGAACATGGCCTAGGATATAATATTCAATGGTAAAATATTTAAAAATGGGGACTGGCTATTTGTGTATCACCTCTTGTGTGGGATTTTTCAACAACATACAAACATTACTAGGTTATGACCTACAAAACGATACCGGTTTTTAAACCATGAATACTTCAGGGATTCACTTCATTTCTCCAACTCCTTTTTCACATTTGTGATAATACTAATTAAGACAGTGGGAGGATGTGATATAAAGCAGTTAAAAAAGGTATTCGTAGTCAATTATAGATTTCTTCAAAAACTCATTGCAAAAAGCACTGCATGGAACACTTCAATAAGCATCTTTCACCAGAATACCACTGATTTGATTAACATAATCTTATTGTCATTTCTTCTGGACATATGCATGACTACCATGATATCGAGGCAAGAGGCAGAGGCATAGGACTGTCAAGCAGGAAGACAACGTGTCTCATGGAACACAGACACTCTGCCTTTTGGGAAGAAGAACCTGGCATCAGGACAGCTAAAAGCTCCATTTAACAATAGCCTGATGCTAAGAGGAGGACAAGATGAATAATATGCATATTCTTATAGATGCTGCAAAGTGCCACTAAACTGTAAAATGTGACTGTGTTACAATCATGTCTGTCTTGGCTAAGTGTCATTTTAAATTTTGTATCAGCAAAATGTACTAGTATTTCATATCTGTCATGCAACAAAGATATTGAGTACCATTATTTAATATCATCCTCTAACTCCCAACACCATGACATTTACATCTGATCTATCTTAAATTGTCCATAAATATGTCTGTGCATATCCAAGGAAATAAACAATTTGAATTAAGGGGATAAAGAAATCATGAATACAAGAGGCAAACCTGAGCACAGAATACCGTGGAGTATTTTCCAAGTGTAATACACCACATTCAATGTCCAGAATTCTTTATTCTGCTCTAAAACAATCAAGAAATGTATTGTGTCCATTCCACTATATTCCATTGAATCAAACATTGTTATAAATACTATAAAATGTTAAGGGCTAAAACAACTTGAACATTTCTACCATATGCCTTTGAGCTTGGAGAGCCTGCCTTCGTAAACATAAAAAAAGAGGCAGTGCTGGATTAGGCTGCCTCTGTCACAGACTGACAGTGCTCTTCTCTCGCTCAAGCCAGGATGCCAGCTCTATCTAGACAATCTTTGTCAGCAAACTTCAAATGATGTTCCAAACCATAGAACTCCCAGATGCTAAATAAAACCTTGGTTCTTCTTGATTAGCAACTATTACTCACTGCTTGCAGTGAAAGATGACTATCTCAAAGGAAAAGACGACTTCAAACTTGGGTATCTAATCCAATGCCTCCCTTCATTTCGGGTTTTGTTAGAGACTTTTCTGTGGGAAAGCAGATTTGGCAATACTTTGTCTTTTTGTTTTGTAATTTCCAGAAGATTATTTTTTTCAAAATTTTGCCTAATTAGCTTTATTTTTTTAAGTTGAAAGATGTCTGCAACAAGATCTTCCACCACCATAAAAAGTAGTGGACAAATTTACCTCATCTTTCTTATCCAGAATTACTTCATCATTTGTATTACAAATTATTCAACAAATAGACATTGCCCACACTCTCTTATCATATGCACCATTCCAGCAGAGATACAATGTACAATTAGCTCAAAGTCATTGCATTTGCATTAATACAGTGAAAATAATAATTGCATCATCTTCATAGAGATTAAGTAAGACAATGGATGCAGCAGAGGCAACAAAGTGTTTGGTACATAGTAGTAAGTGTGAAAAAATGTTTTCATCATTACACGTGCCTTCCATAACTTAGCCATCCTTACTGTTGTTCTGTGTTCAAGAAGAGAAAGTTGAATTCCTTTTTAGTGTATTAGTACAAAGTTAAAAGAAAGAAGAAATACATTTTTAATCAGGCAAAGCTTGGAGTTCATAAATGATCAAAGCAGTGAGAAACAGATGATCCCTTTCCCTAACATTCCTCAATTCTGCAAGCATCCTAGAAAACTGACCTGTCTCTAGTTTCATTGAGTTTATAGCTAATGAATAATGGTATATCAAGAAACCAAGTGGCATCATTTCTCCTGTCAACTCCAGCTATGAATCATGAGCACGTTGCCCTAAAGAAGCAATGTTCTGACTTGCCTTTGTTAGATCACAGCTTTAACGTCTTCATGACCCCAGGGCACTTATGCTTTGTGTTAGAAAATAACTTTTGTAAAGGAGTCTGTAGCCATGTGAACTCTAGGATTACAGCAGCTAGCATCCGAAAGGGCTTTCCTCGCCTGCCAATAAGGCCTGCTGTGACATGGTGAGAAGCAGCACTGGGGCTTCCCTTCTCTCAGCAGCTGCGTCCTATCCCCATGAGGACCCATGTTACAGCAGAGGTTTACAGGCTAAAAATATATGACTAGGTTTCAAAATAGCAGCCACAAAGCATTCTACAACAGCCTGCTCTATCCATCTGATTCATGTAGGGGAGAAAATGTACTCTTGTAACTCTTCCCCAGCTCTTTGTTCACACACAAAAAAATGTAGTTCTTTAGATAGAATGCCTGAGACCTTAAATACACTATTACCATAATAATGCTTGAAGGGACATATTGAGAGGTTACCCGCCAGCCGTTAACACTCAGTTTTCCAAAATTATAAACTACAAATACTCTATACAGAACACCACATTCACATTCACTCTCCGTGCTCTTGTAAATAGTCTCTTTCAACCAGCATCCATTACTCACCACATCATGGAGCCAAAAGACATAATTATGGTCTGCTGCATCTCCAGAAAAAGATTTCCATGAAGAAAAAAATAAATAAAAAGAAAAGGCCAAAAATGCTCAAGTTTTTTAATGCATGTAAAATTCCCCACTGCCATCACAACTGATACCCTGCTGTACTGAAAGGAGTTATTTGGAATGATAAATGTTACTTTTCATGATCCAATTCAAGAGGCAACAGAATGGACTGTGTTCAAGAACGGACAGCATCACAAAACTAGACAGACTGAGGTGGATCTGAGGTTCAGGGAGGGGCATGAAGTAAGAGGGTAAAAGACTACTAGGGTCAAATGCATCTCTGAGCTCCCTGGACAGCAAGGACTGTGATCTGATCACTGCTGCTTCCCACAGATATTAATACTTTTTTTTCTCACAGAGACCTCTAATGCATGACTGTTGAATAAAAAAATTAATGAATGCTAGAAAATATTAATGCCTGGGAAGCTAGCTAATTTATGGCATTAAAGCACAGTTTCTCAGCAGCTACATTATTACACTTTTCTGGATAATTATTTGTGCTAGGCAGCTGTCCTGTGCGTTGTAGAAATGTTTAGCAGCATCTCTGGCCTATGCTTAGCTTCTTTCATTCATGACAACAAAACATTCATCCACATCTTCCCAAATGTCCCTTAGGAAACAAAACCACAAGTAGTTGATAACCACTAATATAAAGGAACAAAGTAAAATATTTAGAGTAATCCTTAGAACCAAAAAAGGTTTAAGAGTAGGATTGCAGGTAGGGTGGCTAAAATGTACCATAGGGTTAAAGTCTAGAAAGGGTTTGAGAATTACATTCATCAGAATTCTATTCAATGAAAGTGACTTAACTCAAAGTAGCCTGAGCAATGGAAGATAAACTATTAGAATAGTACCTAAAGTTCAGAGATGCAAGCTTCAGGTTGGCCAGGTTCTAGGAACTCAAAACTGACATCAGAACTCAGTTCCTCTCCACTGCTTGACTCCACTTTCCTACATAATGGCTCCCCTTTATTGTGGCAAAGTGCTCAGCACTCCCTAACTACCTCCTACCAGCTCAGAGACCAATCTTGACAAGAAGAGATCTTTTCCTTCTCAATAATTCTAGAAAAAAAAAATCTCACCACTGAGCCTCTTGTTACCAAGTTGGAGCATACGTCCATTTCTGACCCAGCAGGATTAGGGAATTGATCAGGTGTAGAACACTGATCAGGTCTAATTCATGTCCCCTCATCTGGATCTGAGAGCAAGGAAAAGGCCAGTTGCACCCAAAGTTCTAAGATTAATTTTAAGAAACACAATTGTTCTCTAAAAGACTCAAGAGAGTACTATTGATTGGGTTGGTCATAAACACTGTCCAGGAAAAGCAGTGCAAGTTGGCAGCAGTGTATTACTTGGAAAAAACTGGATACAGAAATGGAAATCAAAGCAACGGCTCCTAAACTGGCAAAACAGAGACCAGTGCTGGCTGCAGGATATATGCTACTTTATGGGATATTGATTATAAGTTTTGAAACCTGCAAACTTTCTCTTGAGACTTTCTTTCCCAGATATGTGAGCACTTATTAAACATGAAGAAGTTTATGCATTCAAATAGCAACATTTAATCTTTCCCCCTGCCTGGCTTGATTTGCATACTTTTGCTTTCATTCTGCCCTTTCTGAAAATTCCCTTGGGTAAATTCAAACTTGGAACAGCTCCTCCCTGCTTGATTACATACACTTTCTATTTTCTGCTCTTCACAGACACTTTCTTCTGGGTCACAGAGTGCGATCTGCTAACTGCCAAATCCAGGTGGAAAGCAGAAGTAGAAGACTTGTAATATCTTACCCTGGTAATGGGAAAAAGAAATTTCTTCCTTGCTTAGTAAGTGAACAGTGTTCTGTTTATGTCATGAAACAATATGCTCCCTCTAATAATATTTATGAACTGTGGTGTCCCTGATGAGACTATAGGGTGTTATGTCTGTTGTAAACTTACAGCCTTTAAATCTGATAGTATAACAAAATATAGGCATTTGCATGGAAATAAGATGAAGCTTGTCAATTCTAATAAGGTTGTTTTACATAATAAAAGTTCCTTGGGGACAGCAATTTTTGTCAGTTTGAGGCACCTTTAGTCAGTCCATAGAATGACCAAACCTCATACTGAGACCACTTTGAAGTAGGGAGTGTTGATTGAAGGCCTCTGACTGCTCTGTAGGATGGAATCTTGGATCACCAGGTAGAGCAAAATCAATATCTCTGATAAGACCTAAAGGAGAGTCTTTAAATATGCACATTCTTAAATGACAAAAGTAGAATTATTCACTTACAAGTATAAGGAATGTCAGAGGATTCCAATACCAGTCCAGGTTGTTCCTCATAAAAAACTCTGTCAATACTATGGGGTAGAGGAAGTGGGAGGGGTAAGGGAAAGGAAAAAAAATGAGATAAGAAATAAATGGAAATAAATCTTTGCAAATGGGGGGATGGAGGGGTTGAAGGGAGGGCAGGGCAATGGTGAAAAAATAAGAACCAAGATACATCTTGTAAAGATACAAGTTCTGAATGATGAATGTAAATGTATTGTATACCTAAAATGTACCAATAAAAAAAAACCTTGTCAAAACACCATTCCAACCCTAGCACCCCCAAAGACTCATACACATCCCTTTATGCAAAGGGCATTTAGTCCATCCCTAAGTGTTTTCAAAGTCCTAACAGTTTCAGCATTGCTGAATAATGCAAGTCTAAGGTCTCTTCTGAAATTTAAGGCAAACTCAGCTGTGAGCCCCTATATAAATGTAAAGAAAGTTAAACACTTCCAAAATGCAATGACACAAGACAGACATTTCCATTCTAAAAGGTAAAAAAAAGGGACATAGAAAGGAATGGGAACAAAACAAGACAAAAATCCAGCAGGCCAAACATTAAATCCCATAGTTGCATGTCCAGCATTCAAGGTAATCTGTGGCAAGTTGTGAACTCCAAAGGGCTTGGGGGACTCTACCATTATAGACTTCAGTGGCTGTACCTTCCATGTCTTCTTTCTTTGGCTGGATTTGCTCGATTATGCAGCTTTCCTCAATTCATGCTCCTGTTTTTCCCACTCTTCTGGGGTCTCTGCTGCACCTTTAGCTTCACACTCATAGCTTCACAAATTGCTCTCTCGGGGCACACTGCCTGACCTCCCAGACCTTCTTCTAAAATCTTGGTGGAAGTCTTACTGACCCACACAAATATTGCATTCTGCATAGTCCTAAAACCAGCACAACACGGTTGATGCCAAAGTTTGCTGCCAGCTGGAGCAGTAGCCAGGCTTCCTACTCTCTTGTCTGTGGAGGTCAAATGCCTGGAATACTGAGCGTAAGGAACCATATCCAAAGGAAAAACTTCACTAGGTTGCCACCATTCTGGAACATCGTGCTCTGGTACATTCTATGCAAAGCAAAGTCTTTCACCTTGCAATTTTGAGGCTGCAAAATGTGGGGTCCTGCTGGTTCTTGTGATGTCCTTGGCCACCCTTTCTATTGTCCTGTTTCTTCTCAGCAACCAAGTTCTCTTATCCATCTTTGCAGCCTGGAGCTTCCTTTTTGACCAAACTCATAATGTTTTAAATCTCCCAGGCTCATTACTCTTGATTCTCAACACAAATCTGGCTAAAAGTCCCCAACAGTAGCCATGCCACCATTTCAACATTAGACTACCTTGACATTTCTTCCACAAAATTAGTCTGCAGCCTTTAGTCTCAGTCTCAGGGAAAATATTTGGACATGAGAAAAATGCAGACAAATTTTCTGCCAAATCACAATGCACATGATCTGGAGTCCAACAGCCAGCCAATTCTGTCCTTCTCAATAGAAACCTCCTGAGCCTGATCTTTACTGACAGCTTTTCTATTGGCATTCTGGGCTTCTGAGCTGATCAGAATCTCCCATCAAGTACAGTTTAAAGCATCCCTTGGCTACTTCTTCAGCCAGCATCTCCAAACTTTTCCAAATTCTTCCCCCAAGACTGTTCCAAAAGCTCCTGAACCACATGGTCAGGTACAGTTACAGCAGTGACCCCACTTCTGGTTCAAAAATCTTAGTTACATTTCTTGTTGCTGAGACAAAAATACCTCACAGCCAAAGTTAAAGAAGGAAAGTTTTATTTCAGCTTATAGTTTGTATAGGTTTCAGATCACAATTGGCTGGCTCCAAGGCAGGGCGGCATGACAGAGGGGTATCACAGAAAAGAAACAGTTCTCAGTAGGTGGAAAATAACAAAATCAGCAACCAAGCCTTCCTTTATGCTTCATCCAGGCTACCTGCCCTTTGGCAGTGCCACCCACACCCAGCGTGGGGCACCCTTAATCTTGCCATCATACTATTAATCCCAGTATCACATACTTAATCCCAGCATCACACAACCTAAATCCAGCCACCTTCAAAAATGCCATCTATGACCATAAGAGGCCTTAAGGAGGCATCTAGGCACAAGCTTAATAGACCTCAACCTCTAATTGTAATACTATTCTGGTCTTATTCTTCTTCCACTTAAGCTTATTGAAACTAACATAGCAAGTAAAGCCTTATATCCATGTATTCTGGGCCAATGCATTGTGTTGTAGTAGGCTGCAAAGATTTTAGGTTTGTGGGGTCTCACAAATCTAGCTGCACTTTTGTTCTGTCTCTTATAACTACTTATAAGTATAAGTTGTAATCTATAGCCCATTTCATATTTGTACTTCTACCCTAAAATATAGGCACAACTATCCAACAACACTATGTGAGGTGTACCTAAGTATGAGATTTACCAACAAGTTTCATGGAATATTTGGCCCAAAGTAGGAACCGTACTAATAGTGGATATTGTAAATGTCAGTGTTTTTACTATTTCAAAATAATTTTTGGTTTCTGCATTTGCCACAATATAACATTCTTTTCCAATGCAATCTGTATAGAGACTTTGCCTCTCTTATTTGTTAAACCAGGGATGACTAAAGTGTAACACTTTGATATGACAGCCTCTTCTAGCATGGCACCCTCCTCTGCCCTTATAGATGCCCTACTTTGGGCAATGTAGTATCACTCCTCATATAATACCACTGAGCATGAAAAGAAAAGAGCATGCCTGAGACAGGATTATTTAAGTATTGCACACGCACGACATAGTTTTAGCTGTGTAATTATTTAATGCAATATTAACAATGAGTTATCCTTTTAGTTATGTATATATAGCATAGTATTATAATATATAATATAGCACATAGTATTTACATATGTATACACACACACTCTGGGGATACACACATGTGTGGATAAACAGAGAAAAAACAGATGTTTTTCTAAGTATGGGAAACCTCTTCTAGGAATGGAGCTCTATTTTATCAAAGCATCTCTCACTATGGAAGAAAACATATTTGTGAAGACCTCTTCACTTCATTTTCTTTTTCTCACTTCCTTACTCTTTCACTCATATGTTAAGAAAATGCCATTTCCCCACTCAAAATAGAGTTATCTCACAAACGCATCACCAGTAAAATGAACCTAGATAAAGCTGTGATTCCCTGGGGGATTTTTTTCATATTTCCTTTATGTATACTCAGAACTTTTAACATCCTATTATGTGTTTATTTTTATGAGTGGCCAATCTCATTTTTCATGTGTATATTCAACTTTGAGCTCATTCATTGGGGTTTTATCATCTATCATATACTTCATCTTAGAAGATTTCTAAACAATACATTTATTCATTAGTCTCCATACAAAGAATTGAGGAAACACATATAAATGAGCCATTGCTGGGACACTGAATAGAATAGCTGAGATAATGTGTGCATGAGCTATAAGATACGCAGCCTAAAAACAGTACATCCAATCAGAAACTGGGCCTGTGAGCCCCTTTGTCTTAGCTCTCATGTTCACACAGGAACAGCTAATAAAAGTTTGGGTGTGATTTTAGATGTGACATTCCAAACAGACCTGGAATCTTATGTGGAATCACATAAGATTCCACTCTGGGTCTGGTTGATAGTTATAGAAAATGGAGGTGCAGGGGGGGAGCATGTTCTCAAAAATTCAGTTGCTAAATGAATCAGAAAGGACCATCACACAGGGATCAAAGGGTTGATTGTATACTTGTTCACTCAGCGAGATCTTAGTTTCAAGGTTGTCACAAATGATTCCTTATATGCAAAAGGGATTTATGACCATTGCATTCTTGATCACTACGGGAAAGATCTCTGACAGAGATCTGAGAAGGAGACTGAGCAGTGAAAATATCTTCACTCTGTTCTTGCCAACCACTCCTTGTCCCTTAACTTCACATCACAACCATCTTTAATATTATGAAATTTATTTGTTAACATTAATTTTTCTTAGGAAATATTTTTATTTTTTCTTTAAAATAGCAACTCCTTAAAGTGTATTTAGTAAAAGCTGAATTAAATTGATGGAGGAATTAGAACAAGGATAATTTTTCAGAAATTACATATTTAGGAATCCTTAGGTCAGTTAGGAATAGAAGAAACCCCGAGGCTAACCACAAAAAAGCATAATCCTTAAATTGACCTATTTAAATATTACTCCTACCAGAAATGTTTTTATACACAGTACAAATTCCATATAATTATGGGCATAAAACTATCTATCATTGGGTTGATGAAGGCATGCAACCCTCTGGTTCTAATCAGATTTTAAAATGCAGGTGGCGGAGTTTATACAAAGTAAAACACCTCCTTGTTTACCAGTAAAGTCTATCTCTTCTGTATCCAATGCACAATGAAAATAAATATGGCATCATTTTGCCTCTATCCAAACCTGGAAGACTCTACATTCCACCTACTAACCCCAGAAATTGTTAAACTGCCAACTAAAAATCCAAAAAGTAAGTTTTGAATATGTTGGTCCACTATCAAAAGTCCTCAGTGACTCATTATTTTTGTTTGGTTTGCCCAGAAACAGACCCAGAGACAAGGGCCAACTGCTCTGTTTCCTTAGGAGATGCAGGGAATACCTGAAGTGAAATAAACAAGTGATATGAAGAAGGGAAGCCAGCCAATAAGAGTGTGCTAGAGTCAGACTGCTCAATGGACAACGAGAGCTTACTCCTGCACTAAAACTCTGCAACATGGCATGAAACTCACTGTGAGTTGGTATGTCCCCCCAAAAAGATATAAAGGGATGCAGTTTATGATTTGATGTCATAACCTATGATTCTTAACTTGCATATATGGCCCACATATTTCCCTTCCTTATACACACATGCCACCTTCCCTTGTTTTCCCCTTAAACATGGGTTGCCCCTAAAACTCATTAACACTTCCCAAGCATGATTTGCAAATGATCTTGAATTACTCCCCAAAGCTTCCAGATAAGCATAGCCAAGCCAAAATTTTAACTTCAGCCTTTTGAGGTTTTAAAAGCAAACATGCATAAAATTATGAGATAATAAGTGAGTTAAGAAGCTAAGTTTGTACTCATATGAAACCAAGCAAGAGAAAATAACAGACTTTTTTTCTTCTTTGACTAACAGAATGCAAGAAAATTCCCCTGGAGAAATCTATGAGGTTAAGCCAAAGTCAGATGCTTTGGTTTACCACACAGAGTGTTTAGTCACAACATGAAGCAAGGCTCTAAAGAAAGAGATGAGTGGTTTTCTTCTATGTTTTCTATATTTGGGTCTCAGTAGTCAAGTTTCCATCCAGTTGTGCCACATAAGTGTAATTAGTGTCCAGGTAGAGCAAAAAGTCTTAGTTGAGTCCAGTCAATCTTTAGAATCTCAGAAATAGACCTTTATTATTTTAAGTCACTAATTTTGGAAATAGATTGTAATGCATCATACTTCATAAAAATAAGGTATTTTTTGCCCTTTGCTCACAACTGACATACTCCAGACTAGGCACATTTTGTGCACCTCTAACTTCATAGCTACCTTAAAAAGTGGATCCTGTGTATTTATTCCCTTTTTACAAATAAAGAAATGGGGCTTCCCAGAGTTGTTTATGATAATTCTGCTCCTGCTCTTTAATGAAGAAATGGTATTCAAACTTCTGCTTTTCATGAAACCACTTCTCATTTCTACCCTAAAAAGAAATTCAAGTGAGGCTACTGATGCAGGCTCTGCTTCTTGCCCTGTTGGAAAGGGAAGTGTCACTGCTATATGACTTAGACAGGCACATGCCCAAACATGCTGACCTTGCCAGGAAAGCAGCAGGGGAAGATGCCCTATAGAGAAGCAAGGGTCCATCTACCACTCACCATATGTCAAGTAGTGACAGCTCAGTTTTTTTCCAAGAGGTAAGCATCCTCAGAGATGTCACCTGGGAGCATATGGCCATTGGGATAGAGGAAAATATCTCACTAATATGTCGAGTTAACATGTCAAATGTTAAATACCAGTTGCTAAAAATATATGTTGTTTATGAAAGCTTTTAAATTCTGGAGGAAGGTGGAGGGGTATTTTCTTCCCCAGGCAGCTCCATGGAACTACTCAGTCACACTTAATAAACTGCCAGAATTACACAAGAAAGTGTCTGGTCAAACAGTAGTGGTATTGTTCATGCTTTTAAAAATGTGGATCCAAGTTACAATCCACATGATTTAATATTACTATCAAGACACCTTACAAAAGACATTATCCATGTGACCAATAAATGTTTTCAGACGTCAACTTCATTAGGCATCACAGGATTGCAAATTGAAACCCCAAGGTGACATCATCATGCTCATCAGAAAAGTTAAAATGAGAAAGGCCATCTACTATTTACAAGGATGGGGTACAATGGAAATTTCATACACTTCTGTTGGAAGAAGTATCAACTGGTACTTTCAGAAAACGTTTCTCAGTAATTACCAATGTTGAGCATATCTTATTATATGACACACCAGTTTCACTCTCAGGTATACCTAACAGAAATGTGTGCATATATTCACCAAAAGGCATGTAAAGAAGGGCTCATGTATGTGTTAACTATAATGTGATAACACTCCAAATAGAGCCCCAACCATTCACATCAGGGCCTGTCAGCCTTTAAAACAAACTTCTTAGTGCAGTGTTCAGGCCTGACTGGCTGGGGAATAGAAACCATTGTACCAGCTATGTGTTTTTAGAGAAGTCACTTAAGCATCACTTTTCCTGTCATTAAAATAGAGGTCATAGTATTACCTACTTAATGAAATTGTTAATGAGAGCCTACTATGTTTCTCAAATAATATCAGTAAATTTGGTTTTAAAGATTAAATTGGCTTTTCCTAATAATTTATGCATACTGTTTATGAGATACAAAGACATTTAACTGAGAACCACAAAAAAGGAAGATAGGAAGGGCTAAAGAAACAAGGCACAGAAAATGGATGCGTCACTGCAAAGTTATCTTCCTTGTACAGATTAAAGCAAAGGAGACTTTTTTTTTTTCTTTTAATTGTGCTGCTAAACCAGGGTTGACTGGCCTTCTTTTGATTGGTTGTTCTGAATCTCTTGCTGTTTTTGAAAACTGAGTATTTTACTGTCATCCTTCTCCTTATTTCTCAGAAGATAAGATATTGCAAGTACAAGGGTTAGACTCTTTTCAGTGATATGTAACCTTAGCATGAGTGACTCTACGCTGGGTTGTTCTGCTCGACCCTAGCACAGGGTCTGTTTAAATCAATGGCCTCCCATAAATCCTGTTTAATAAGTTAATGAAAGTACAGCAGTTAGAACAGTGCCTTTCACATAGTAAATCCTCTAGAAATGTAGATGCCTATTATGACATCTCCATCCACATTTGTACATTAATATGATCAGATATGTTTCAGGATTCGGTTAAGTTCAGTTGGGGCAAATTTGTCATCATGGCCTCAAACCAAGTCAGGTTTCTTAGTCACTTTCCATCGGTGGACACAATTCCGGACATTCACAATTTAAAGGAGGAGAGGCTCATTTTGGCTCATAGTTTTAGTCCATGTTCAGCTGTCTCCAATGTAGAAGGGCATGGTGGAAGAAAATGTGCTCAACCCATGGCAAACAGGAAGCAGAGACAGAAGGGAGGAGTCATGGACTAGACTACACGTTTCCAGGTCATGCCCCCAGTGATCCACCTGCAACCAAGCCCTACCTCCTGATAGCACAATCAGCTACAGAAGTCATCAAAAGATAAAAGCACGGGCAAGTATAGTGCCTCTATAATTCAAACACCTTCCACACACCGAAGAATTTTGGGGAACCATTATAACAGATATTCACCCAGTGATGTTGTAAAAGCAAATCAATTGATTTATAATTAGAAGCTGATAAAGGAGATGCTTCATAGGGTCGTATAGTCATGCACTGCTTAAATGAGGGATATGTTCTGAGAAACGCACCATTATGCAATTTCATCATGGTATGCACATCATTAGTTAAACTTATACAGACATGCATGGCATAGCCTATTACACACCTAGGCTGCATACTGTGGCCTATTGGTCCCATGCTATAAGCCTATACAGAACATTACCGTACTGAATAGTATAGGTAATTGTGATACAATACTAGATATAAATGTACCTAAACATAGAAAAAACATAGTAAAATTATACTATAAAGTAAAAAAGCGTGCACCTATACTGAGCATTTTCCATGAATGGAGCTTGCAAGATTGGAAGTTACTCTGTGACAATCGGTGATTGGGTGGTGACTGAACATGAAGGCCTAGGACATTACTGTTCACTACTATAGACTATAAACACCATACAGGTAGACTACATTACATTGCTAGAAAAAATTTCTTCAGTGCTAAGTTAACCTCTCACTGTAACCTTCATCAATTTAATTTTCCTTAACTGTTTTACTCTTGTAATAAATTTTAACTTAAAATACAAATGCACTGAATAGATTTACAAAAATATTTTCTTTCCTCATTTTTATTAATAATCTTCTTTTGCATTTTAAACTTTTTGTTAAAAGTAAAAAAACAAACACAAATATTAGTATAGGCCCACACAGGGTCAGGATCATCAGTACCGCTGTCTTCCACCTTCACATTTGTCCCACGAAGGTCTTCAGAAATGGTAACATGCAAGGAGCTGTCACCATCTATGATACCTCATTGTGGGATCCTCCTGCAGGGCCTTCCTGGGGCTCTTCTTGAGCAGGTGTCACTTTTTTCTTTCCATATTTATTTGTTTACTTGTTCATTTTTCACCATAGACTTGCTTGTAAGCAGAAAATGCACTGTGAACATTCCTCTCTATTCGTGAAATTTTTCTGTATTGAGGTCTCTGTTCTCAAACCTTTAAGTAGCTTGTGAAGTCTGCAAATCTTCTACTAAACCCTCCCCTTTGAATCTCCTTTGGAGTTCCCTCTGCAGTTTTCTTTTCTCTTGCCTCTTCTTTTCCCTCTGCTTTCTTATTGAATTTCAGCAACTCTTAGTGAATTCCTCAGGAACCCCCACTAGAAGCTCCTCGATGGCACACTCACCCAACAATCCAAGTTAAACTTGTTTGCCATCTCAACCACAGCACTGCTGATTTTGGCAACTTCCACATCCTTGGCAAATCCTCTGAGGTCATGTGTGAGCCTCCTAAGTATCTACCACTCCATGCCATTTACACACTCCTTGGTGACATCACCCCATCTCAAAGCAAGACACTTAAAGCAGACAGAGATGCTGTAAGGCTTCCATAATTACACCAATGAATTCCCAGCGACTTCCTCAGTTGCAGCACTAGCCAAAGATCCTCCTCAGATCACAGGTCTTAAAAAAATGTTATGCCTTGATCCATTGGTTGCATCAAAGAAGTGGTGGCTTGAAGGGAGAAATGTCCCTTTGATGTGTGGAATGATGATTACCAATAAAAGGAAGAGTATGGGAGCGTGATTAACATCCACAGAGCCTTTACAGTTATGTTATTCTCCGAATAATACTTCTCCATTTCAAGGTATAGCGAGTCAGGAGGGCATGGTGGAAGATGAGCTGGATGATTAGTGCTATTGATCCTGCAGTACCCTGATGCTGGAGCTTGCTGATATGCTTGAAGGTCCTGAGGTTTTCACTGTGCCTTATCACAAAGGGTTTTAATTTGTAACCTGACATACTGACCCAGTTAAGACTATCAGCTTAGCCTTTAAAGACTTAAAATCTGCCATTAACGTGGCCTCCTTATGGATGAAAGTCCTTTTAGGCATTTGGTTACAAAATAGGGCAGATTTGCTCTGGCAAATAATTTTCCTCCACAATCAGCTTAATTGGAGTTTCCAAAAATTCTTCAGCTGCCTCCCTATCAGGACTTACAGACTGACCAACATCTTTCACATTATGTAACGAATAATGATTCATGAATTGTTTAAACCACCAAAATGAGTAGCAAATTCAACAGTATCATCCAGTGGAGATTTTTCTTTCAACATTGCAAACTTTCGGAGTTAGCCATTATCATCAGGGTTCTGACAAGGATATGCTTTTGTCTCTGGTCTTCTAAACAGGTCACTGGAAGCTTCTCCATATTTGAAGGCACTCCTCAAATTTTTTGTGTTACTGCTTTCAATGAAGCAGTTCCATCACTCTGTTCTCGCTTAAAATCATAGCTGTGGTGGAATGGGATATACCTGATGGGCAGCAATGATCTTCACGGATTTCCTATCGTTGAGGTCATTAGTCAGTTTTCATTTCATTTCCAGGTTGATTAAGAGGCCCTATCTTCAAATATGGAAAAATTTCCAATGACCTGGATTGAAAACAATTTAATTTCATGTTTCATTCATCATGACACCTAAGTGTACAAAATCCACTATGTACTCTTAGGTGTCATGATGAATGAAACATGACACTGAATCAAGCACAAGAGTGAATGATGTAAACAAAAGACAAAGTAAACAGATGATAGGGCTGCTGCTGGCATAACACAGTATATTGTTTTATAATAAACTTATTTTTATTAAGTACAAGACTTTCATTCTAAAATAATAAAAAGGAAAGTGTAGTAAATACATAAACAATGACATGTTCACTTATCATCAAGTGTTATGTATGTTGAGAATTGTATGTGCTATAGTTTTACACAACTGGGGGCACAGTAGGTTTGTTTATAGCACTGCTTCCACAAACACATGTGCAATGTACTTTGCTACAAAATTGTGATGGCTAAGATGCTACCAGGCCATGGAAATTTTTCAGGTCCATTTTTATCTAATGAGTCCACTATCTTATATGCAATCTGTCAATTATTGACCCAAACGCCATTATCCAGTACATAACTATGTTTTCTAAGCACCTATCTTGCCTATTCGTTTAAATTAAACTTGCAATGTTGATAATGTTCTTCATTAAACAAGTATCATTTTAAGTCAATGTAGCACATAAAATACTTTTATTAATTGTATGCCTATCTGATCATTTGTTTAATCAAGTTTTTCAATTATTTTGATCTTTACTAATTTGATCTATGATTGAAAAATCAGGAGTGTAAAAGAAGCTGGGCTGCTTCAGGATTGAAAAAGTGATATATTTTCCTCATTTATTATATTTAGGACTAACATCCTTGAAACAAAAGAAAAAGAGGAAAGCATAACAAGAGCAAAGTATAGCCAATTTATTTAATGGAGTTTTATTTAATGGAAGTATGGATGCTTCAAAAATGATGACCAAATACATGGAAAACCATGTATTGTTATACTATGTCTGATTAAAGAAGTGGATAGTTATGAAGAAATACAACTGGACAAAATGGAGGGGGAACTTCAGCCTGCTCAAATTCTCTCCTGCAAAAGACGTTTTTCCTCCAGGCATATGGCAGGAGGACACCTGTCACATGACACAATGTAGCATAAGGACAAATAAGGCTGTAATCTTTCTAGGTTTTAATGACCACTTTCAGGAGAGGAATTCTACTTTCTATGTCTCGCTTTGGGGGAGAATGAGGTAGAAAGGACAGAGAAATATTCATCTTCCTTTAACAACTCTCCCTATCTCCCTCAACTCAAAAGTGTATAGCATGCCAAGGTGCCATGCTTTGGGGTATCATATTCTGATCCCCAACACTGTATGTATAACCTTGGGGTTTTAAAGGTATATCACAGAAACTAATACAAAAATCTGTGGTCAAGAACATGGTTAGACAACATTTAGGAAAGAGAAGAAAAACCAGAGAGAAAAAATACACTTGGATTGTCTAAGACCATACTACCCTAAATGCACCCGACCTCATCTGATTTGGGAAGCTAACCAGGGTCGGGCCTGGTTAGTACTTGAATGGGAAAAAATACTCTTTGGATAAAACCAGTCCAAATACTAAGTACAGATGATTAGCAAGCTATAATAATAATATGGAAATGGGTAATATAGATTTTTTTTTAGTTTATTTCAATTATGAGCCCTGCATGTAAGTCTCATTTCTCTTTTAAAAAATGTGCCTTTTATATTTATTTTCTTCATCCTGAGCCTTTCCAATAACCATCAACAGGGAGAGAATTTTAATAAAGTCCACTTGCACCTTCCAAAGTAATGCTAATATTTTACCCCCCAGGGATCACAGCATTAAAGAAAGGAAGTACTGGGCCATAGCTGTGCAGCAGCCTCCGGAAAAACCTAGTCCTGTTTAGAGGAGGAGGCAAGACTTAGCAAGGGCTTCTATGGGGAAAAAAGAGTTGATAGCTAGTGGTAGCCTGGGCTGTTTTTACTGCTCAGATAGACCCAAGGAATGGGGAAGCAAAACTAGTGCCAACTAAGGATTCTGAAGTTATCAAAACTCCAGGGAGCACAGCTGAGAATACCAAAAAAGGAAAAGCAATCATTAAATCATTATTCAACTTGATTCAACTGGGAAAAATACTTACATAGATGATCATGAAAACATAATACTGATTTAAGAAGCACTGTAACTATAGTGTATCGGGAGAGTTGAACAGAGAGACAATGAATGAGAGAGGGAGAAGAAGAAACATGTCTTTGTGCTTTTAGTTTGGGTTAGGAAAAGTGGGCCATAACACTAATCTCCACTTAGTAGAAACTCTAAAAATAACAGTAAATAAGTAGGCAAATACCAAAAGAAAATCTATAAGAATTATACCAGTTAGATGTAGAGCTGTGAATAGGAGAATTTGAAGGCATCTATTTCATGATTAGATTTGCAATATTGTTTTATTTTAAAACTATATCCAGGTATCAGTCTGATTTTAAAAACACTAAGTTAAAATGATTAAATCTTTGGTTTCACCAAGTCTTGACTCTGAAAAGAGCAAGATGTCTGGGAATGTTTTTAATAAAATATAGCAAAGCATATATTAAATGTGTTAATACATGTGAAAAATACTCCAGTGGATAGCTTACATCATGCCCTTAAAATCACGGTCCCCAGACCTGTTCCCCAACCAGATGAACCTTGCCAGACTTAAAATACAAGATAATATATAAGACATGATAATAATTTTTAAGAACAAATGCTGTATTTAAATTCTAAGAATACATATTGTACTACATAATGTATTTTGATAGGATTATAGTATTACATTTGTTTCGCAGAGTAGCCCTTGAGTTCTTAGCCACTCTTAACAATTCTGACCTGACTTGACTTTAATTTCATGTGAAAGGGGTGCACCTCTGTCTCTTTCCCCCAGACACCCTGAGGTTGTAGTATTTCTTTTTCACTCGCAGGTCTTTGGCATTATTGATGAAATTTCCCTGACGAGATAAGACAGAACCAGGTCTCTAAGGATTTGCAAGCTGCTAGGATATGTTCATCATATCTCCTATTCTTCCTGTATCTAGAGAGCAAGAGAAACATGAAAGCTCGCTTATGCTTTCCTCATTCCTTTTGTACTCAGTTGATTAGAAGAAAGAGGCTTCTTTCCATAAAAATGAGACACACAGCTGATAACTAGACTAAAATGCCAGTGTTCAGGATCAGCAGGTCACATTTGATTGGAGCGAAAGAATCTCAGCCCAGATGCTCTTCATCCTTCCCAGGTCTCGGTGGCAAGAAATTTAATGAATGCAAATTAGAGAGAAGTTTAAGGTGTTAATTACATGAAAAATATCAGAAGGAAAATGCAGGGTACAGGAAAAAACAAACAAAGAGAAAAGTAAAATAATCTTGAGCTTACAGAGTATGCTGTGATGAGCTCTTCAATGTCTATTCCACTCTCCTAACCCCAGCTCTCTACAGCAAGATTTGATCGAGCAAACTAGTCAAGGAAATGTGGACTCCTTTGTCAAAGTTAATTTTCCAGACAAATCAACTATGTATTTCATTATTTCAGGATAGAGATGTGCTTTGTGGCAGTCCAGTATGCACAACACACAAAGATACTATTCAACACTTGGGAGAAACTACACACTCCCAGTTCCCATCTTATGTCCATGAGGGTATGGAAAATTAACCTAGGAAAACCAAATGTAGACGACCACAAAGGAAGAGTTGAGCCCAGAATGTACATGCCTGAAACAGCCTACATTTCCACTTTTTTGGGGAGTCAAATCCATCCTACTAATTGTTAAAGCTACTTTAACTCACATTTTCTTTTACTTAGACATAGAAGTTTCTGTCACAGGATCTGAATGAATGGAATGCATGAAGAAGTTAAAAGGTGATGATGTTTTGGGCACCAAGACCAAGAACTGATTACATCTGAAAATAATCCTATTCAAGCAGAATCCATAAGACAACTAGAGAAAAAAGTCAAAGCTGAAAACTAAAAGATAACTTTAATTCTAGTAAGGACTCACATTGGAAAAGAGGCCCATTTCACCCCAATGTACCTTTACATGACAGGTCTTGATTCTCATTTTTCCCCTTGTCCCTGCCCTCCCTTCACCCCCTCCTCACCTCCCCATTTACAAATACTTTATTTCCATTTTTTTCATTTTCTCATACTTTTTTCTTTTCCCTTATTCCCTTTCCCCTACCCTTCCCAATTTCCCTACACCTTTAGCCCCTTTCTTCCTATTTGACATTGTCAATTATATCATTAGGATCTGATATACTATTATAGTTTTTCACACCAGAGGAAACTATTCGGTATTTACAGATGTGTGCTTATTTACTTCACTTAGGAGTATATCCTCAATATGTATCCATTTCCCTATGAATGATGCTAATTTCTCATTCTTTATGGCTGAGTAGTATTCCATTTTATAGAAAAACCACATCTTCTTTATCCAGTTTCCAACTGATGGGCAAATGGGCTGTTTCCAAGTTTTAGCTATTACAAACTATGCTGCTATAAACACAGGTGCGTATATGTCACTGTGATAAGATTCTTTTAATTCTTTTGAAAAGATACCCAGCAGAGGGATGGCTGGGTCAAATGGAACCTCTAGTCCCAGCTCTTTGAGGTATCTCCATATTGATTTTCATAGTGGTTGCACTAGTCTGCACTCCCACCAACAATGGAGAAGAGTTCCTTTCTCCCCACAACCCTGTCAACATTAGTTATTGGTTGATTTCTTGATAGCAGCCATTCTTTGTGGGGTGACATAGAATCTCAGTGTTTTTTCATCTACATCTCTCAAATGATCAGTGATGTGGAACATTTTTTCATATATTTACTTGCTGTTTTTAATTCTTTGTCTAAGAAATGTCTGTTCATTTCAGATGCCCATTTTTTAATCGGGTCTTTATATTGGGGGGCTGATTGTTTTGAGTTCTTTATATATTCTAGATAATAGTCCTTTGTCTGAGGAGCAGCTGGTAAAAATATTTTCCCACATTGTAGGTTATCTCTTAGTTCTGTTAATGGTTTCTTTTGCAGTACAGAAGCTTTTTAATAAGATGAGATCCCAGTTGTTGATTCTTTGTGCTAGTGTCCGTGCTACTAGGGATTATTCATAAAATCTTTTCCTATGCCAATGGAAAGGAAGAAGTTAAACTGTAATTATTTGCTGACGATATGATACTCTACATTGACGACCCAAAAAATTGCACCAATAGACTTCTAGATTTAATTGACACTTTTAGCAGAGTAGCAGGATATAAGATCAACACCCAAAAATCAATAGCCTTCTTGTACACAAATAACAGACTCACTGAGAAAGAAATTAGGGAAACAATTCCTTTCACAATAGTATCCAGAAAAATGAAGTATCTAGAAATCAATCTAACAAAAGAAGCAAAGATCTCTACACTGAAAACTGCAGCACTCTGAAAAACGAGATCAAAGAGGATATAAGAAAATGGAGGGCTGGGGATTTAGCTCAGCGCTGCCAGACTTGCTGCGCAAGGGGAAAGATATCCCCTGCTCCTGGGTAGGAAGAATCAACATAGTGAAAGTGGCCATACTACCAAAACTGCTGTACAGATTCAATGCAATACCAATTGAAATCCCAATACTATATTTCACAGAACTAGAAAAAAGAATCCAAAAATTCGTTTGGAAACAGAAGAGACCTAGAAGAGCAAAAGCCATCCTAGGCAACAGAGACATGGTAGTATCCCCTGCTCCTGGGTAGGAAGAATCAACATAGTGAAAGTGGCCATACTACCAAAACTGCTGTACAGATTCAATGCAATACCAATTGAAATCCCAATACTATATTTCACAGAACTAGAAAAAAGAATCCAAAAATTCGTTTGGAAACAGAAGAGACCTAGAAGAGCAAAAGCCATCCTAGGCAACAGAGACATGGTAGCAGGTATAACAATTCCCAATTTGAAACTATACTACAAAGCCACTGTGACAAAAACAGCATGGTACTGGCAAAGAAACAGATCTGAGGATCAGTGGAAAAGATTGGAAGACACAAAAACAAATCCAGATGCACTCAGCTACGTCATCTTTGACAAAGGAGCTGACCATCCCTATTGGAGGAAAGATAGCCTCTTCAATAAATGGTGTTGGAAAAACTAGATCTCAACCTGCCTAAGATTAAAACTGGACCCTTACCTTTCACCATGCATTAAATTAAAATCCAAATGGATTAAAGATCTAAATATTAAAACAGAAACACTAAACTTGCTGGAAGATAAGTTAGGCAGAACTCTTTAATTTGTATTTTAGTATTAAACTATCTATATCCTCTTATTTGGAGTTACTTTGATTTAGGGTTTTTGGTTTTGTTTTGTTTTGTTTTTTGAGACAAGGTCTTACTATGTGCTTCAGACTGGCCTTGAAATCACTACATGACCTAGGCCCACGTCAAACTCATGGTGATCCTCCTGCCTCAGTCTCCCAAGTGTTGGGATTAAGAAGTGTGCACCACCACGCCCAGCTCCTTATTTGGATACTTATGTCAATGACTATATAAAGAACATAGCTTTTAAGTTCACATAATCTCTTGTGTTTAAAGATTCACTAAATATTAAGTGTCTATACAAGGAAAAAAAAACAGAAACTAGGTATATAAAAGGTGAAAAAATGGCAGGATTATTTCACTAATTAGTTACACACTTTTCTTTATGTTTATGATCTCAGAAGTTAGATTGCATCCTACCTGACCAGGCTGCATTTATGCTATAGTTTCAAAAGCCCTCACTGTGAATCTTGTCAGAGAGGTTCACAGAACTGGCTCTTCATAGAATTATATGAATTGTTGGTTTTTTGTGCTTCAAATTTAAATGCTGTTTAAAGTGTCTTCCTGGCTAATGCTACCATGATGGAATACCACAGACTGGCTGGTGTGGACAACAGAGATTTATTTTCTCACAATTCTAGAGGTTAGAAATCCAAGATCAAGATGTTGGCAGGGTTAACTTCACCTACAGCTTCTCTGCTTGACTCACAGGTGAAGAATTTCTATTTTCCCCATTTCCTTTATCCTTCTGTGTCCAAATTTCTTCTTTTTATATAGACTCCACTCAGATTGGATTAGAGCACACACTAACCACCTCACTTTCACTTAATCGTCTCTGTACAGGCCTCATCTCCAAATAGAGTCATATTATGAGGTTCTGGGGATTAGTGCTTCAACATCTGGATTCAGGGAGATATAACTCAGCCCACAACACTGGCTGCCGTCTAAAATCGTCAATGGACATCTACTGCTGAGATCATGAAAGTATCAGTACCAAAACTTGAAAAATGGGTTTCTGCTTCTAGCAGGGGAAAAGCCGGCCAGATGTGGTGGCACATGCTTGTAATCCCAGCACTCAAGAGTCTGAGGTAGGAGGATCACTGCAAGTCTGAGGCCAGCCTGGGCTACTTAGTGAGTTTAGGACAGCCTGAACTGCCTAGTGACACCCTGCCTAAAAAAAAAGAAGAGAGCCAACAGATAAGAGGAAAGTAGTCTAAGAAATACTGCTCATAACAATTTGATGGCACAGTGCAATGATCTGTGATAAAATTCTGAGATGCTTAACATTATACTGTATCTTGTGGGGTTCTCCTTTTCAGTAGTAGATAAAATAATGATGTATCTTAAAATCAGGGCTATCTGTCAGGTTATTTACCTATTTGTCCCAGCCTTAAGCTGTCCTTATTTAATATGTAAGAGTGGAGGTAGTGTTTGGAAACTACAGATCCTCATATTCCTGACCATGTCTTCCAGGTAAGTGCTGCCAATGGGAGACCCAATAGGGAGACTGGCATGTGAAAGGAGTAGGGGTCCCTATTTCCTATTTGCTGGTCTTGTCAACACTGTTCAGATGACAGAATATAGTTTATGGCCTCCAGACTCTTCTGGTAGCTCCAGTATCAGCTCTATATCATGGCTCCAGGGCTGGGGATTTAGCTCAGTGGTTCCACCCCCTGCCTCACAAGCACAAGGTTCCAAGTTTGATTGCCTGTACCAAACATAAATAAATAAACATTGTGGCTTTTGACAGTTGACCAGGAATGGCTACGTCAGCCTCACTGAAACCACTTCCGAGACTGGAACACCAAGTACAAAGGACCAAGTTCCTAGGACAGTGAAACCAACTTTTTATTATTAAAATTATTAACACATAGTAATTGTACAAAATAATGGAATTTTCCCTGATTTTTATAGATCATATAACGTACTGTGATGGTATTCACCCTATTACCCTCTCATACCTCTCCTCCTTGGTCCCCTTTTCTTTCCCTGACAGTGCCCCTTTTACTTCTCTACCATCTTTCCCCCACCCCTAGATTCCATGTATGAGAGAAAACATGCAGTATTTGTCTTTCTGAATATGTTTTTTATTCCCTACTGTGGTAGCCACTTATCACAGTTTCATGTCTAGGAAACCTCAGCATCCACATTTTTTCACTTTTAGACTTCAAACACTTGCAAAACCAAGTCCTAGCATTGTTGGGTCAATGTGAAATCCCTGGGATGGTGGAACTTTTCCTGTCTAACCAAAAACAACAGTATCTAAAATAAAAGAGACCACTTACATAATATTTAAGTGCACCTAAATGATCTGTTTATTTTTAATTATAGGATTTCTACCACTTCATGTGGATACAGTACTTTACCTCAATTTTCTACTTCTTTAACTTCAAACTTTAGAGTTTATTTACTCGGCACTCAATAACACATAACTGGTTTTATAGTGTCATTGTGGCTTTTGATGCTCATTCACTGCTTTATAAAAGGCAACCATAAACAAAAAAATATACATATAGATTTTCAAGTGTAAAATGTGTCTTTATAACTTTTGAAAATGTGTCTTGATAACTGTGGAACAGAATTTTCAAAATCGTCATGTCAAAATTTTTTCATGAGTATAAACTGTTCTAGGTAAATTCAAATGTCAGTAAAAATGACAGAGCTCACTAAATTTGGTATTTCTTTTTCATAATGTCATTAATATGTAAGTTCCTTGCTCACTAGAAATATCTAGATTTCATGTCTAATATTGGCACTATTGCTACAGATTGCTGTAACTATAGGTAAGCCAATTTACCACTCTGACCTCTGTTGTCTTCTCTGAGAAAAACAAGGGACTCCTATAAACATTAAAGACTCAGTTTTCTCTTTCTCATAAACTTCATATTTTAAAAGTTTTTGTTCACCAAAATTATACTTGTTTGGATATCTCAATATTTACTAAGTAAATATTACTAAGCAAATATCTATTTTTAGATTTCTTTTTATTTTAAAATTTAGTTCAACTTTTCCAAAATGGTAAACGGACCACACTGTGATCCTGCTGTTATACAGAGGATCCTCTAGAGCTGTCTGGAAACACTGGTTAATGCAGGAAAAACCATTTACTTCCTTAGCTCAACTCTACTCTCAGATGAGTTCCATATTTTTGGCCAAAGAAACAGCTCCTTAACAGAACTGTCGCCTAAATATATATATCAGGAACCAAACAGAATGGATACATACTTTCATTTTCTTTAGGATTCATTTATTGATCACTCCCACAGAAAGGAAGGCCATCAAATGATTGTATTTAATCCCACAAAATACAATTATCCCTGAAGATGCAGTTTTGAGATTTCACAAACTTGAAAACAACTTCAATTAATTAATCCTTCTAGGTCCTTAACTTAAGGTCTCTCTTTACAGTGGTTCTACCCAAAGATGGTCCAACCTATGCTTGAATAAATTAAACTGATAGGGTGGTTCATAATTCAAACTATACACACAAGTATACCCAACATATTTTCCATTGCATGAAACTCCAGACTGGTGTCCCTTTCATATTCCACTACTGATAGACAGGTAGTCATTAAATAATACCTAATGCTGCAGGAAACTTCAAATCTACTCAACAGGGATTTACTACATAGTTTTGCTTTAGCTCACCTGCATGAGATGGAAAACATATCCTATGTTTATCTGCACATGCAGAATAAAGAAGACAGTTAAAGCAATCAAGTAGACAATTCAGACCAATGGAAAGATGCAGTTATCTGAAGTACAAGGGAATTTAGGGTTGTTCAAATCATCTAGATTGGCATTTGTTTTTGGTTAAATTGAGATAACTGTGCATTCTTGACTTAATTTGTATATGTAGTCTCTAGGCCATATGCCACAGTCATTAGAAAGAACATTTATGCTTCCTTTAGCTGGTTTACTCTCTTTTGCAACCTATATTTTTAGAGATTTGTGTCACCTATTTATTCAAGTAATTATCAGTTGCTAGCAGACTTGTTGATTTTCTTAATTAATCTTAGCTAACATCATTAAAAAAGAAAAATGCAACAATTTTTCTTAGTCCAGTTAATTATTCCTTATATTGTTCTGCATCTTGTAGACTAGAAAGTAAATGCAGCATACAACACTTCTAATTTTATGACTGTCATCTTAGATTCATGGTTCCACGTTGTCAACAAAAATTATCTTAGTATATTATTAGTTATTGATAATGGCATAGCCAGCTTGTATTTTAAGGTAGATGATAAAAGAAAACCATAAAAGAGATGTGACTTTGGAAGCCTCACAAAAGGGAAATGCAGAGTTTCTGAGACATTTTAAATTATTTTGTGGAGGTAAAATTTGTTGGAATGAATATGGGATTTTTTTATCTCATCACAGTGCCTCACTTATTTTCTGACTTGAAAATGAATACTATTGTGGTTAAAATAAATTGCTTCTCTCTTCAAATATTTTTATGTGATTCAAAGCTATTTCCCTTCTCATTTTCTTAAGCAAATAATTCTTTCCTTTGTATATTTCTCAAGGAAATCTATCTTATTCAATTTCACAGATACCAGTCTCATTCGGCCCCTTAATTCCTGACTAGTGGATGATCACAATAACCTCCTTATCAAAGCCCAACCTCCACTCTCCTCCTGATTCTAACAGGACAATGTTGTGGGCAGAAGCTGAGCACAAGTTCTGGAGCCCAACTGCCTGGGCTCAGAGCTCAGCTCCCACTTAGTGAGTTTAGCCACGTCACTTTTATGTACCCTTCGATCCCTCGGTTTTTCAACTCAAAAATTGGGCTAAGGGTAGTACATTCCTAAACAGCTCTGGCACTGTTGATTCTCTCTCTGCTCTGGGTCTCAGAGGTGTTTCCCCTTCCAGCTGTATGTGCTCAGCCAGTGGCTGGCGCCAATGTGAGAATGGAGAGAGAATGTAGGCTATAATCCAGGTCCTCCTCCTCCTCCTCAGGCCCCTCCCACAGTGGCTGTGCGTCCTCCACAGCTCCACTCTCTGGGCACAAGCACAGGCACAATCTCTGCAGGGATTCTGACCTTACCAGGTAGCCCCATCTCTGGCCTCTGTCATCACTATCCCTCCCTTTGTCCTTTCCATCTAAGGGTGGCAGTAGCTTCCTGATGCTGCTGTTCATCCAGGGTGTTTCAGCATCCCAGGTTGGTTTCCCATCAGTTCCATCACTGTGTTCATGATTTTTGCCTTAAATCCTCTCTACTATAAATATTCAAGCTAAGATAGATCTAGTTGGACCCTTCATGATTCAATGCCTCATAGCATTACTGGGAGAGTTAAGTGAGTTAATGTATAAAAACACTGAAAACAGTGCTGGAAACTAGCATTTCTTTCTCTATGCAATTCAGTTCATATTAACATTAATACTCAAATCCCATATGCTTAATTAATTCACCAGCAGGAACTCAGAACCTCAATTATGTCCAAAGTCTCCAAAGGCGACCCACATAAACTGAAAACAAGCTTAATCCTCCCTTCTTTGTAAAATTCATCATTTAGCATAATACTTTACAACCACCTTACACTAGCTCTGCAGGACTATGGCACCACAGCGCCACAAACCGAATGGCTTAAAACAATGGAAATTCATTCTCTCACAGCTCTAGAAGCTGGGAATTTAAAACCAAAGTTTTGGCAGGGCCTTTTGCATTTTGAAGGCTACAAGACGGAATTCATTCTTGCCTACTTCTAGTTCCTGCTGATTGCCAGAAACGCTTAGTGGTAGCTGTGTCACTCCGTCTCTGTCACCACTGTCATATGGCTTCTTCTCTGTATGTCCAAACTGTTTCTACTTATAAGAACACTAGGCATTGCTTTAGGGCCTATGTGATCTTGATTACATCTGCAATAATCCTATTTCTGAATAAAGTCACATTCATAGGTACAAGAATTAAAACGTCCACACACCTGGGGAATACAAGTTAGCCTATAGCACATATATTTTGTATTAGACCTTTATCTTGCCAAAATGATACTAATGATCATAAAATAGTTCAAGCAAGCATTATTATACCCATTTCAGAAATGTGAAAGGCCAAGTTAGAGAAGATAAGTGCTGCTCAAAATAACAAAGTCAAAGCTTGAGTTAGGTTTTTGTGGGTCCTGTCTCAATGCCTTTCAAACTGTATTATTTAACCCTTTAATGAGAACACTCACCTTGAGATATAAGTACTTGTGGATTAAATTCCTAAGTACCCCCTCAAACATTATTCAACATGTCTTAAGTCAATCACACAGCCAAATGATGGCTCAGAAGTTCAATATATCCTTTATAAGTTAGATGTTACTGAATAGCACCTACAATACAATACCTCAGTGACATTCAACAATAGGCATTTGTTGCCCATGCGTCTAGGTGAACAGGGAAAACCTAGGTAGATCCACTGTTCTGATTGGGATCACCCATAATTTTGGATTTGGCTGATTGTTGCCTGATTCAGACTGAGCCCAACTGATTCAGCTCCCCGCTGTTCTACATTTGAACAATCTTCTCCTCCTTCCCAAGAGACTAGCAACTGACCTTGTTTTCAGGGAGATGGTAAAGTTTCAACAGAAAAGTCAGTCCCAGTGTGAAAGCCCACTGCAAGCCCCTCTGTCTGCACTGGCTTCTCATATCTCACTGGCCAAATAAACTTCCATAGGTGACCCCAGTGCTAGCAGGCAGGATAGGTCATGTTCCCACATTGGGAGAGAATTACAAGTGAGCAAGACAAAGGGCATGGATAAAGGCAAGGATGAAGACTTACTCAATGTACTTTGTTGCCTTTGGAGTGACCGATGAATCGTTTTCTTCTTCCAGCCAGTTTTAACTCTCCAAAATTCTAAGAGCATCAGCAGCAGGACTACAGAGCCATTGACTACCTGAAGTTTATTGCCTCCCTTCTTCATGAGTAAGCAGTCTTCCTGCAGCCCCTCAAAAATTTTGAAATGTCTTGTAATTCCATGGCAAGACTGCACATAAGGCTTGAGCCTGTTAAAATGAAATGGTCACCATTTTAGAAATATAAACGTATTTGTGAAATAGAGACATATATGATTTTTTGCTATAACAGACAGAATCATTTATATTGAATCCTATTCTCTTTCTTTCCACAAGTTCCAATATTCTTCTTCGCATTTCAGCAGGATAAATTCTTCATTGTGATACCGTAATTCAATCTCTTCTTCAATAGTGTATATCTAAAAAATATTTTATAAATCTCAATAAGAGGTTCTGTATGTTTTTTTAAGGATGTTAACAATATTCTAAGCAGTGCATTCATATGATGAGGGGTTTTTTTCAATATTTTTCCTAGATTTCACTAATGTGCCTACAGATTCACGGTTATATTTCATATATTTTTAGTATATAACTGGTTCTCAATATTTGTTGAATGAGTTAACGTGTAAATAATCATCTATTATTTCTCAGTCAATAATGCCCACAGAGGAAAGGTTGTATGATCATGAAATTTAGTGGTACTCCCCGACACTGACCCTGGGTTTGGGGATGTGTCTTGCTCCTCATGGAAGTGCCAAGTCTCTCAAGCCATCTTGAACACTTCTATTTACTCGGTTGCAACCCTGAATCCACTATGAAAACAATGTGTGCTATGGTGATGTAGTTTCAGGACACAGAGAACAGAGCTGTGGTCATCACAGCCATTCTATTCTAGACCAGTCAGCCAACTGCTGACCTGACCACAGATGCAGAGCAAAACCAGGCAAACCCAGCTCAAATTAGCAGACCACTGAACTAAGTTTGAGGGTTGTGTGTTCTGCAGTAATATCTATCTGATACAAGGGCCACTGGAAAAAGCAAAAGGAGATGTTGTACTAAATGAAGCAGGAAAAATATACGATTGAGCTGAAAACACATAGTGGTGAACATTGTAATTCCTACCCCACAATACATATGCACTTTTCCTAAAGGAAGACTCTCAGTTTTCCTGCTGGTGTCTGTGCTTCTTCACTTCAAGTCCATATATGCTTAAGGAAAAATCCTGTACGAGGAAAAATCTAGGTAAAACATGTGATCCAGTCCTTTGGCCACTGTATATACCCTATTCTCCTGACCTCGGTAATTGGCTTAGAGTAAAACAACATGACCTAAGCCAATCTAATCAGTGTGAGTTACAAGACTTGGGCTGAGACTGTAAATATTTCCTGCAGCATATTAAGAGTGGCTGGCCATTGTGTGATGACCACAGGACATGTGTCACACAAGAAAAGACATATAGGAAGCACAGAAAGGAAGCAGATCTATACCAAATCTTTTGTATTTTTATATCCAATTAAATTTTGATTGTATCATAAAATTACCCAATAAGATGTCCTTTTTCACTTAAGTCAGGTTGAACTAGATTGCTTGTTACTCATAATAAAAAAAAATTTAACTGATCTATATTAAGTAATTTTGTTTTTATCCAAAGGATATTAAGAAGACATTAAAAGATTTTAAGCAGGGAATGGATTAGTAGGGGTTTTGTTTCATTTTGGTTTTTGATTTTTGGTGTTTTGTTGTTGTTGTTGTTGTTGTTGTTGTTGTTGTTGTTGTTGTTGTTGTTTAAAAAAGGTTCTTTGGCTACTCTATATAAAATGGACTGGAGAAGTTCCAGGGAGTGTGTTGAGTACCAATTAGGATTGTGTTGCAAGTATCCAGATCAGAGCATGTAGAGACTTAAGTAAGGACATGCAGAAATAAAACCAAGTTTGAGCAATGACTTAGCAGGATCAAAGGCTATCCTAGAACAAAGGAATACTCCAGGCATGTCAACTCTGCCACTGTCCATGTAAACAAAGCTGGGTTTTCCATCTCAAGTCTAGAGAACATGCTACTAATAATGTCTGTACCAACAATTATATGGAGTGCCTCCTTGTAGTCCTTCTTACCATGAATCTGTCTATGCTAAGTTCCCTCTACATTTCTGAATAAATTTCTTCTCTTACATAAAATTATAATAGTTTTCTAGATTCTCTGTGCTTGAATTTAAAGATTTTCAACATTACATGTAGCTCTTGTCTCTATCTGCCTGCATCACCTCTCCTACTTTTGATCCAAGATCTTTATCTTTGTATCCAAATTTTTGCATCATCATGCTAAGATGACCCTAGGAGAAAATGTGGTTCATCAGAGCATTCCAGAAGTAATGTAAACCTCTAATAAGAGAACTGTTACACAAATATGGCAATATATAATAGTAGACAAATTTTAAAATGGTCTCTCTGAGGCTGGGTATTGTGGTACATGTCTATAATCCCAGCACTGGGGAGGCTGAGGCAGGAGTATGCCTTGTGAGTTTGAGACCATCCTGGACTACCTGGTGATTTCAAGGCTAGCCTGGACTACATAGCAAAATCCTGTCTTGAAATACCAAAATAAAATAAAACAGTCTCTCTGAAAATATTACGGGACAACAGGAACCTTAAAACAGAATGTAGCTACAATATTATACAACCAATATTCTTCTATTTAAACAAAATTGTATAAAAACTATAAATAAATATGCAAAAAAGGTGATGATTGTAGTTTCATGATGCTTACATAGTAAGGATAATACTTCTTTCTGATGTCTAAATTTTCTCTGATTTTATTTCACTTTTTATAATTTTCAAAAAAAGGAAAAAGTACAATTTAAACTTCTAATTTTTCATATCGGTAATCTCTAAAATTTCTATCTTATAAAAATGTATTTAATCAATTAACCTATACAACACTGTGGTTGGTACTAATGTTGTCCCTGATTTATAGATGTGAAAAGTAGCACCCATGGAGAATAATGTTAATGGTACTGTTAGACAGGTCCACAATTCTCTTATCTGCAATTTTGAAATCTAAAAAGCAATAAAAACCAAAATCCTTTAGTTTAGATGACAAAACCTGACCTGAACTGACATGGGGATACTTTTACCACTTAGTGTGAATATTAATCCATTTCACTGCAGAAAGATTAGCATGTTTGATTAGAGGGAGCTGTCTCAGTCCCTGATGTGATATATCATATACATAACCATATTACCTTTCCAAACTCCAGAAATTCTTAAATCTTCTGGTGCTAAGGGCTTCATATAGAGGACTGTGGACTTGTACTACTTCTTTAGATTCAATGGTATGGCGAGAATTATTCTCCTAATTATAATATGACCACAGTCTCCAAAGGTTCTCTTCACATCTCCTCTGCACCAGATGAATTGCTGCTTTCATGCTAATGCCTCGTATACTATCATTTCATTTAATCCTCAAACAACTCTACAAAGAAGGCTTCAGTATCTCGACTTTACAGCTAAAGGATGTGGTAATTCTGAAAGAAGTAATTTGACCACTGCTACACAATGGCCAGCAGTGGAGTTGGCATTCATATTTCTCTGGGCTACATTAACAATAAAGGCTTCCTGGATTGTCAATTAATTTGGCTTCTATGATTAATCGTACTTCCACTCCCATGATTTCCTATCCAAGCAAACTCCATTGCTGAATCTTCTTCCTGCTCTTCAGCCTTGACTTACATCGGGCAAGTAAGTTACCTCATAAATGCTCCTTCCTTAAAACTCACAATGTTGCACATTGTAGTCCTTTCTGCCTTGTTGAGAAAAAACAAATACCATTTACAAAGCAGTTTCTGCATGTCAGAGACAGTGCTTTCCACATAGCATCTTCTTTAGTTTTCCCACCAGGGATCAAGGTAAGCTTTATTATTTCAGTTTTTGGGTGAGGTTACTGAGGGTAACCACAGAGTAATCTCAGTTGTTCAGAAAAAAACTACTCGTTCTTAAATGACAACATAATATAGAGTAGTATCTAACAATATGCAGTCCACTAACAAAAGACAAACCATGGAGATACCTACTCCCTTCTCCAGACCAAACAAATCAAAAAGTCTAGAGTGGAGCTTTGGGATCTGCATTCTAGAAAGCCAGACCCAGCAAATTCCAACACTGGAAAGTTTGAGACACACTGGCCTGGCAGAATCGGTGTGGGTTATGAAGTGGAAGAGCTTAATACTCCAATTCAGTCCCCCTCATGTACTGGCTATGTGACTGATCTAGGCTGATTTGCTTCACTTCTCTGACTGAGCCTCTATTTCCTCTGTAGGGACACTTGGTTTTCTCACCTCATAAGTCATGGTGGAAAGTAAAGAGGGTACTGTATGTTTTTAGCATGTGATAAGATTTTAAATCTTGTACTGAAAAATGAATAAATAAATAAATGAGAATAAGTTAATATGAATAAAAATGAATGAATGAATGAATAAACCTGCTTGGCTTGTCCTTGATTCCTTTAGCTAATTATGCTACTTTACTTGACTTTCTTTTTCCAGAATTTCCCCCCAATGTCTGTCGACTTTAATTGAAAATGGCATGTTTGTATACTAAATATCTCCCTTATATATTTAATGCCCTTTTTGATCTTGAAACTTAGTTCACACAAAAATATCATCAAATGTGACAGAAAAGGATGCTGGCAGGCACTAGCGGTACATGCTATCATTGCCAACCCTTTCTCACAGTGATGAAACACTCCTGAGAAATTCCCAAAGCAAGACCAAGCCCAGCCTCACCTGTTAACCAGGTGACGTGGTGTCGACAAAGAGCCTTCTGGCATGAGTGGCCTTTGCATCACAACCAGATGTGGCCTCTTGTGTGCCCCATTTGATCCTGCTCATGTTTACAAATTTCCAGCCAAAATAATAACTCTTTCTATGCCTACATTTATCTGTCTTAAAGCTTTCTTTGACTATTACTAGAAGAGCATAATCTATTCCAAAATAACTTATAGTAGGGAAATATGCCATCCATTTATTCATCTTTGTCATATAAAATGAGATAGTTATGATTCCGTTTTTCAAATAAAGAATTGATATAGCATCTCAAGACCAAACCCTTTCTGAATCTCTAGTCTCATGTCTTCGGTTCCTGAGACATATTCATGTATTAGATAACTTTCCAATTCCAAAAGCAATGGTGTTTTATTTACTCACTTGTTTCATTTTTTAAGAAAACTGATAAATCTGTATTACCAAGACATTTTTCTTTCTCATTTTTAGACTATATATTTTGTCAGGAGAGTTTCATTCTTTCTATCACCGAAATGGCAAATGGCTTCACATGTTCACTCTGAGGTTAGGGTTGTGAATCCCTTTGGAAGACTTCATTACGTGCACCATTTCTGACCAAGGAGTCTCAGAAATTGAGGCTGAAACCATTATAAGCAGCTAGTATTTCAGAACATTTGTCCTATGGGTTGACTCTGCACCACATGTACAAGACCTTACTTCTCAGGGTCTTCTCTTTCACTGTATCAATGTATAATACATAAACACATCAAAATATAAGAGAGTATTTAAAGAAGTTGAAAGAGAAACATTTCAATCCTTTTTATTCAGAAAACTCTACGCCAAAAAAAAAAAAAAAATCAGGAGCCAGGGATTTAGCTTAGTGGCACGGTGCCTGCCTCACAAGCGTAAGGTCCTGAGTTTAATCCCTGGAACCCCCCAAAAAAAATCAGAATCTTTCAGCTTTGGCATTCCTTGGTTACAACATCAGCCCCTCTACTTCCGTATCAACTATGTTACACTGAGACACTTCTAATTACTTTTCTATGAAATGGGTATGATGCTGCGTTCCTCAAAGACTTACTGGGAAAAACAAACAACACAGTGGATATGGGACTTACATTGGCCCATGGAGTGCTCTAAATATGTTTATTTTGTTTCTGAGTCTATTGCTCTCCTCATTCTGAAACCTGATGTCCCCAGGCTAAAAATCACAGTTCTGGCTGAGGGCCTAAACTCTGGCCTTAGTTGACTTGGGTTTACATCCATCTCTGACACTTACTTACTGTGTAACAGGGTGGATTATCTGACTTTTCAGTGCCTTTGTTCCCTTGCTTATAAAATGGAGATTATAATAGTAACTACTTCACAGAGTTGTTGGGAAAAGATTGAATTAATACAAAGAATGCACTTAGCACAGCACAGAGTGAGTAATAAGTGTTAGCTACCATCTTCATCATCACCGTCACTCTGTACATTTAATTTTTTATATGCTGGGAAGTTATATTTGAATATATAGGACACTTAAATAAGATATTTATTCAAGTATTGCCTCAGGATATTTTGCTTCCCAAAAACAGTTCCAAATTATAATTTTTTAAGAGTAGGAAAATTTTATTGAGGGAAAGAAAGCTAGTAAGAGAGGCAGAAGGGGGACAGGAAAGAGGGTTGTCTCTAAATTATAATTTCAGATTATCTCTAAAGGAATATGCTTCATTATTTATAAACTCCAAAACAATGCACAACATTTTTTATAAATCTCATTATCCAAATTTCTAACACCCAGGGTACACGTCATATTTGAAACAAAATACAACAGAAGGTATTTCAACCTGCCATTTTGGCCTAGCAATATTACAAAATATGAAAACCCTTTATTTAGTCAAGACCTTTGGGGATCAGAGACAATCTAAAACATTCTGGATTTTCCTACCATAATCTCGGGGATAAATAAAATCACTTTTCTCCATGGGTATTATGCTTTGAGCAAGGATTTGAAAGTAACCAGGGCTTTGCAGGCCTTCTGCTTCACCAGGTTCAACCTAACACCGATTTTGTTTTTGATAAACAGGAAAAGGGAAAAGAAGCTCATGATTTACAAAAGGCTAAGCCGGTATCTGGGCCTGAAGGGGTCTGACTCAACATGATACAATCCAAGGTCTCTCGGTGCCCTTTCCATCACTTGGTATTTAGGATGCTGTGCATCTGAAAGGAGGGCAGAAATCTCAGCAGACCTGCAGGGGGTGTCACTTCCATGGCAGGGCCCTCGTGTATTATCCAGGGATTCTTGCTGCTGACAGTCCAGCCGTGCCCCACATTCCCTTTCTCAGCCTAGAGTTGTCAGCTCTGTGAAAATTATGTGAATGTCCAAGTATCTTTCCAATCATTTTCTCCTTTTGTCTTACGTTAAACATTAGCATTTTCTGTTGGTAGCAACAAATGCAGTCCTAACAAGTATATTCTCTAAGCTCGTAAATTTTTCATGCTATGTCATGTGCTTTTTTTTTAAATTGAGGTTATTGGTACATTTTAGGGATACAGTACAGTTACATTCACCTTTGGGATCTTGTACCTCTACATGACAGGTCTTGGTTCTCATTTTTTTCCCCTTGTCCCTGCCCTCCCTTCATCCCCTCTTCCCCCTCCATTTACAAACACTTTATTTCCATCTTCTCATTTTCTCACATTTTTATGTCATGTGCTTTTATCTCTCAATCTCAACATGGTATATTATTATACATGGTACACTATTATAAAAGTACTTTACAGAAAACTGAAGCAGGAAGCAGTCACGTTATTTTGCGAAAGTCACACAGCTAGTGAGTGGGAAAGCAGTGATTTGAGCTCAAGCTGACTAGCTCTACTGTGCATGGGATGAACCCTCACAGCTTCCTCCACCGCTGTCAGCTGCCTTATTGTCTTTGAGGCTCTGACTCTGCTTCTACGTTTTCTATTTTGAGCCCATTTTTCCTTAAACTGAGGGTTCCAGGCAAGCTCTAAAGGAGGAAAGTACACTTTGGGGGAGGTTCAGAATGGATCACTCCAGGGCAAAGCTTTTAAGCAGAGCAGTCTGAAAAGAGTAAATCATGCTAGTAACTAATATGTATTTACTGTGTGCCTCTAGGTGACAGGCACTGTGCCAGGATCTTTGCCATGCCATCTTATTGATCCACAGCTCACCTGGCATTACCTGTTCAATTTCAGCAACACATAAGCTAAGACTCAAGGAGGGTTTCTTCAACTGAGAGCCACAGAAAGAAACTGGCAAATGGAGACAGAAAAGGGAGTCTGTGGACCGGATATTGGTGGCTCTCTGATCTCACAGAGGACCAGGAGACAAGAACCAGGAAATCTGCCAGCATCAGGGACTAAACACCTGCTGGGTTAATTTTGTTCCACTATCTTTGTTGGACTTAGCTTGAGATTCAGATCCTAAGCCAGGAATTGAGATTCCTGTCTTCGCTGGGAAAGGGCAATTCACTTACACTTATATCCCCCAAGATAACCATAAAAGGGACAAGATTATCCTTCTAAGAGAAATTTTGTCCTGTTAGAGAGGAGGCATAAATATTACATGCACATATAATACTACAACATGGCAGAAACACAGTTCAAACCAGGCCCTTCTGATAGCAAAGCCAGAGCATTTCTCTCAATGTTTGTGGAAGGATAAATGGTAAGATTTTTCTGGGGGCTCAGCATCTTAAATATAACAAGGAACACATCCATGCTGGTATCAGACTAAGAACTTCATAATTTCTTGTATGAATAAAACAAAAAGATTTTTAAGAAAACCAGGGAAGCTGCTACTATAACTCCTAATCTCCCTACCTCCTTCCTTGGGGAACTAAACATCTCTTTGTCACCCCAAAGCTTATCTGTCTGAACTACACACTGCTTGAAGGTTTGAATGGAATTAAAAACCCGAGTGCTGGGCCAAGGATTTAGTTCAGTAGCACCTCGCCTGCCTCACAAACACAGAGTCCTGAGTTCGATTTCTGGTACCAAAACAAAAGCACTCCTTTTCCTAAGGAAACCATCGTTGCCAGTATGGTCCCCTCGGGCTGTGCAGTGAGCAGATCTGATCAGTCTACTCAGGTGTAGGTAGACAGACACAGGAATTTTCCTTCTGAGGAGATAGAAGGTAACTGCAGGGCCCATCAACTGCCACCCTGCTTTCAGAGATAACCTGGACGATACTTAGATCACTGTGAAATTCCTGGCTCACTTCCTCATTCAGAATGGCAGGACCCACTAAAAGAAGCAAAGAGAAAGGAGCATGCAGTTGTAATGAGAAAAGAAGGAAGAATCATATAATTGGGTGTTGGAGAACGCAATTATCATTCAATGCTATTATCATAGGGAATTTTCTCTCAGAACTTCCTTGGCTTTGGAGATATAGAAGGGAATTTTTGCCTATAATGTATAACTTGGGTTTAATGTAAAAATAAATAAATACCAGAGAAGCAGTAGCTTTTCTGTTGATCTCATTATTGTATGATCAATGGCATTCATAGGCTCATACATTGGAATTGGAGTAATCTGATGTTCACTTAGGTTCAAAATGAGACCTCAGCCATGAGATTAAGAGGCTATACAAACTGCAAAGTTCATTTCTGTTATTTGCAAGGTCAGATCCAAGAAGGATAACTCACAGTGATTCATCACTAAACGAACAAGCAAGCTAAGATAAACAAAGATGAGGAAGACCACAGAAATCATATGCCCTGTCAAAAACCTGAGTGTTTCCCTAGGTGGGAATAGAATTTTTAGAAGGAACAACCATAATCTTGTAAGAATATCAAAATAAAACTCATACAAAATATTTTATTTTTATGACTATGATTCTAGCACTTAATATATCTTGTTTTATGTCCTGAGCACAGGGCTTTAAAGAAATACTCTAGACTTATTTCCTGTGAATTAAAAAGTATATTAAGACTCTCTATAGAAGACAGAAGAGGCAACAGTACTCAGTAACCTTGATGTGGAGAGTCATTTAACTTCAGAGATATCACACATTTCCTTTTAATAATGTAACTGTAGGCAGGAAGAATCTGTAACTTGCATTACCCCATGACCATTACTATTTTTCAGTATTGTACTTTAAACCAAGATAAGAACACAGGTATATTCCTGGTATATCAACTGTTATAGGCATAATGATTAAATTCCATTATAAGGATACAAGCAGCAAAATATTGGAGAATTTCTATATCCCATAATCGTGAGATGCTCAACTTCCTACCCTTTCTTACTAAGTGGGAGAAACTGACAATGTCCCAACTCAAAGTAATTCAAAGTACAAAAGTTTGGCAGAAAGACCTTCTCTCCTGAGCTTGCTATTAATTACCTTTCCTTGGAAGTTTGATAGGTCAAAATTGCCAATAATAGTTCTCTTTTAAAGGAAATCTGGACTAAGGTCTTAGATAACTTTTATAACTAATTCTGAGAGCCTGGTCATAAGAATATTTTCATAAATTGTTACTGAAATAAGGAAAATAAGTTTTGAACAACAAAAACGTTTAAAAATTGATTGCTTAAATGCTATTTTAACACTCATTAATATAAAAAGAACTTACCTACAAAAGACACATCCACTCACTGATCTAACAAGTATGTGCCATGAGCAAGCCCTGAGTACATGACACTAAGTACACAGAAATGGGTAAGACAAATACTCTTTGCCTTCATGGGCCTAACTCAGGTTGATGCACAATGGATGAAATGAGTATGGGTTTCATTTTTTATGTTTTAACATGGTTACTATATATTTTCTTCCTATATTTCTGTCATTTTCTTTGTCATTTTAAGTACTTGTTTTACTTTTCTGACTTGCATAAATATCAATAATGACTAACTTCTAGAATGGACTCTGAATCTAGCATAATCTCAAAATATTTCAGGACTTTTTATTCTTGAATTTATGTCTAAGTAAGGTAAGGTGAAAGTTTTAAAGTTAATTATTTAATCTTCCAGAAGCCTGACTGAAAGCTTTACTTTTACAAATAACACAACACAGCTGAAAATACACATTTTCACTAAATTGCCAAGAATATTTTTAATAAATCTATTTTGGACATAGTACTTAGAGTACTTAGTACAAAGTTATACAAATGAAAAAGTGGAATTAGTGGCATAGAAATAAATTATAATACTAACTCAGGAATTGGATTTAGCTATAACTGTATCAAAAAAGAAGGATATCTAAATCGTGGCAGAATCCATCCTTTCCCTTTAGCAGTAGAATTGTTTCTTGATTAACAGCTTCTATAATAATAATTTCTTATACTGACATAAACTTTTTACATTCTTTAATCACTTTATTTATTAAAGGTATGTATTGATCATTCTTACTATTGGAAACAAGGAAACTCTGGGAAAGGAAAATTCATTCATAATCTATAAACCTAAACTGACTCTGAGACTCAAACACTAACTCTTCGACCAGAGCTGCTATAAAAATAAGTAAATAAATAAAGGAATGCTTAATTTCCTTTCTTTGATTTTGACTGGCATAAAAATACATCAGTCAGTGAAACAGCCTAGAGGCAGACAGAAAACAAGAAAAGCAAAATCTCTATATAATGCACTAGATGAATAACCAGTTCTCAGATTAGAGTTGATAATATTATCAAAGCCTTCAGGACTAATGTTTTATGAAACCACTACAACACTCAGAGACGTGCCAGGTTGGTAGAAAAAAAATACAACACATGAAACCATTTAGTCTCATTCCCACATCATCAGAGTGATGAGAGAGAGAACATAAAAGTAAGGAAATCTAGAAGCAGCTCTCCAGATGCAGTGGAGAAGGCTAATTTCTACAGTAACCATAAAAGACTGCTAATGGCATCAGCAGTACTAAAGAGAGGAAGACACACAATTCCACAGTTCAGTAGAAGGTGCTATTCTGTACTAAAATACAAATGGGAAAGAAGGCATAGTCAACCCTCGGGGAAAAAACAGCAGAATGTGCATTAAGTGACATTAGAGAATCATTATTTTCTTTGCATGACATGATGGTTATTAGGCAGTTTATTGCCAATGTCTGAAAGATAAAACTTTGTGGTGTTACTAAAAAAGCGATAGCCTAAGCTCTGAGTTCACAGCATGGTCAAAAATTCCTCTTCCCAAAAGGTTGAATGGTGCCAAAGCCACTGGACCTTAAGAGATCATGAACACAAGCACAAAACATGTGAGTGCATGGATTTTCTCAAATAACTTGGCAGCCTCTGGGAGCCTGGAGCCATAACATGACCTTCAAGGTGGGAGTAGTCTTGGGAAGAACTAAAATGGAATTTCCTCAGCCAGGAAGAGGAGCACTCAAAATCCCACTCAAGTTGATCCAAAGGCAAAAAATAAATGTGATATTTCTAGTCTACTTGAATTTGTGAGTTGAGAGCCATATAATCTGTGTTCTTTTTGATGAAAATATTTCCAAAGTCTCATAATACTCTATAAGAAATATAATAACTGTACTGTATCCCTAAAATGTACCAATAAACTCAATTAAAGCTGAAAAAAAAAGAAATGTAGTTGCCCCATACATTATGATTTGAGGAAGAGGATAAAGGCACTACCAACTGTCCAATTAATGTCTAAATTAGCATTATTAGCAAATATCCCAGGATCTTAAACATTATCCCCTCTTTATGCATACCTTTTAATGTGTAAATACTAAGGCCACTCAAGAATAATTACATTTTCCTTTCCCTGTAGCAAAAGGGTGGGACTGTAAAAAGAAAAGAATCTCAGGGTTTAGAGTCCCTGAAATAGGTAAATATAGAACAGAACAAGGACCAGAACTGGACAGCTAAAAAAATCAAATAAATTCTATGATCTTATGATTTTGTTAAATGACATCACCAAGACTGAAGCACCTTTATCTTTTTTGAATCACAAGAGCAAACAGCTTAGGTGCCGCACACTGATGGGGCTCAGAGAGACTCAGGTTCCTTTCCACATAAGAGCATAAGACAGATACACTTTTCTGAAATCATCTTAAATCTCTGCTATGCACACAGACTTGCAAAGCCTCACACTTTCTGAAGGGAACTCTTTTTCTCAGTGCTGGGGACTGAACCCAAGGTCTTCACACTGAGGTACATGCTCGGCAGTTTCTTATTTTTTATTTTGAGACACAAACTCAGAAAGTTGCTAATTTGCCCAAGCTGGGCTCAAACTTGGGGTCCTGCTCCCAGAGTGGGCTTAGAGGCATGCAGTACCATATGTGGTTCTAACAGCAAAATTTATGTCTAGCCTCTTGTATGAGCTCAGAGACCTTTAAGGTTCCTGCCAACACTGAGAATTTTCATGCTTTTTTAAATATTTGATTGCCAGTAAGTTAAAGAGGTTATTAGAACTGAGGAAAATATTGACAGCACAGTATCCTACTTAAAGGGAAAATATCTTTACCAAGGAATCTGCAAAGGGGGAACATTTAAAAATTGTTTTAAAAATAGCTGCATAAAGTTTTTTCACCTGGTAAATTCTAGTCTAAAACTGGAATAATGATAAGCCCTACCAGGTCTATTTCAAACACAAAGCAGAATGAAATCACCATTGACAGCAACTTACGACAGCATCAGCAGCTGCTTGCTCAGGCCTTGCCCTTTCCCATAAGTAGCTGGCTTTGAGCGTCCCTGTGCAGCTCTGGCTCAGCTTCATTTGGAATGTGTCTCTACACTCATGTGTCTTCTATACCCAGCAGCTTCCCAAGTCCCTGAGGCAGCTATGAAAGCATATGCCATAGGCATCCCTAACCATTCCCTAATAAATGTGGCCAGCCCCCAGCTGGTTTTCTGCCCTCTGCCAACTTCTGTACTCTAGTTCTTTGCTGAGAGAGTCTGGATCTTGGGCTCATTTGGTGCTGAATTTTGACAGGCCTGCACACTTGCTGTGGACCAGGTTTAGTAAGTGTATCCCTAATTGCTAACTGATCAATGCAACTTTAGTGGAGTCTCTGGATGAGGATGCAAAACTAAGTACAGCCCAAACCTGCTGCTCCTGAATTATGCCCTTCCCAACACTGGCCCTAGACTTGGGCTGTAAGTCTGAGTCCAATAACATAATCAGATGATGAAGTTTAGTGTTCATGAGAGAATAGGTTTTTGGAAGGGCTATGCATTGTGGCCAGACAACAGACTATAGTAAATTCTATTTAAAAATACAATAGTTTAAAAAAAAACAATAGTTAAATCAGTATTAGATACCAAATGTTCATTTATTACCTTGCCATTTCCCCATCACGTGATAAAATCTATTCCCCTCTCCTTGAAACCAGATGGCTGACATTTAGAAATGGGAAGAAAGGAGCTAAAGGTGTAGGGAAGGTGGGATGGGTAGGGGAAGGGTAATAAGGGAAAAGAAAAAAATGTGAGATCATGAAAAGATGAAAATAAAGTGTTTGTAGATGGGGAGGGGAGGGGGGGTGAAAGGAGGGCAGAGGTAAGGGGAAAAAATGAGAATCAAGACTTGTCATGTAGAGGTACAAGATCCCAACAGTGAATGTAACTGTACTGTATACCTAAAATGTACCAATAAACTCAATTAAAGCTAAAGAAAAAAAGAAACCAGATGGGTCTTGTAACACCTCAATGAATAGAATGCTTCGGAAGTAATACCTCTACTGGAAACTTAAGAGAGTAGGTTTCAAAAGGCAACAAACCATCCAACATATTCTCTCCATTTCTCCCTCCCTTCCTCCCCTACCTCTCTGTCTGTCCCTCCCTCTCCCTCCCTCCCTCTATCTTTCTCTGTCTCTCTCTCTCTCTCTCTCTCTCTCTCACACACACACACACACACACACACACATACACACACATCACATTTGGAACTCAGCCACCAGGTAGCAAGTAGAATGAATGTCTAAACCACATAGAAATAAAATGTATAGATAAGCCAATCAATAGACCCAGGGTAAAGTCTCATAAACCAGTATTAACAACCAAGCATGTGAGTGACAGAGCTTTCAGGTTTCTACCACTTGAGTCTTCCATCTGAAGCCCCAGACATTGTGGAACAGGGTCAAACCATCCCTGATCCTTCCTGTCTGGATTACTGACCCACCAAATCTAGGTGCATAATAAAGGGTTGTTACATACCATTACCATTAATGAGTATTTGCTACAAAATTACAGATAATCAAAACATCCCTAAAGAATGTGAGTACCCATGATGTAACCTTCCTCATAATTCCAACATCTTTTTGCAAATACGAGTTATAAGGAATACAAGAGGATCCTGGACAGGTGAGAGGTCCATCAAATTAGTAGTCAGAGGGCATGGCCACATTTCTAAGAGCTGGTTGCATGAATAATATAATTCTGAACCTCTGCAATATCAGATGTTGAACAACATCAGAAGAATAACCACTCTTCTCTCCTCAAAATTGGAAAGGAAACATCAAAACCACCTTTCATTGCCCAAACTGTTAAACTCCACAGATATATGCACAGTTTAGAAATTCTACTCATCAAAAGTTGCCAAAAAATTCTCTTCATACCCATAATCTCAGTATCAAGAATTTTTATAACATTACCAATATGTAAGAAAAACGTTAAATACTGTCACTATTGTACTGAAGGTACTTGTTTGCTTGCCTTGTATCTGTTCCTTTCCTTGATATCGCCACTCCAAATTCTCTTTAGGGAATGGCTGTGCAACAGATTGAATGACTAGCCACAACTACTTCACCCCTTTCTGACTGCCAGGTGACTTTGCTGTTACTCATGCTAGAAGTAAGAAGTACCTCCCAGGCCTACAGGTATTGGTCTTGGCCATACGAATTGCTGTGGCAAAGGAATGTGACTGGAAGTAGCAGTGTTCTGGTCTGAGATTGTATTTGTAAAATTAGCATAGGTTCCTATGCACCTTTTGTTCTAGTCATCCTTTTAAGCTTACCTCTTGTGGTATAAACTAACCACAGAAGACTGTTGGAGTTCATTTACTCTGTCAGTGGGACAAAAAAAGGGGGGGATTTTTTTAATATGTACAGAAGACCAGAAGACCTCTGCTTCCTCTCTGATGCCTGGATATTTTGCCTTTCCTTTAATTCTATAGAGCACTCTATGCCCTTTCAATAAACTCCTTTTCTTTTGCTCAAATTAACTACTATTGGTGTCTCTTGCTGGCAGCCAAAGTACAAGTTCTTGTACAATGAAAAAGAACACAACTAAGGGTGTTTGGAACAAATCTTTTTATTAAAATATGTCTATATCTAATCCTCTTTAACCAACATATCTTATTTCAGAAGGAGGTAGCTATGGAAAATAAAAGAGAAAAGAACTAGATGTTAAAACTCCAACCCTTCTAAGGTACACTGGGTGATGGACTTTGGGATATAGAACAAAATTTGACCTTAACCAAAAGATCCACTGAAATTTATGCACAAGCCTCTACATTCACAAAATGGAATTTTTACCATGGGTGGTCAATTAAGAAAGAGAAATCCTCTGTATATCAGTTATAGGCTTCAGACTTCCACTTGTCAACCAAAGTAACAGGATTCTCAGTAAGCACTTGCAGGCTGTGCACACTCTACACATGTGCACACCGCAAGACTTCCTAGCCCAAGATGAAATTAATGAGAAGTACTTCCGTTATTTCACACATTGTGGCCTGGGCTCAACACTGTGATTACTTCTGGGGCTGTTATATGTTAAGTTTCTTTTATACTAGTCTCAACAAGCCTCGCTCCCTCCCCAGTGTAATCAGTCACATTTCGTGATTTCTAGCTTGCTCTCAGCTGTTACCTTTGGCACTGGGATAACCCCGTGGAATCTCACAGCCGAGGCAGACTTTGGTGGTCTGGCATTTCCATTTCTCGGTCTTGGCAGCCGACGGAACCTGAGGCGCAGGAACTACATGCAGTCGTTCATTCACCCTGCAGAAACAGCATTCTTCATCCGATGCTTTCTTCTGCCTTTGACACAGAAATCTTCTCTTTCTAAGACATGAGCTTTTACTGAATTTTAATATTAATACAAAGCAACCAAGTTTGACCTTATATTCTCATTTTTCATTTCATGAGAAACAGAGCAAAAGAAGCAGAAAATGGATTCTTGTTGGGTTCACCTCAAAATACCTCTAGTTATGGGTTTCTGGATTCTAAAATACATTAAATATCTAAAGCTAACATAAAAAACTCAAACCTAAGTTCATAATAAAAAGCACATTTTAAGACTGCTATTTAATACATTGGCTTTAGACTTTTATTCTAAAAAAAAAAAGACTATGAAAGGCAGAGCAAATTCACCATGATAAAGTTGAAATGGAAATTTAAGATCTATATTTCTCTATTACGGATCCAGAATCCAGATGAACTAGAAAAAATTGTATAGACCTGAGGTAAAATGAGTAAATGACTATGGATTATTCCACTAAGAAAGTATAATTCCTACTTAGAGTGAGAGGAGCCTTTCCAAGGCTAAAGGTGCATCTAAAGGAAGTCCAAGAAATTGGAGTCAAGAGGCGGGAAGCATATATACATCTTCATTACCTGATATGTCCAATCTGCCACAATAGCGGCTCTGTTAGGGATATGTAATGCAAACTCACCACTATGCAGTCCACTTGAAAATATAACTACTAAAGTATGCCTAAGTATGCAAATCACTGTTCCAATTTCCAAAAGACTTCGAGACACAACTGAGCAAATCTGGTCTCAGTTTTCAAGGTAACACGATAAGGTCAAACCTGCATAGCAGTAGCCTATAGATAAAACCAGAAAGTGTGACACAGAACAATGCACACAGGGCTTTGTCAAGGAAGACATGTAATAAGGATGAGGGAAGTAAAGTTTCACAGGTGGCTGGATCTTGAGCTGCCAGTGGAAACCTGCTGCCTGTGGGGGCCTATGGATAGAATTGCAAAGCTCACCTGATAGTTTTTAAATATTTTCTGTTAATTCACTGCCAATGTTGAAATTTTCAAATACTGCATATAAATACTGTATCTAGGATTCTGATTTCCCTTGTAAAATCAAAATATCCAAATATTTGGGGTTTGCATTGTAATCTAATGATAATTCTGTAAAATAGTGGTTATCCCTTTAAACCAGACCTAGTCTCTCCAGTTTGCTATCGTGCTCACCTTTCCCTACTGTCTCCAACACATAACCAGCTTCATTCCTTTCCTTTGTTTGCCTTACTCCCCTATGCCTATGCCTTTCCGACATGGGGTTGGAAAAACCAAAGCAAGGATACAAAGGCAGAAAAGTTGAGCTACTCTAAGCAACCAGCTAGTGCTTAAGAGAGATCAATTTTCAAGTAGACAATACAGTTGAGAGAGGTGAGTGAGCCAAATTGAAGAAAGTTGGCTTAATTTAGTCAAAATGCAAAGTCAATTAAAGATGTTAGATGAGGGAATTGCTACCCTCTTATATAGTTTGCAGAAGGATTAAGCACAGGCGAGCAGAGCACAGCTGGATTCCATTGCAGATAACTAAGGGACAGAGTAATTGGAAAGAATAGCAGGGACTTGGTGGGCACTAAAGAGATGCTTGGGACATGCTTAGCTGTGATAATGAGAAAGGAGTGAAGTGGGAAAAGGAAAAAACTCAACAACATCTTTGTTGTTGGAGTCTAAAGCTCAAAGGTCTTCAGGAACAGGCATATAACATGAATAGAATAAGTGACAGGTATACAATGCTAGGGATTGGTGAAGAATTTGAGGAATTAAGGAATGCATATTCAAAACCAATATATAAAATCAAATAATAAAAACTGGTATGCCCATAAAATAAAGCATGTTGACGTAACAGAATGAGCAAGCTACCACAGCAAGCCTTGACACCAGTGAACAGAAATGGGAAGGGAAGTTTACAAGTCATCCTGATAGAGACACCCACCAGGCCTGAGTAAAGAAAGAGCTGAAGCCCAGGAAAGGAAGAAAGGCATGAGTTTTGATTTGTAAGTCAATGGATAAATGATGGAATTTCAGATTGAGGAAGATGGCATCCCAGGACTCATCCATGTGCAGACAATAGTGGAGACTAGGAAGGATGAGAGAACAAGAGGAGAAGGAAGAAATAGATACATCAGAACGGCCATTCCTTAGGAAGAATTGTGAGGCAACTAAGGACAGGCTGAGAAGTAGAAGGAAGTAGGAAGGGAACAGAGACAACACAATGTTGTGAAACGTGTAAGTGAAATTATAAGAAAGGAGAAATAAACTGTTCTTGATATGTGTTCTGCTGGGTATAATAATAATTTCTCCTTCTCAAAGACTCAATTAAAATACCTTTCCCCAAAAAAAATGTAAAAGGAAAAAATGGAAACAAAGTTTTTGTAAATAGGGAAGTGTGAAGGGAGGACAGGGGTATGGGGTAAAAATAAGAACCAAGACATATCATGCAAAGGTACAAGACCCCAATGATAAAAGTAACTGTATTGTTTGCTTAAAATGTACCAATAAACTTAATGGGAAAAAATACCTTGCCCTCCAAGTTGTAATTTCTGCAATAGCTTTCTAGGGTATAAACATGGTTCCAACTATTATTAAATCTTTAATGCCTTCCCCTCTGCTTCCAGGCAAGTTTCCACACCACCTCATGGTTATGAGAAAAATGATATTTGCAACCACTGACTTGCTCTGGTATAAGCAGAAACAGGTAAGACAGTATATGCTAAGTGTTCTCTCAAAAATCCCACCTGCAGCCTTCTTTTCTGGTGTTTGGAAGTTCCCAGAGGAGGTGGGTATTCACCTTTCCCTGGCCAGCTAGAAAGTGAGTCGCAATACTACATTAAGCCTCAATAAGCAGAAAATCTTCTGTGGGTGAAAAGACAGTGGAAAATTAGGATATGTGACAGAGTATATTGAACTTCCTTAACAATAAGTTCAGAAGCAAATACATTTCAGAATTATAACTCTGAAGCCAAAATTACTCCTAAATCACCAAACTTATAGCCCACAGGGGAGAGTGTGCAGGATTAGTGATTTTGCTTTAAAACAAATAATTGTCCCTCCTGCTTCAGTGAAAAGATGAATGCCAAATAGGCACAACGTGCTATATTTTTACTTAGGTTGCATCTGTCACCCAGAACCTCCTCAGAGAAACTGCAACATCCAGCTATCAATTGCATTTATTCTCCATGGCAGAAGAGCTATGTGATATTTGAGCTTGATCCAGATGGCTTCAGAGTTCCTTATGAGGCCCTGATTCAAGAAATGGCAGGAGCTCCTGAGAGGGCCCTAATTATAGCACTCCCTACAATTCTGATTTCAAGATACACTATTACATCATCTGTTTGTGCCCCCCCCAATACACATGTTGAAATCTGTATCCCAAAGCAGTAGGGGGTAAGGACATGGGAAGCAATTAGGTTATAAGGGCTCTGCCCTCAAGAACAGGATTAGTGATTTGTAAGAGACCCCAGAGAGTTGCCTTGTCCCGATCTGCATACCATTTATGCACCAGTAAGCAAACCTTCAACAGCCACCAAATCAGCTGAATTTCTGAGACTCTAAACATGTGAAAACAAATGTCTGTTCTTTATAGAATATTTCCTCCATGGTGTTCTGTTACAGCATGATAAATAGACTAGGACACCATCTCCTACTGGGTGACTTTACGGGTTGAGATAGTTCCTACATCACCTCCCTAGAAACAGGACTTAAGAAAGTTCTCTTCCTTTGCCAATGCCTTCCAGAGGCAGCAAAGTTCCAAAGTAAATACGGATGATGGAATTGACACCTAGGAAGGAGAATACCCTGTGGTATATGATGAGTATCTTTGCTTAAGAACAAATAATGTCTCAAACCAGAAATACTCCAACTTAGCCATAAAGGTTGAAGTGGAAATCAGAGAGTAAGCTCCACACTGAAAAGCTATTTCTAAAGTGGACCCAGAGGCAATTTCTTCCACTCAGATTAGTCAGTCAAGGAAAAAGGAGCTCATCCCCTTGGTTTCTCAAATATATCACACAATTCCATCTTTGCATATGGAATCATACTGTCATGCCTATTTCTATGTCATCAGAATCTTGCCTTTTTTCATGACAAGGTGCAAATCCTATCTGTTTTCTGAGGCTTTCTTACCTGTCTGGCCCACATATATCACTTTTCTACATTTTTAGATTACAAAATTCCAGTATTCATCTTAGTTCTTCATCATATAAACTTACACTTGAATGCTGCAAGTGAAAGTCTGGTCTTCTCACCCAATTGTCAGCTTCTCGAGACACAATGTAATGGGTGTGTGTCCTCCATACCACTAGCATGGTGCTATGTAAGTTGGTCCTCTGTAATCCCCACTGAGCAAAGGCTATGCAGAGACATGTGGCAGGATATAAGCAATAGAAAACAAAAGATTCAAATAACTTTACTAATTTAGGAGAAATATGTAATCAGCACCACAGTACTTTACCAAATAAATTCATGCTGCTAACTCTCGTGTGGCAAGAACATACATTTGAGAAAGATATTTGCTGAGTTTCCTAATGTGAAAACACTTCCTTTCCCCTTCATCACCAAAATTACCACTACCTCAACCAAATGCTGTTAACCATATCAGATCAGTTGACCCTATCGTCCTAAGTAGCCTGGAGATTTCATTCCTTCTTTTTTTCTCTCCAGCCACTAATATAAGGTACTAGTGTAGATTTTGAGCAAATGGATGAATAAGAGGGAAAAACCCACCTTGTAGAATTGACATTCTGATGATGGAAGTACAAAATATATATAAGTCTAAGTATTAATCATCATTTAGTGATCAGAGCTAGCAAGAAAATAAACTGGGAAAAAGAGCAGGAGAGGATAAGAGTATGAAGAAACAAAAGGACCAGGGGAGGCAAGAAGAGATAACATTTGAATGGAAATATGAAAAAAGTGGAGGAACAAACAATGCTCAAGTAAAGAGCACCCAGCCAGCAGTAATAGCAAGTATAAAGGGCCTGAGATTTCTCAAAGAATGAAAGAAATATAATTTGAACCAGGCATTTCCCTTCTAGGTATCTTCCCAAAAGAACTAAAGAAACATTAGTGATCCATGCACACCCATGTTTACAGTAGCACAATTTATAATTGCTAAGTCTTGATATCAGCCTGCTGTCCATCAACAGACAAATAGATAAAGAAAATGTGGGCTCCATATGTAATGGAATACTATTAAGCTATAAAGAAAGATAAATTCAAGACATTTGTAGAAAAATGAACACACCTGGAAAATAAAATAAGTGAAATAAATCAGACACTTAAATACCATATGGTATCTCTCATTTCAGTAAGGCAATGTGGAAATAAAAAGCAAAGTAAAGGATTGATGGAAGAAAATGTGGAAATAGATCTTTTCCAAATGAGAAGCAGTCCAAGAGATAAAGCATAAGAGGAGGAGGGAGAGGCAGAGGGGAAGTAAAAGGATTTAAGATGTGTCACATACATGTACCAAATAACCACAATGAATGTAAACATAATGTGTCAAAAACATGAATAATAATAAAAACAATGAAAATGAGGAAAGAGGACCTAGAGATGGAAGAAGGGAGGTAGGTGTAAAGCGGAAGGGGAATAAAAAAGAATCAAAGTATGTAATGTACCTGTACCTGCTCCCTAAGATGAATATAAATTTCATATATTGCTGACACGTACTGAGCACATAAAATTTTTGAAAAGGCCCTGAAACAATTCTAGTTTGTAATGTTTAAGGAATAATAAGGATGCTAGTAACGCTGGAGCTGAATGAACAAGTGTGAGCATTGTGAGATATGACTGATGAGATTGGCAGGGATCCAATTTATATAAAAGCAATAGGATAGAAAGAAAGAAAAGTGACTCTCCCTCTGGTGGTCTCAGTTACCTCCAAATCCATAAATATATTTTTATTGCTTGTCCATTTCCCCCAACAGAAAAAAAATCAATACAGCACCGAACCTTTTATCATTAACATTGTTGTCTATGAGTCTGCACAAAAACATTGAGAGTTAATCTGCTGTGTGGAAGGCCATGGCAAATAATGCCAGGCAAAAGGTAACCTGGCCACCAATACTGTGGGCTTGTTGGTTTTTTACATCTTTTGATGAAATGACTTTTATCTTTCTACTCTTCCTGTTGAGAAAACTATAGTCATTTAGTCATGTGACAACCAATCCTTTACATTTAAAGAGGAGAGGCAAGAGTTTTATGTATATATTCATTGTTGGCTAGAATCATCTGACACAATATAGTCCTTTTCATTCATATCAAATTCATTTTAACACTGACTTGAAATCCAAGAATAAGATTTTATTTATCAGTAATAATCATTCCAAAGGCACTGTTTTCCTATCAGTCATCTATACACAGGTTTAGAAACAATGACTGACTCATAGGGTCCTTAGAAATCCAATGGTTTCCAATGGTCCTGATTCAAGCCATTTAGGGGTCCACCAACTTAAGCCACTTGGTTCCAACTCAATTCCCACTTCAACTATAGTAGCATTTTGAGTTCTTCTTCTTATGTTCCCCTTCTTCTTCCTCTTCCTCTTCCTCTTCTTCCTCTTCTTCCTCTTCTTCTTCTTCTTCTGTTTCACATGTTGTAAGTGGGTACAGAGCCATTGGGAAATTACCAATGATTCTTCTCTTTTCACAGATAAATAAAACAGAAGCCATTGTGGAGGGATGTCTGCTTCTGTTAGCAACACCTCCCTGAGCCTAAATCCAACAGCTGACAATAAATCATGTTACCATTTACTTATTTAGTTAGCCAACATTTGGGGTTTCAACTCTACCATGCACCACACTCAGCAAACGAGGACATGATTGAGTCTCAGGCCCAGATATCATACTATCTAGTATTAGAAGCAGGTGAGTTAATAAATCATCCAGAAAAAATGTAATTAATATGATAAGTATTATGAAAGAAAGTGCAAAATACCAAGGGTTCTGAAGATAGTGTGATAGAAGCAGAGAAAACCTCCCAAAGAAGGTGACATTTAGCACATCCTCTTAGCCCCTTCTCTCTTAAATAAATTGGTATCATTTTCATGGAAGTGTTGGCTGACACTGCCTAGTGTGAGACAGTTCACTTCTTCAAATGGTACTATTCTTGTTCGTATATTTTTAGATAATTTATATACTCTTAATGTGCACTCCCAGAATCTATACCATCTAGCTCCATAATATATTTTTGCATTTATTTTTATTCACTAAATATAACAGCATTTCTTTGAACTTTAACTCAGTTATCATTGAATATAGCTTTTTCCCAAGGTAATGGTTATTTGAGTCTGTTCTTTGGGAAGAAAACTCACAAGATTACATACCCTTGTGAAATATATTCTTTGTTCATTTTATTCATTCTTTTGCCTAAACTCTGTAAGTTATGTAAATCCTAAGAAGAACAAAGGGCTACAGTCCATGTATAAAGATTATACTCAGCTCCTCAGATGCTGATTTATGTGGCAGAAAACCCATCTTTTCATAATACACATACAGTCAATACACATAAGTCATTTCATCATATTTTCAAAATATTTTCTCTCCCTGAAACCCAATATCCTTCTTAGCAATTGGAAAGAGACTAAGCAACAAAGAAATAAATTTGTCTTCTTCAAAATGAAGATGAGTTTCTCCAGTGGGCTAAATTAAGGCCTCTGTAGCTGAAGTTTACATTGCATACTTTTACAGGTTCTGTTGGTGGAAATATGTTTGTTGTTTAGAGTTTTATTTTGCTATCTTGTTCCCCAGTAAGAAAAGTCACACTCCTTGCAAAACTGAGAAACTTATTAGAATCCTGGGGTGTTTGCCTACTTTGATTTTCACACAGTGGAGCCAACATGAAATGAAAAATAGTGCTGCAAACAGAAATGTGAACACTTGCAAAAATTCACAGCTGGATATGGCACTGCCTGGGCTGTGAGTGTAGTACACACAGTCCAACTAAACATCCTCCTCCCTAAACAAAGGTAATTTCAACTTCGGTCTTCTCTGGAAAAGTTGAAGTCTTAATTGTAGATTGAAATTGTACAATGCATTAAAGAAAACTGCTGTGGAAAATGCCATGAGATATTTACACTCATCTTAAGGATTCTAGTTTCTTTCCAATGGGCTTTGAATCATCAGGTGGTTTAAAAATGCCAAGTAGGACTGCTGGGTCAATTGAGTTGAACTGTGAAAATGCCAAACTAAGTCAATAAATGTGTTTATTTATGTAGTTCTTTGTGAGATATTTTTGCCACTGTTACTAACAGGCAGTACACTCAGAAAGCTTAGTGCAAAAATGCCAAAACTCAATTCAAGAAATAAGATTTGAGAACTATAATTAGGAACAAATGAAAAAAACTAGATAAAAATTCCGAGAGAAAGCTATAAACGCAGGCCAATAAGAGAAGTCAAAGGAGCTGATAAACTAAACTTAAAATTAACAGAAAAATATTTATTTAAAACATTTGCTTTTGCTATTAAAAAAAATAACTCTGTAGTGTCTATACAAATGGATCAAGCTAGGACACTGAAGAAAAACAGTGCAACAAATGAACATTGTTGATTTCTTTTTTTTAATTTATTGTTTATTAGTACATTTTAGATATGTAATATGTTGACATTCATCATTGGGAATTTGTACCTTTACATGATGTGTCTTGGTTCTTATTTTTTTCCTTTCTCCCCTGCCCTTCCTTCAACCCCTCCACACCTCCATATTTACAAAGACTTTGTTTCCATTTTTTCCTTTTCTCATATTTACTCCTTTCCCCTCTTTTCTTTCCCCTACACTTCCCACTTCCCCTTCCCCTTTTGATTTCTTAACTCATCTGTTTGACTGGTTACAAAATCTCTCAACACAGGAACATCTTGAATAACGAATCCTTAGTGTTTGAAAGGAGAAAACTGATTTTTTTTCCCATCTGCTTTGATTGGCTACTTCAACTCATGAATGTAAGACTGGCAAAGCTTTCAAAGTGATAGCCTGATTCTTAAATAACTATTGCTAATATAGGCCCTAATATCTCCTTTATAAATATGCTAATTAACAAAATTTTAACAAGGCACATAAGTTCTCCCACAGTATTTTAAATAAAAAAGATCTTTAAGAGCACATTAGAAAACAAGAAGATATCCTCTGTTCCTGGATAGATGGAATCGAGATTGTTATAAACTACAAGTGATATGTCTTTAAAGGGGTTTTATTGTCACACAAGCAATGCAAAGCAATATCAGGCTAATGTCACTGACCATAATCAGGAGAGCATTCTAGTCCTTTCCTCAGTATCGAAACAGATGTAATACTGAGGCCATAACAGGGTTATACGACCTGAGTCCGTGACACCGAGCGCCGGGTTGTCGGGCAGAGGTTCGAGCTGCAACGTGACGATCGGCTCCGGTTCCAGCAGGGCCTCCGGCAGCAGTCGGTCAAGTCGCGTGGCGTGGCGACGCAGCGACGAGCGACGGTCAGGTCGGGTCGAGATGGACGACCACGACTGGTCTTGGGTCAGGGGTTTTTATACCCCTAGCTGCTCCTTATCGTTATTTCACTTAGGAGTATATCCACAATGTGTATCCATTTTCCTATGAATGAATCTATTTTCTCGTTCTTTACGGCTGAGTAATATTCCATTTTACAGAAAAACCACAATTTCTTTATCCAGTTTCCAACGGATGGGCAAATGGGCTGTTTCCAAGATTTAGCTATTACAAACTGTGCCACTATAAACATGGGTGCACATACTTCTCTGTGATATGATTCTTTTAGTTCTCTTGGCATTTTCCTATGAATGAATCTATTTTCTCGTTCTTTACGGCTGAGTAATATTCCATTTTACAGAAAAACCACAATTTCTTTATCCAGTTTCCAACGGATGGGCAAATGGGCTGTTTCCAAGATTTAGCTATTACAAACTGTGCCACTATAAACATGGGTGCACATACTTCTCTGTGATATGATTCTTTTAGTTCTCTTGGAAAGATAGCCAGCAGAGGGATGGCTGGGTCAAATGGAACCTCCAGTCCAAGCTCTTTGAGGTATCTCCATATTGATTTCCATAGTGGTTGCACCAGTCTGCACTCCCACCAGCAATGGAGGAGGGTTCCTTTCTCCCCACAACCCCGCCAACATTTGTTATTGGTTGATTTCTTGATAGCAGCCATTCTTTGTGGGGTGAGGTGGAATCTCAGTGTTGTTTTCATCTGCATCTCTCGAATGACAAGTCTTAAAATGGAAGTAAAACTGGAAGAGACCTAGAATAGCCAAAGCAATCTCAAGCAAGAAAAGAGCAAAGTGGGAGATCTCACAATCCTTGATTTCAAGTTATATTTCAAAGCTGTAGTAACAAAAACAGCATGGTACTGACACAAAAATAGCCAGGAATACCAGGGAAATAGAATAGAAGAACAGAAACAATTTTATACACTGTCAGCCATCTGACCTTTGACAAAGGAACCAAAATATGTGCTGAATAAAAAATGGTCTCTAACGAATGGTGCTGGGAAATTGGTCATCCATGTGTAGATGAATGAAACTAGTTCCATATCGTTTACCTCTTACTAAAATCAAATCAAAAGACATAGATATAAATACACAAAAGCTGAAACTACTAAAAGATAACATAGAGGAAACACGTGAATCCATAGGCAGAGGCAAGGACTTCCTGGATGGAACTCCACTAGCATAAGAAACAATATCAAGAATCAACAAATGATACTGCATTAAACCAAAAAGCTTCTGCACAGCAAAGGAATGAAGAGACAACCTACAGAATAAGAAAAAGCTTTTTGCCAACTACTCCTCTCAGAGAGGACTATCTAGAATATACATAAAGAAATAATTAAACATGAACTCTCCCCAAAAGAAAACAGCCCAATCACAAAATAGGCAACTGAACTGCATAAACACTTCAAAGGAGTGTAAATGTCTAATAAGTGCCTGAAAGAAACATTCATCATCTTTAGCCATTAGGGAAATGTAAATCAAAACAACTCTGAGATTCTATCTTACTTCAGTCAGAATGGCTATCATAAAGAACATAAAAAACAACAAATGCTGGGGAGAATGTGGGGAAGAAGAAGCCCTTCTACACTGTTGGGAATGTAAAGTAGCACCACTATGGAAATCAGTACAGAGAATCTTCAAAAAACTAAAAATAAACATTCCATCTCACCCAGTTACTTCTTCTGGGTATGTTGCCTAAAGAATTAAAGTCATCATATTATAGTGATACATACATACCATATTTATAGCAGTGTGATTCACAATAATTAAACTTTGGAAAAAGCCTAGATATCCATCAATAGATGAATGAATAAAGAAAATGTGTTATACATACACAATAGAATTTTATTCATGCATAAGGAATGAATCCATGTCATTTGCAGGAAAATCGATAGATCTTCAGATTATAATGTTAAGTGAAATGTCAGATACAAAGAAGTAAATATGGTATGGTTTCTCGTACTTGAAAAACCTGAAACACAAATAAAGAGTAAAATAAAAGAGAAATGATAGAAATAGGAAAGCAGAATTTTTGGAGATGGGAATAGGGCAAAGGGACAAAAAAAATGCAAGATACTATAGTATATATATCAGCGGAAGTGACCTATAGAATGCTTGCCATAGCTGGCTGTTTGTATCCCTGAAAACTCTAAAAGGTTTGCCATCACTAATATATATTTACCAATTCCCTCAAAATAAATGTAACTTATGTATCACAAGTATACACCAATTTAAAATTTTTGTAACAAATATTAATAACATTTGAATAAATCATTTCTGCTAAAAATTAACATATTTATAAATGTCTGAAGTTCTCTTTGATCTGAAGCACCATATCTGGCTCTTGACCATCTCTTACTAATTTGTTATGGGTTCTCCAATCCCCTGACTCTATCCATTAGAACATATTCATTTGTGATGTTTGCATTTTCTATATGCTTTAATATCTTTATATGCTAAAGTAAAATACTATGGAATAAAGAATAATAAAAAAGCATTTTTCCATGTAGATAAATATTTTTAAAAAGTGAGGCAGATCAAATGTGTTAACATAGAAGAGCGTATTTTGTGTCACTTTAAACAGATTTACTTAACCTTGCCTAGTCTAGTTTCTCCAACAAAGTGTGAAAATAATCATTTAAAAATGTATCTTCAACAAATGAGTTTTACTCAGATTAAATGACAGATGTCCTATCTTGATACAGCACTGACACACATTAAGTACTCAGATAATATTAGCTTTCATTATAATTCATCATACATTCCAGGACAGAGAAATTTCAACAATTCAAGGCCATTTATGTATTTAGCAGTCATATATTAAGCATCTGTTATGAGCAAGGTTTCATGCTACCTTTGTTAAATAAAACACAGATTAATAAAACAATTCTATTTCATAATTGAGAACATTAATACTGTTTTCAAAGGTTTGGTAATATGTCTGGGAATATAAATCACATCTAGATAAAATGTTAAAATAAAAATTTGTAAACAGATCTGAGGATCAGTAAAACAGACTGGAAGACACAAAAACAACTCCAGATGTACTCAGCTACCTCATCTTTGACAAAGGAGATGACCGTCCCCACTGGAGGAAAGATAGCCTCTTTAATAAATGGTTTTGGAAAAACTGGACCTCAATCTGCCAAAGATTAAAACTAGACCCTTATCTTTCACCATGCACTAAATGAAAATCCAAGTGCATTAAAGATCTAAATATTAAAACAGAAACACTTAAACTTGCTGGAAGATAAGTTAGGCAGAACTCTTGAAGACATTGGCATAGGAAAAGACTTTAAGAACAAATCCTCAGTAGCACAGAACTAGCAGAAAGAATCAACAACTGGGATCTCATCTTATTAAAAAGCTTCTGCACTGCAAAAGAAACCATCAACAGAACTAAGAGACAATCTACAATGTGGGAAAAATTTTTTACCAGCTGCTCCTCAGACAAAGGACTACTATCTAGAATATATAAAGAACTCAAAACAATCAGCCCCCACAGAAAAACAAAGACCTGATTCAAAAATGGGCATCTGAAATGAAGAGATATTTCTCAGACAAAGAAGTAAAAGTAGCAAGTAAATATATGAAAAAATGTTCCACATCACTGGTCATTCAAGAGATGCAGATGAAAACAACACTGAGATTCCACCTCACCCCACGAAGAATGGCTGCTATCAAGAAATCAACCAATAACAAATGTTGGCGGGGTTGTGGGGAGAAAGGAACCCTTCTCCATTGCTGTTGAGAGTGCAGAATGGTGCAACCACTATGGAAATCAATATGGAGATACCTCAAAGAGCTGGGACTAGAGGTTCCATTTGACCCAGCCATAGCTCGCTGGGTATCTTTCCAAAAGAATTAAAAGAATCATACCACTGTGATATATGCGCACCAATGTTTATAGTGGCACAGTTTGTAATAGCTAGAACTTGGAAACAGCCCATTTGCCCATCCGTTGGAAACTGGATAAAGAAATTGTGGTTTTTCTATAAAATGAAATACTACTCAGCCATAAAGAGTGAGAAATTAGATTCATTCACAGGAAAATGGATACATATTGAGGATACATATTTCCTAAGTGAAATAAATAAGTCACACATGTGTAAATACCAAATAGTTTCTCTGATGTGAAAAGCTATAAAAGTACGTAAGATTTTAATGAGATAATTGACCATGTGAAATAGGAAGAAAAGGGCTAAAGTTGTAGGGAAAATGGGAAGCATAGGGGAAAGGTAATAAGGGAAAACAAAAGATATGAGTAAGTGAAAAAATGGAAATACAGTGTTTGTAAATGGGGAGGGAGGAGGGGGTGAAGGGAGGGCAAGGACAATGGGAGAAAAATGAGAACCAAGACCTGTCATGTAAAGGTACAAGATCCCAACAATGAATGTAACTGTACTGTATCCCTAAAATGTACCAATAAACTCAATAAAAGAAAAATAAATAAATAAAATAAAATAAAAATTTGTAGTATGTATCATAAGAGAACGTCATGATGGGCTACTATTATTTTATCTGCCTCGTATTACTTTCTTCCTCAGGAAACAGCACCCTCTTTACTTGAAGCATTCCTCCTCCTCTAATCCTACCATGGAAGAATGGACTACAAGTTTAGAAGCCACCAAACTAGATGACCACAACTTAATCATGTGACCCAACTCAGGCCAACGAGAGAGGTTTTTGCACTAAGAATGTAAGGAAATGGGGGGTTCTACTCTAAGGAAAGGGCATAGGTGGGAAGCTTGGTGCTATTTGCAGCAGTTCTCCAAAATGTTATGAAATCTGATCTAAAAGAACATAGAAACACAGTGACAAAAGTAGAGGGAGAAGAGAGAAGAGAAGAAAAGGAGAGGGGAAGGGAAGGGAAGGGAGAAGAACAGAAGAGAAGGGGGCCAAGGATTTAGCTCAGTGGTTCCACCACCTGCCTCTCAAGTACAAAAGGTTAAAAAAAAAAAAAAAAAAAAAAAAAAAAAAAAAAAAAAAAAAGATAAGGGGAGGGTTGGGGAGGGGAGCAAAGCAAAAGAGGATTTGAGTCATGGCTTTCAAAATCCCAGTCTTTTGGTGATCACACAGAATAACAATAGTTATGTGGGAGCAAAGATTTCTATAACTTTTTGTTTACTCATATATCCCACAGCATCAAGAACACTGCCTGACACACAATAAGTAAGCATTCTATATGTTTCATTAATGAACAAATTAAATCTGGTAATATATCCCACAGTTCTCTTAGCAATTTCAAGTCACATTTTTCCTCATAAACAAATCCACAATTATTCTTAGTAAAGTATATATTTTATAATTCTTTAATAAGTACACTTGTTCTTAGGAAAGTATAATTTTTTAAAAGGAAAAGAGAAACAGAGAGGCAAGGAGTAAGGAAGTATAAGAAAATCTCCTTAGACCACTAGCATCTTAGTCCCAAACACTATCCCATACAAAAGTCACACAAGAATAGTATCAATTTCTTTCATCATAAACCAAGAGATATTTTGAGTTTTGATCAGAAATTTTATTATGCATCTTTATTCTAGTTTAACAGAACAGAGGCTTGTCTATTTGATTTCTAAATAGATTTGCAGATTTTGAAAAAGTGAATACCAAAGATAGTCTATTATATTCTTCATTTCACCCCTTTTATTTTCATATTTTTTTTATTCTTCCATCAATCAAAAGGTAAGATACAATTAAATGCTTAGGCAGTTAAGAACTGGTAGAAAACCAAGATACTGGTATTGAGCACAATACCAATAGGAAACTCACATTAAGCCCATATTGGCGATGGTTGAATGTGACAAGCAGCAATTGAATAGCTAGCAAATACTCCAGCATATCTAGAACAAACAACTGACTGAAAATCACATCATTGTTGAAAAAATTGTACAGTGTAACTCAGTGTTCGTTATAGGTCAAGGCATCAGTAAATTAAAACAAAATAAAGATTACCTCTCCATGGTAGAACTATAACAGTTTATCCAACTGGCTTAAGAGCTATTCCTGAATGGCACTCTGTATGTTTTATTCTTTAATATTCACTTGCTACCTTCAGATGTTAATAAAAGCTCTTGGGCAAAAAGAAAAAATATCATGTACATATCTTACTGAATAGACTTAGATAGTACCAGATTACTAAGATGTGTTCAGCAATATAAGGCCAGAAAAACAGTGAACTAATCGTGGAACAGACATGATAAGAAGTGTCAGGTAAGAAAAGTACCATAATAAAAGTGTCATCAACAGTTAAGTGAACAGCTACTTTTCAGCTTCCTGTCATACCATCTTTACCATCACCTCTGGCCTCTGGTCTAAATGTGGCTTTACATACTATTTATATTTAAGTCTCCAGTCCCTGTTCCTCCTCATTCATTCCCTAAACAAATTAACTGGACCCACAACAGCCCTCTATTCAGGCTGCCCTTAGGTATATGCCATACTTGAGGATGATTCATCTGGCCCATTCTAGCCACAAAATTCATAGGTTCTTACGTAACCCATAAAACAAGTAAAAATGATTAGGTAGTCCTTATTCATCTGGCCTGAATTAAACTATCCATCACAAATAAAGCTGCAATTGTCTTACGTAAGTTCAAGGAGTTCTCCCAGGAATTAACAAATGAATGTTTGAAGAATAAATTCTTTTGCTCTGATTCTTTGACAAAATGTAGAATTCAGAAACAAAACAAATATAAAAATGAGTGAAAAATTATCCATATCTAGATTATAAGCTCTACTAAGGAGCTTCACACAAGAGAAACCCTTGAATGTGTGTTCTAAAATCAGACTTGGCATTAAACAGTTTTACTTTTTTTAAGTATGGTTCTTTTGACCTAGTTGTCCTTTCACTCAATAAATCCAAATGAAAGTCATCTCATTCAGCCAGCCATAGCCCAGTATCTGTGGTTACAACTGCTGTAAATATTTTTATAAAAGATGAAGCAATGCTATCCTGAGCTGCTGAACTTGGGTCATCAAATACTGGAATGAACGGAATTATGGATACAATCTTTTCAAAGTGATTCTCAAAGTGAGATTCTCAGGGAAACATCAATTAGCATCAATTGTATCTTACCAGAAATACAAATTTCTTGGCCTAGACCTATTGATTCTGAAACTTTGAAGGTGGAACTCAGATACATATATATTCTTAACAATCCTTCTCAGTGAGGCACATTTGAGAACTACAAGTCTAGACAGTTTAATACTTCGGGGATGAAATGATGGAGCGCCATGGTGGTCAGCCAAGTTATCAAATGGATGGCAAGCACTGAGTGGAATGTGTACATAGCACAAGATCAGGTTCCTGTTGGGAATATGAGGGAACCACCATCTTAGACCCCAGAGCTCAGTACTTTTATTAGTCATGATCTTGATAAGAATCATTGTCACACTCAGATTAAGATAACACTTACCCAGCCAACCAAGTATGGGTGAAATGTCAGCAAACCAGAAGGGGTAGTGCAGTAAGCCAGAGGCAGTAACAGATGTAGGCTTGAAGGATCAAAAGTCAAGGGGGGAAAGCCATATAAAGAAGGGAAAACTGAAAAACAAACAATATCAAATGCTGGAGAGGCTGTGGTGAAAAAGGAGCCCTTCACTGTTGGTGGGAATGTAAACTAGTACAGCCATTATGGAAAGCAGTATGGAGACTCCTCAAAGAACTAAAATTTAAAATTCCACATGACCCACTGATCCCCCTGCCAGCTATCTTCACCAAAGAGCTTAGGACATCAAACTACAGCAACACATATATACCAATGTTTATAACAGCACAACTCAATATATATATATATATAATGAAACGCTACTCTGCTATAAAGAAAGACAGATTTGACACACTGGTAGGAAAATAGGCACAACCTGGAAAATACAATGTTGAGTGAAATAAAACAGACAAACAAGCTTAAATACCATATGATACCTCTCATTTGAGTAAGGCAAAGTGCAAACAAAGAAAACAATAAAGATGAACAGAAGGGAACAAGGAGATGAATCTCTAGCAATAGGGAAGTGATCCAAAGGAAAAGGTATGAGGGGTGAGGAGGAGGGGAAGGGAAAGTGAGTAGAATAAATATATGCCATATATAAGAACCAAATATCCTAAACTAATTTAAATACATTATATGATATAACATGAGCTAAGATTAATAATATCAACAAGAATGAAAAATGGGATAGAGGAATTGGAGAAGGGAAAGCAAAGGAGACTTTTAAAAAATTAAACAAGCTGTTTACTGTTTATTTGATGATTGTAAACTGTATGAACTGCAAACATGTGCTAATAAAATTTAAAAAACAAATAAAAAAGAAAAGAAAACTGCACATGGAATTCTCTTGAACCAGAAATTCTCTATAGTCAGGTTCCAGGGAGGAGAAGAGAAATAGTCCTCACTGGAAGGAAGATTCAGAATGTGGCATATGAAGATAGACCCTGAACCTTGGTGCTTATTACAAAAACAGTGTACCACTGTGTAATTAGAGGACACAATGAATCCCAAAGGACCACAGCTGCATGACAACCCCTGGGACAACAGGATAAGAATTATGTTGCAGCTGTCACTGGCAGTGGGATATTATTTCTGATTACAGGACCTGGGCCTGGTCTTTTTAAAAAGTGACCCTAAAAAGAGAGGATTAAAGATTCTGCATTTACATGGTTTCTGTGGGGAGAATTAATAAGAAAGAATGTGGATGTTGTTGTGATAGTAATATATTAAGCTACAAAGCAACCCAGGGAAAGACGAAATGAGAAAAACAGACAGGAAAAAATTATGAATGCAATTTCCCCTGCTTTTTGGTAGTACTAGGGATTGAACCCAGTGCCTCACACATGCCAGGTAAGTGTCCTTTTATATTTTATTTTGAGATAAGGTCTTATTAAGTTGCCTAGGCTGGCCTCAAACTTGTGATCTTCCTGCCTCAGCTTCCAGTATAGCTGGGATCACAGCATATGCTACCATGCCCTGAGGAGATGGATCTCCTTTATAAAATGGAAGTCTAGGAAAATCCTTGTAAAAGGTGAGTAGAGGGCTCCCGGGATTTAGCTCAGTAGTTTTTCTGTCTGCCTCACAACAGCAAAGTCCCAAGTTCAATCCCCAGTACCAAAAACAAATTTTTAAAAGGTAAGTAAACATTGTAAGGGTGAAATGTTGATCAGAAAGAAAATCTAGGAAAGGCATAAATCTAGCCAGAGGAAATAAAAGTTAAGTTTCCAAATTTAAAAGAAATGAATTAAGAAAATCTGACCTGGTGTTAGAAATCAGACAAAACAGAGGAAGGGAATGGATGTCACTTTGATCTCAAGAGAATAAACAGAAGTGAGAGCTTTGTATGTGTTCTATTGCTAGTTGACATAATCATGGGATCCTCACCTTATTGAAATGGCATTAGAATGGAAAAAAAGCAAATAAATACATATATTTAAGTCCAAGGCCATACACTTAGTTTCCCTTTGGAGGAAGACCTGGGAAAGGTTCACGCTACTAGACAAAGAACAATGTCAAAATGGGAAAGATCTAGACCTAGATGTTGAAAGGATCCCCTGTATTGGAGGCTGACAAGAGTTACTATAGACTACTGCCTTCTTCTTGATGGTTTCAGATTTTAAAATACAGCAGATAGTGATATACTCATATGTATTAGTTCCATTAATGCTTAGAAGGATATGCCCCAAATCAAGAGAAAAGTCTAGAAATGGTGAACACTCATTCATTTAGTTCCTGTTTCCAGAGCTGTGATTGTTCATTCTGAGTTTCCATAGCCCCGGAAGTCAATGCCTGCCTGGATTTGGGGAATTGAGTAGGAAAGTCAACTACTTCTAGACGAGAGAAGTACACCACTTTAGAGTCTGATTTTACTCAAAATTGCTCTCAGAATGAAAGATCAAGGGTGTCTTGAGGCAAACACCTCCACCACGACCCATCAACTGTCTTGTTCTAATCTCTTCCATGCTACATAAGCAAAATAAAATCATCTCTAGCAGAAAAAAATATATCTGCATCATTCTGACCTGAGAGAGTATCACTGCCCAATAGTGTCAGTGATGAGAAGAATGTCCTGAAGGAAATACAAGGGATAGTGTAAGGGAGCTACCAGCCAGTGTTAAAGAGATTATATCCAAGTGGGACATTCACACCAATGCCTGAGCAGCAGTTGTTTCCAGCAACATAGGTTAGCAAACCCATAGTTTTCACAAGTTACTCTCCACTGACTCTACTGCTATCTTTCATCTTTGCTCTTACACATAATATTATTCAGGACCACTACCACTACACCAGCTTTGGTCCTTACGTGTATTCAGAAGATAAAGTCATAGGAAGGAAGGGAAAAGAAAAAAAGAGAGAATAGAAGGGAAAAAACAGAAACAAAACTTTTGTAAATAGGAAGGAAATAAGGGATGAAGGGAAGGGAGGGGAATGGAGAAAAAAAAGAAGAATCCAGATATATTATGAACAAGTATACATTCCCTACAATGAATGTATCAATAAAGTTAATTTTAAAAAGAAGTACTGGGCCAGGGATTTAGCTCAGTGGTTCTGCCTCTGCTTCATGAGTGCAAGGTCCTGAGTTCGATCCCTGGTACAAAAAAAAAAGAGAGAAGAAGAAAAAGTACCAGAATAGTACACATAGCATGACCTGTTCTAGAAAGGGTGTCAATTGGAAGGACGAGGGAGGAAACTGCTCTTTATAAGCAGAACACGCTGGACTGCTTTAAATTCCTCACCCTTTTAACTAAACCGTTTAACTAAACCCTGACCCCATCACAGAATGGGCTCCAGACTATACAGGATCTATTCCCGTCACCACACCAATAGTAACAGACAAAGCTGAAACTCAGGCCTATTGTAGATCTTCACCTGCAATTCCCATCTCTACTTGTTGCTTCTTATTCGTGGTGAATTCATTGATTCTCTGTATCCACTCAGGCTTTTCTCATTTGGTGCTTAATAGGTTTGCACATTCTCTTCTGAGTTTGACCCTACAGCACTCTGCCAGTGTCCAGTGGCACTGGATGTATGCTGCTCAATGCCATAATGCCTTTCATATAGTGGTCCACTGATATTCTTGATACCGATCCTCTGCTTCACACACTCAAGGCTACAAACAAGAGGAACTCAAACTTTTTCAACTGTTTCTATGGAAATTACACATGTGGAGCTTGCCTAAAATTAGGTAGAGATCTGGGCCAATAAGAAATAAGCAGCCATGCCCTGCCTAGTTTCCAAGTGTGATTCAAGATCTAACTTCAGAATCAAAGATTTGAAACCTGCCTTTGGGTTGTTACTTCTCAAATATGGACATATATAAACATTTTAACTCAGAAGCAGTGCCAGCTTTCAATTTGATTACTTTTCCCCTCAGATCTTGTATCTTTTTAAGATTAAAATTTATGAATTCAGTTAAATAATGCTTGTGACTTTCTCTAGATTTATTTCTCTCTCCTTTCCCCCAAAAGGAACACTCTTCTAAACTAAGTAGCCATGTAGTATATTTGTGTATTCTTCAAGCTCGTAAATCATATAAACAACACACAAAGGTCTTCTAATTATTTTAATTTTATATAATTGACATTATGAGACCCCATTATTTTTACTACAAACCATGTTCTGCAATTTATGAGTAAGATTCATATACACCAATTTTTATTTGGTTACATGTATTTTTCTTATTGTCATTTATTTATTTATTTACTTATTACTCACCAGTTTTTGAGACCAAATCTCACCCTGTAGTTCAGGCTGGCCTCAAATTCTCTATATACCCTAGGCTGACCTTGAATTTATAATGCTCCTGCCTTAACATCCTAAGTGCTGGAATTACAAGTGTGCAACAATTTGCCTGGCTTTCCACACACTAGAAAATTGTCCTTTACTAAATATTTTCTTGAGACAAGTTTGTTTAGTGATATGATTTATATCTAAAATGTCCTTCAAAGCCTAATGAGATGCCAGGTGGGACTATGAGGAACGGCTGGATCATGGATGTGCGATGATGGATTAAGTGTGTGTGATAACTGCACGGTTCTGAGTGTGGATAATGGGAAAGCCCACCCTGGGTATGGGAGGCACCATCCAATAGGCTTGTAGCCTGGATGGGATAAAAAGGAAAGGAAAGCTTGCTGCTGGGAGCCTCCTGCATGCACACCATGCACTGTTTCTCTTCTGGATGCCCCCGCTGCCGGGATGCCCTGCCTTGGAGCTAGCCAACTATGAACAGAAACCTCTACAAATGATAACTCAAATTAACCTTTCCTCCTTTAACTTGTGAGCATCTGGCATTTTGTCCCAGCAATGAGAAAAGTAACTAAGAAAGCAAACCCAAAATTTGCATAAGACCATAAACAAACCTGAAGAACCAAAGCCATCTTGAACAAAAAGAGGAAAGCAGGAGACATTACACTGCTTGATTTCTTTTTTTTTAATACATTTTATTGGTACATTTAATGTATACAATATAAAAACATTTATTGTTGGAAATTTGTACCTTTACATAATCACTCTTGGTTCTTATTTTTTCCCCATTCCCCTGCCCTCCCTTCAAACTCTCCCTCCCTCTCTATCTACATACACTTTGTTCCCCTTATTTTTCATTTTCTCATATTAATTCCATTCCCTTCTTTCCTTTCCCGTACCCCTCCCAATTCCACTTCCCCTTTGTCCATTTTCTTGCTATTTCATGTTATCTATTTCAAAATAAACTACAAATCTGTAGTAATCAAAACAGCATGAGCCGGGCATGGTGGCACATGCCTATAATCCAAGCACTCGGGAGGCTGAGGCAGGAGGATTGCTGTGAGTTCAAGACCAGCCTGGGCTACACAGGAAATTCCAGATCAGTCTGAACTACGTATTTAGACCCTGCCTCATAAAAAGAAAAAAAAAGCCATGGTACCACCATAAAAAGACACAACACTCAATAAAACAGAATAGAGAGCCTAAAGATTAACCTGCTCTGTTACAACCAGCTGAACTTTGTTAAAGATGCTAAGAATATGCATTAGGGAAAAGACAATCTCTTTCAATAAATTATACTGGAAAAATTGGATATTCACATGCACAGGATTTAAACTATTCCCCTACCTCTTACTGTACGTGAGAAAAATAACATAGATTAAAGACTTCAATGTAAAATCTGAAACTTATGAAGCTACTGGAAGAAAACATAAGAAAAATATGTTGGGCAATTTGAATAAGCACAGATTTTTTTAGATAAAGCCTCAAAAGCACAGAAAACAAAAGTAAAAGCAGATAAATAAGATTACATTACACAAAAATGTTCTCTACAGCAAAGGAAACAACAGAATGAAGAGACAACCTACAGAATGGGAAAAATGCAAACTATATGTCTAAGGAGATAATATTCAGAATACATAAGGAACTCAAACAACGCAACAGCAATACAAATGAAAGAATAATCCAATTAAAAGTAAGCAACAGATCTAGACAATTCTCAAAAGAAAATATATAAATACCCAACAACTATATAAAAAACTGTCTCACAAACGTATGCGTGAGCACACACACACACACACACTCATAAAAAATGAAATACTATTCAGCCCTAAAAAGAATGTAATTCTGACATTTGTGACATCATGGATGGAGCTGAAAGTCATTATGTTAAGTAAAGTAAGCCAGCTGCAGAAAGACATTTCACTCATATGTGAAATCTGAAAAAGTTGATCGCATAGAGCTGTGAGTAGAATGGTCATTACCAAGGCTGAGGAAGGTTCTATGTTATAATTAGACAGGAAAACTCACTTTTAGTGTTCCACTGCACAGGGGGAAGACTATAGATAATGCAGTATATGTTTCAAAAACATTAGAAGAAAAGGTTTTTAATGTTTCAGCACAAAGAAATGATACATATCTGAGGAGATAAAAATGCTTATACCAATTTAAACATTATGTAAGAATAGATGCATTGAAACATCACATCATACTCCAGCAATATTCTTTGTATTGGGCCAGGGATTTAGCTCAGCGGTTCCGTGGCCTGCCTTGCAAGCACAAGGACCCGAGTTCAATCCCCGGTACAAAACATGTATTTAGAGAACACGGTATTCCAAAGATTTTCAGTGTTGTTAAAATGCACTTGTACCCAATTATTAAAAATTACTCTATGTTTCTATCCCCAGTACCAAAAAAAATTACTCTGTTTTTAGCAATGGGTATATCCCATGTCTTATATATACACATATATATGTGCACATATATGTGTGTGTGTGTGTGTGTATCTATACATGAGATAATAATTATCTTTACTGAAAGTTTATTAAATCCATTATTGAAGTGTTTTATGTCTTAGATTGTAAATTTCTGAAACATGTACATTATAATTTTCCATTGGCTAACAGATTTAATTCCTATTGTAATTATTCAATTATGGATTTATATGTGTAAAAGCCACGATGCTTAGAATATACAGATGGTTATAGTTTCTTGAGTAGATTATTATCACTAAATTAGATCTCTAATACTTTGGGGTTAATTTATATTTTGCATGATTTTTAAAAGTTGTGAAATTAGTTTCTATTATTATTTTCCCATAGCATAAATATAGATAAAATTGATCACAGTGTATATTTCACCAAGTATCAACAATTGGCAAGACCACTTAATTCATCTGCTCCTTTTTCTTTTTCCTAAACTACTTTACAGAGTATTTAAAATATAATAAGACACATAGCTCTGAGAGAAAAGCAGATTACAGCATCCAGCAAGTCCATTGCTAAAGACACAGAAACTTAATATGGTAAAAGCATTTCCTTCCAGAGATATGGTAACCTCAAAAAGACTGTTCAGGAAAACCTCCTACTCTGGCCCAAAATAAAGACCTATCACTGAGGCCAATCTCATTTACAGTACATGGAACATGTCTGGGCATCTCTATGGACAGAAGGAAAGTCAGTCAGCATCTGCTGACTGCATCATGAACTCCAGATATAATTTGAAAGAAACAACTTGGATGGTCTTTAAATATTTTGACAGTTACCCCAGTTGTCAGCTGGATCTTCAGGTCCAGATGTTGTTACTTGACAGTACCATCTGCCTCAAGTGTAAATGTGTTATTATTTTCTGTCATCAGACCAGTTTTCCAGATGTTTCCTCCTCAAAACTTAACAGGAGAAAGAAAGAGAATACTAAAAAGCACTGAGAAGACTTCTGGCCCTGCACCAGCTGCAGTAGGAGTCTGACCTCCAGAGCACTCCTAATTTATTTTCTCCCCTGTCCAGTAAAGTAGTACAGCGTCAGTCAGAAGAATGCCATTCTGCATCACATGGAAACAAGCAGGGACCCCATCATCCCACATCTTACATTATGGTGATAAAAAGGGGACAAAATAGGCAAACTATATCATGAGTAATAGAACATGAACTACGTGCCCAGCAGTCAGCAAAAGATTTTACTCACATTTTTACTTAGTCCTGACAACTACCCTACTCTACTGTGCTAATGTAAATGTCCCTTTAAAAGGGACATTCAGTGATATTAAATAAATTACATATGATACAGTAAGTGGCAAGCAAAGTTCTATGTTTAGATTTGGCTAATTCTCTCAGCCCTGCTCTAGATAAGGGGGTAACCCAAACCAGCATGCCACTTGTTTTTGCACTTAATGGTAGAAGAAAAAAAAAGGAATATTCTTTTTTGACATATATGAACTCCATGAAATTTAATCTTCATGTTCATAAATAAAGTTTTATTGGACCTTAGCTACAATCATTCATTATGTATGCACCTATGGCTGTTTTCACACTACAACAGCATAATTGAGAAGTTAAATTTCAACAGAGAACAAATGTCTCAAATAAAATTTTTCCAATCATAATTTAGGGAAAGTTTTTCCAACCCTTCCTCTAGATAACCAATCACCACCCAGGCTGTGAATAAGTAACAGGACATGTCATTCATAATCTCACCAGACAAAAAGAGCTCCTGCAGCATCATGGTATTGGAGAGTTTGTTACAGGAATCAAAGTTTATAGGGAAGAACTTTAAAAGGGAAGATCTGGGTGGAGGTTGTGGCTACAGCATGAGGGAAACAACATCTATTATGTTCAGCTTGAAGCCCTGTAGTGGTACAAAAAGCCAAGCTTTCAGGAAACCTCAAGGAACCACCACCCCTGACTGTACAGTCAAGATTGCAAAGGAATGATGGTTTTTCCATGACTTTGCTTTTCAAATCTCTGGACTTGAGCCAGGGGTAAATCCTAACCAGAAATATAGATGAAAGGGGTTCTAGAAACCACAGTGTCGGCTTTAGAAAAAAGTAGCCATTGTGTAGATCTGACAATATAATTTAGCCCAAAATGCAACAGTGCTTGGTAATCCAGTGGTAACTGGTACCTGAAAAGAGTTTGTCATCTTGCCTGTGGTGGTGGGATTGTGGATTAGGTTCCTAAAATGTTTATGGGAGGTCAACATGAAGCTTTCCCAACTCATAACCACTAGTAAGACAGTACTGCCTACTTAGCTTTCTACCACGACTCTTATTCATAGCATCCACTCTACTTCTGCTTTGGGACTGCAGTTTAGACTTGAACCCCAAACCAGTAAACTGGAGACTCAGTAATTTATCACCTTCGTCAGCAACATAGTCTTCATGTTATTAAAAAGTAGTTCTACTTCAATAATGCTGACTTTCTATTCTGAGCTCTTTTGAGTGCTTTATAAATTTTATTCATCTCATTTAATTCATTCAATAACACTTTCAGGTAGGGATATTTAACTTCTTTTTACAGATGAAGAAACTAAGAAGTTAAAATCTTGGACTGGGGATTTAGCTCAGTGACACAACACCTGACTTGCAAGCACAAGGTCCTGAGTTTGATCCCCGGTAACCCCCTCCAAAAAACTCTTGCCCAATTTTATTGTATGAATGGCTGAACTAGAGCCTGAATCTCTGCTAAATGTGATTCCTAAGACCAGAGTGATAAACCACTAGGCTATCTGCTACAGCCAAGTCTTCTAATCCTGTTTCTGGTGCCTTTTTTTCAGTCTGGACTACAAATTTCAGAACATTTGTTTGCTGGTAATCTAATTACTCACAACCATTTTATTAATTTCCCTCTTTCTGATTAGACCCTTGAGAATTTCAGGTTGAACTAGATTTCACTAAATCTCTTGGATTATAGTATTAACTATGACTTTGCCCTGGATGGGGGTGAGAATTTGATCCATTGTTTTGCTGTTTCTTTTTACCAGCCCTTTACAGTACAGCACCACTCAGCCCATCTGCCCAACTAGGGATTATTAACATGCAGGGCATTCTGGACCATACCATACAAAAAACTTTGTTAACCATACAGAAAGCTTTATTAACAAATATTGTCCTCTCCTAACATAGCACAACCTAGAGTGTGAAGTCGGCATGAAACTACTTGTTTTAACCTAGGCTTTATCACTTACAACCTGTAATTGACCTAACCCTGTGCCTCAGTATTCTTATTTATAAAATAGAAGTAGAATTTAATAGAGAACTACTTAATAGAGTTAGTGTGAGGATTAACTAAATCAAGACATACCAATAACTAAGTGGAATACTTAACAGAGGCACACACACATAAGTTTGATATGCTTACCGATTGTCTTTATAAATCCAAGATATCAAAAAACATTTGCTTTTCAAAAGTAATTCACTATATACTTTTTCCACTCAAGATAGCCAGTTTGAACAATTGCTTCTAGTATGATGAAATGGTTTTTCAGTGTAATGATAAAAATAATGAACAGTAGTTAGCCAGTATAGTGCCTTGAGATTTTGAAGTGGGTTTCTCATTAATCATCAGAATGCGCAATCATTTTTGTTCAGGGCCTAAATCTCCACGTAATGGGTTCTGAACTGGGGATGTGACCGGACAGTCAGAAGGTGTGTATATTTGCAAAGAAGCGGAGGAAAGCCTAGAGAGCTAGTGCTCAATTGCTAATGCATGTAAGACCCTGTGCACCTGATCTGCATGCTAAGTGCCTTGTAAGAAAACAGATTATGCAGGGCAGACACGGTGTTCATGACATTCTCTCTCCTCCTCACTCTCTCCCTTCCCCCTTGTCTCCCTTCTTGCTTTATCCATCACTCAGTCATTTTGTCACTAAAAGACAGATCCACTCTACCCTTTTCCCAAAATGAAGGAAGAAATCTGGAGATGATGCAGTTTTTATAGACTTTCCACAGTTTAAAAGCAATTGTCAAAATGACCCCTGGGATCCAAGCACACTAAATGGCTTTAAGTGTGAGAGTGACACTGTAAAAATCTGCAACATAGAAAGATTCACTGGAAATATAAAAAAGGGGCTTTAAGAAAGACAAGTCTGATGCAGGGCATATCTGTCATAGTAATCAAGAGTGATAATAAATTGACCTGAATAAAAGGTTGTAAAATGGAGAGAAAATAGATTTTGGAAACATTTAGGAATTAGAACTGAAGACTAACTGGATAAGGGGTTGATGAAAAAGTGTAAGTCAAGGGAACCTCTGGGCCTACAAAAAATTAGCAACTCAAATTATCATTGGTTAAGTGACCCCCCATGTTCATTAACACAATAAGAATATGTTCATATTAATGCTGAGACTATTCATCAAAATCCTAAACACACACACACACACACACACACACACACACACACACACACACTGTGCCAGCACAAGCACCAGAGAGAAAAGAGAGATAAATAAGACATGTAACACAATATTATCAGAGGAAAATGGCAAGGAATAGAATAAGGTAAAAATCTAATTCTGTTTGTGATAGTTAACTGATTGTGTCGATCTGAGTAAGAAACCGCCAACTAAATTGGATTTACATAGTTCTGGGTGTGGATGAAGGGATTTACTGAAGACAGGAGACCCACCCCGGGTGTGAGCTGCACCGACCAATAGGCTTATACTATGCCTGAAATAAAAGGGTTTATGAAGAAGGAAGGCTCTCTTCTCTTTCTTCACGGGAGCTCCTCTTCACCTTCACTCTGGACATCTCCTGTCTTCCAGCACAGACCCTTCAGCCTCCTATACCGACTCACACAGGACACCACAGTGTCCTTTGACCTTTGACTGGATCCTTTAGACCTCCAGTGCACTGACAGACCTTTTTCACTCTTCCACACCTTACTCTGGGCAACCACGGTAAGCCTACCTTGTAAATCCTTATATATTTATATAAGTTATACTTACATTGCTTCTGTAATAAGCACTTATGATAGTGTTGAAACAGAAAAATTAATTTTATCCTGCCAGGATAAATAGTGGCTTCCGAAAAAGAAGTGTGACATTTAGGCTTGTCCTTGAAGAAAGAACAGAATTTCAAAAGGCATGGACAATTACAATAGAAAAGATGTTCCACATTGTTGAAAAGGCTTGAGAAAAACTGCACAGGTGTGTGAATGTGCTCACCACACCTCAGGAATAATCTCTGATGTAACATGCACTATCCATAGAATGGGATTTGGGAGGCAATGCAGAAAGAACCACATTCAATTTATAGATGAATTTTGAAATATAGTGTTGAGTATCTCATGTGACTTATATAAACTGTACTGAAACTGACAATGAAATGGTTATAGAGGCATACTCTTGCACCACTGTAAAACTGAAAAATCATAAGTAGTAGTATGTACTATGTCCCATTATGAGTCAGGAACTATCTCTATATATTTATAGATAGATAGATAGATAGATAGATAGATAGATAGATAGATAATAGATCGTAGATAATGCAGAGTTTATAGTACGTAAGTGCGTATATGTATATATTACATACACATACATGTATGCACAGATGTAATATACATGTGTGTTAATATATACACACATATGCCATATATCTGTATCTACATCTGTATCTGTAGTCAGCTTCTCTACAGAGCCAAAATATTAACTCTGGTGTTATTTCAAATCAGCAATTAATGAATTAATTGGTATCTCATTTTCTTCATAATGTGAAGAACCCAGTTATGGGACAGAGTGGGACTGTATTTGATCAATTCAATTCAGTGAAATCATTTTTCAGACAGAATACATTTCTGAGAAGAAAAAAATCCATTAAACTGATCAAAGGATCGGTTTTCAGATAATTTCTTCGTCTTGAAAAAAATACAAAAGTCAGGAAGAAGGCATCATAATGGATTCACTGGTACTTGGCCTTAAGTAAAATTGTATTGTACAGGATATTCCAAAATTATACTGGACTTTATTACATCTGAACCTTTTAAGACTCCATACAGGATCTTGGTATTTACATGTTTGACATTCCCAGAACAGTCCAGTGTTCACCGAAATTACACAATTGCTACTGAGTGCATTTTACCTTTACAATAACCCTATTGAAACTTGTTATTGAGGTGATATATTTTTTAAAAAGAAAAGAATGTATTCTCTTTAGAGTGGATACAAGAACTTGCTATAAGAAGGAAAATGTCTTCATATGCAATGTTCTACTTGGAGAAGTAAGTGGAACCCAAGGGAATGAATGTTTGCAAGGTACAGGACAGCAGAACAGTTATGGGATTTTAGGGTGATGAGGAGTCCTTCTAGAGAATTTTTTTAGGTTCTACATTTCCAAAACAAAGAACTGGACAAAACAAGCACAAAAGGTAGAAAGGGTTTACATTTATTAAAGGTTAAAAAAAGAAAGATTCACTGAAAGGCAAGTGTAGGTCACTTAATACTAGGAAAAGAAGCTGGGCGTGGTGGCACACGCCTGTAATCGCAGCACTCAGGTAGCTGAGGCAGGAGAATTGCTGTGAGTTCAAGACCAGCCTGGGCTACAAAGTGAGTTCCAGGTCAGTCTCAACAACATAATGAGACCCTGTCTCAAAAAACAAAAAACAAACAAACAAACAAACAAAGTAGGAAAAGAAGCACACTCCACAGGGTGAGAGCAGACAACTGTAAAAGAGAGCACAGTGGCCAAGAGCTTAATGGTGGCAGTCTTTTATAACTCCCACTCCTTGAGCTGATGTCAGGTCTAGGCCAATTCTATCAAAAATCTTCCTAACAAAGTTTGTAATAGCTAAAATTTGGAAACAGCCCAATTGCCCAGCAACTGGAGACTGGATAAAGATGTGGTTTTTCTATAAAATCGAGTACTACTCAGCCATAAAGAATGAGTAACTACAGACATTCATAGCTAAATGGATACACATTGAGGCCATACTCTTAAGTGAAATAAATAAGACACACGTGTAAATACCGAATAGTTTCTCTGGTATGAAAGACTAAAAGTGTAAATAAGGTTCAAATGGTATAATTGATAATGTGAAATTGGAAGAAAAGGTTTAAAAGCGTTGGGGAAGTGGGAATGGTAGGGAAAAGGAAAGAAGGGAAAAGAAAAAATATGAGAAAAATAAAAAATGGAAACAAAGTCTTTGTAAATAGGGAAGGATGGAGGGGGTAAAGGAGGGCAGGGGAATAGGGAAAAAATAAGAACCAAGATACATCACATAAAGGTACAAGATCCCAACAATGAATGTAACTGTACTGTATACCTAAAATGTACCAATAAACTTAATGGAAAAAAAAGGCAAAAACTATGCCTTCAAAAATTTCACAGTATAGTTGGAGGAATAAATGAATGGGACGGAGGGCCCTGCCTGAGTCTCAGTGAGGAGAAATGAAGATACCACTTTCTGATGGGATCTAGGCACAGTGCTTGCGTGTGTCCCTGGGTTCTCTGCGATTGACAGGTCACACCCATTTCCCCAGCCAGTTTGTGCCACATCCTAATCTCCAGCCTCAGAACTGCTGGTGCATGAGATCCAAAGAAACCGCTTTTAGTCTTATGTGAATGGGACAAGAAGAGAAGAGGAAAGAAGGGAGGATAAGAGGAGGGGGAGGAGAAAAGGGGAAGGAGAAAAAACAAGAAAGGGGGAAGAGAAAGAAAGAGAAGAAGAAGGGGGAGAGAAGGAGAGGGAGAAGGAAGGAGAAAGAAGCAAGCAACAAAGGCAGCTGTCCACAAAGGAAAATACACAGCAAAGAATTTTTGTAAAGATTAAAAATCTTAAACTCAGTTGAATAATGGTGGAAGAGAAGGAGTAGGAGGAAGTGCTTAATGTGCAGTGTTCAACTTGAAGGTTTTTAATGGAAACATAAACCCCAAATAGGAATCCCCACAGTTACCTCCACTCCTAAGTCTTCAGTTAGATCTACTGAACAGAGAAAATGTCTTTTGGATGGAAACTTTAGTGGAAAAACACAAAGGTTTGTGTCTACACCCATGTGGTAGAGACTAAGAGAGCACTTGTGAAAGAACACACTTGATAACCAGGAGAGGACTGGAAACATTCAAAGCCATGGTTTCTAAAAAACAAGATTTGAAGCCAGGCGTGGTGACGCACGCCTGTAACCCCAACACTCAGTCTTTGTAAATAGGGAAGGATGGAGGGGGTAAAGGAGGGCAGGGGAATAGGGAAAAAATAAGAACCAAGATACATCACATAAAGGTACAAGATCCCAACAATGAATGTAACTGTACTGTATACCTAAAATGTACCAATAAACTTAATGGAAAAAAAAGGCAAAAACTATGCCTTCAAAAATTTCACAGTATAGTTGGAGGAATAAATGAATGGGACGGAGGGCCCTGCCTGAGTCTCAGTGAGGAGAAATGAAGATACCACTTTCTGATGGGATCTAGGCACAGTGCTTGCGTGTGTCCCTGGGTTCTCTGCGATTGACAGGTCACACCCATTTCCCCAGCCAGTTTGTGCCACATCCTAATCTCCAGCCTCAGAACTGCTGGTGCATGAGATCCAAAGAAACCGCTTTTAGTCTTATGTGAATGGGACAAGAAGAGAAGAGGAAAGAAGGGAGGATAAGAGGAGGGGGAGGAGAAAAGGGGAAGGAGAAAAAACAAGAAAGGGGGAAGAGAAAGAAAGAGAAGAAGAAGGGGGAGAGAAGGAGAGGGAGAAGGAAGGAGAAAGAAGCAAGCAACAAAGGCAGCTGTCCACAAAGGAAAATACACAGCAAAGAATTTTTGTAAAGATTAAAAATCTTAAACTCAGTTGAATAATGGTGGAAGAGAAGGAGTAGGAGGAAGTGCTTAATGTGCAGTGTTCAACTTGAAGGTTTTTAATGGAAACATAAACCCCAAATAGGAATCCCCACAGTTACCTCCACTCCTAAGTCTTCAGTTAGATCTACTGAACAGAGAAAATGTCTTTTGGATGGAAACTTTAGTGGAAAAACACAAAGGTTTGTGTCTACACCCATGTGGTAGAGACTAAGAGAGCACTTGTGAAAGAACACACTTGATAACCAGGAGAGGACTGGAAACATTCAAAGCCATGGTTTCTAAAAAACAAGATTTGAAGCCAGGCGTGGTGACGCACGCCTGTAACCCCAACACTCAGGAGGCTGAGACAGGAGGATCGCTGTGAGTTCAAGACCAACCTGGGCTACATAGTGAGTTCCAGTTCAGTCTCAAGTACATAGTGAGACCCTGTCTCAAAAAACCAAAAAACAAAACAAAAAAAAACAAGATTTGCAAGAATCTTAGATATTGCCACAAGATAAGATGTTTGTTCGAAATGATCTTTCCTGGATTTGAAGGAGAAGAATGTCTACAATTGATACCTGAACTATTTCACAGAAAAGTACCCCAAGCAGTAAAAGCTAGAGAACCTGTTAAGAGATGCAGCTTGCTGTTTTGAAGCTGAATTTTGCTGGTAAAATTACTGATTTTTTTTTTTTTTGTGATCTAAAGGACAAACGGTACAAAAAAATATACATAATAAACAGTCTCACTACTTCTGTGCACAAAAATCTACTGCTTGACTTTTAACAGATGACATGAAGAGGGATAAAGGCAGCAGCAAGGCATCAATTTGCAAAATAAGATTCTAAAAATAAATATAGTTGTAAAGACTAACAGAATAACAAAAGAAAGGGGTAGGGAAAATAGCTCTTATTCTTTTGGGTTGAGCCTATTCCTCTGGGTGTTTAGCCTTTTTCCCCCTTTTATATGTGTCATTTGGACAGCCCTTAAGTAGAGCTATTTTAAACTGACGTATTTCATAACAGGCTGAGAGCACCACTCCTAACAGAACATATCCCTGGTGCCGCTTCATAACATAGTACATGACCTCAAGGGATTCAACAACTGTGGCTCTCCACAAAGGAAAACTTGAAAAAATATTAAAGTCAGCAGAATAATGGTTAGAAGATCAAGCTCACTAATCATTCTACTCTAATCAATGTGTTTCAGCTCTCCCAATGTTTAATTATGTGAAAACTTTGCTGTAGATCCATATTCCTTCTGATACAATTCTAGACTTGGAAAAGAGCCAGGTTAAATCAGTATCAAAACTGGACCAAAACATAGAAGTAGTTGGAAAGATTTGTGCAAAAACTTCACCACCCACTTACAGGCCTTTGTGAAATCACTGTGCCCTTAAAATATCCTATAATCCCAGGATAACATTTGCCATAAATTCCCTTCCCGGGAAACCTCTAGAAACAACAAAAGAACAAAGGCCTTATCACTGGCCTTTAGAAAAGATAAAATTGCAGCATTGTTTTTCATTACACAGTTGGAGGTCTTTGCTCAAGGTCAGAGAGTTCACTGTAATTGCAGCTGTAACCACCAAAGCAGGTGCCCTTAGAGTTTCCAGTGTTTTTCACAGGGAAGAAGAAAACGGGCTGGGACTGCTTTGTTTTGTGATAGTCCTCTGACTTTAAAACATATGAAGTTTGTCAAAAAGAAGAATACATATAAGAAAAAAAATTTAAATACTTTCCCAAAATACTGTCATCAGATTCATCACATAGTGACCGGCTGTACTGGATTCTAACACAAGCTGCACTGGAACTGACACAGTATAGGTGATTCTGTAACAATATGAGCACTACAAAGAATAATCTGGCAGCAAAATGACAAAAGGAAATATGGAAGTTAGACCAGAAACAACTCCCATACCAGGTCCCGAATCACCACCTTCACTGGCTTGAAGGAAAAAACCATGAAAAGCAATCTGAACTACAGGAAAATCACACTGTACTATTTATTATCACGTGCCTTGTACCACTTAGTAGTGGAAGATTTATAGATATCTCACCATCTCCGTCTCCACGGTCTCAAAACACTGACTAGAGCCTGTGCACGCCTGTAATCCCAGCATTCAGGACGCTGAGGCAGGAAGATCAGTGCGAGTTCGAGGCCAGTCTCAACTATATAATGAGATTTATCTCAAAACAAAAACCCTGACCCATCAAACTCATAGTACAAATAGGACAGCATCTTTTACTTTTCCAAATCATCACTCATTCTTACACCTGTCTTATTAGCAGAAGTCTAAATTTCCTTGAGACCCCATAACCATCCCAAAGCACTGTCACACCCAAAGAGGACTGGTCACCTTTACAAAGTCATGAACAGAAAAAGCAATAGAAATCCCAACCAATCCACGTTACCTCTGACACATATGGTGGCTCCATATCCCCATCAACACCGTATATTAAGCTTATGTATGTTGTAGTTTTAATTTGCATTTCCCCAATGGTGAATGATTCTGAACATCTCATGTGCCTAAGGCCATTTGTACATATTCTTTAGTTAAATGTCTATTTTACGCTTTGCCTAAATCACGTTTTATGGTTGAGTTGTAAGTGTTCTTTATGTATTTGGATATTAGACCTTTATAGATATATACATGGTGTGCAAATATTCTCTCCCATCCTGTAGATTATCTTTCACTTTCTCTATAGTGAAAAACTCTATAGGTTCCTTGGAACCTAGAAGTTCTTAATTACTGTCTATAATGAATATTTGTCTTCCTCTCAAAATCTTTATGTTGAAATCCTAACCTTCCAATATGATAGTATGAGGATATGAGCACTTTAGGGGGTGACTGGGTCATGGGGGTAGTGGCATCATGAATAGGATTAGTGACTTTATAAAAGAAATCCAGGAGAACTCCCTTCCCCTTTTGACCATGTGACAACACAATGAGAAGACAGTTTTGTACCAATCAGGAAGCACACTGACTCTATTAGTGTCATGATCTTGGACTTCTAGCCTCCAGGACTGTGAGAAATAAGTTTCTGTGGTTTGTAAGGCACTCGGTCTATGGCATTCTGTTACAGCGACCAAACAGAACAAGATAATTATGATGTAGTCAAATTTACTTGTACTTTTTTATTTGTATATGCCTTTGATAGCATCTCAAAGTAACCATTGCCTAATGCAACGATAGACATATTTATACCAATGTTTTAGTTTACAACTCTGATAGTTTGCTTTTTTCACTTCATTTTTTTCAACTATTTTGAGTTAATTTTTATAGGCACAGGTAAAATTCTCATTCTTTTATGTAGGTAGTCAGCCATCACACCATCTGTTGAAAAGACTTCTTTCGCCCACTAAATTATATTGGCATCACTGTCAAAATTCAATTGACCATAAATGTAAGGATTTTAAACTTTCAGTTCTGTTCAACTGATCTATATGTCCATGTTGAGGCCACTATTATATATAGTCATGATTAGTGTAGCTTTCTAATTAGCTTTGAGGTTTTTTTGGCTACTGTGGTTCCTGTGTATTTGCATATGAATTTTCAAACCAGCTTATCAACTGGAAAAATAGCTGAGATTTTGAAAGGAATTACACAGAATACAAAGACCCATTTGGGGAGTATGTCCATCATAACAATGCAATCTTTAACTCATGAACAAAGGCTATCTTTCCACTTACTTGTCTTCTTTAATTTCTTCAATAATGTTCTTTAATTTTCAGCATACAAACCCTTATTTTGATAAATTTATTCCTAAACGTTTTATTATTTTTATGCCATTGTACATGGGATTATTTTCTTAATTATATTTTTGGATTTTTCATTGTTAGCTTACACATATACAACTGTCTTTTAGATACTGATCACATAGCCTGAAACTTTGATATACAGTTTATTAACTAATATCATATGAATGTATGCACGCAGGTGTGTATGCAGTCCTTAAGCTTTTCTAAACACAAGATCATTTCATCTGTGAATAGAGATGGTTTTACCATTTTCATTTATTTCAATATAGATGATTTTTATCTAATTGACCAATTGCCTTGGGTAGAATTTTCAATACATTATTGACTACAAGTGGAAAGAGCAGCCATTTTGCAATATTTAATTCTAATCTTAGGGGAAAGCTTTCAGTTTTTCACCACTAAGTACGGCATTATTAATGGGCTCTTCATAGATTCCCCTCTAAAAACTGAGGATATTTTTCCTATTATTAGTTAGCTAAGTATCATTATCATGAAATGGAATTGGAATGAGTTAAATTATTTTTCTAATTTAGTGAGATCATATAATTTTAATACTTCATTGCATTATTATGGTAGCTACATTTGTTGATTTTTGTATCTTAAAACAATTTCGCATTCCTGGATTAAATCCCATTTAGTTGTGAAGTACAATTCTTTTTGTATCTTGTTAAATTCAGTTTACTGAATTATTTGTATATATTTGTCTGCAGTTTTCTTGTGATGTTTTTAGCTGATTTCTAGAATGAAGGTAATAGTGACCTTCACAGAATGAGCTGGGAATTATTCCTTCCCATTACTTTTCTGGAAGAGTTTGTAAAATATGGGTGGTAATTCTTTAGACATTTGGTAGAGTGTACTGTGAGGTCTATATCTTTTCTTTATGGAAAGCTTATTTTAAATAATTTAATCTCTCCACTTGTTTTAGGCCTGCACAAATTTTCCATTTCTTCTTCAGTTAGTTCTAAGAAGCGTGGTATTTCTAATAGTTTGTTCATTTTATTCAGATTATCAAAGTTATTGGCATAGCCTTTTTATTGCTATAACTCCGGGATTGATGCTGCTTCTTTCATTCTTGACGTTGCTCATTTCTGTTTACCAATTTCTTGGTCAATCTAGCTAAAGGTCTGAAAATTGTGTTGATCTCCCTGGAAAAAGAATTTGCTTTTGTTGATTTTCTCTACTCCAATTCATGTATTTTTGCTCTAGCTTTACTATTTCCTTTCTTCTGCTTGCTGTGGATTTAGTTTGTTCTTTCAATTAGCTTTCTCGACCTCTGACAAAACAACTGAGATAATCAATTATGAAGAATGAAAAGTTTAATGTGGCTCAAGATTTCAAAGATTTCAGTCCAAGGTTAGTTGACTCTTTTACTTTTGGTCCTGCACTGAGGCAGGACAACACACAAGGCAGCATGTGGTGGCCGATCCAGGGCACACGCTCAGTGACCTAACTTCCCTCCACCTGGCCCCACCTCTTAAATGTTTCACTATTCCCCATAGCACCATGGTTTGGGGACCAAGCCATAAACACATGGGCCTTTGAGGGATATTTAAAGCTCAACACATAGCACTTTTCTTTTTCTACTTTGTTAAGGTGAAAGGCTAGATTACTGAATTGAGATCATGCTTCTATTTTTAATATAAGCATTTAAAGTTAATAATCTCTGTCTAGCCACTTCTTAGCTGTATCCCCAAAGTCCCTGCATGTCATGTTTTCATTTTCATTCCTCTATTTTATAATTTCTCCTGTGAATTCTTTGACCCATTATTTGTTTAGGAACATGTATTTGATTCCACATATTTGTGAATTTTCCAAACGTTCTTCTCCTCTTTGTTTTAAATTTTCTGTAATCAGAGAACATAATTTTAATAATTTCAATTTTGTAATTTATTGAAGCATGGTTTATAGTTTAACATGTGGTCTGGAACATGTTTACTTCAAAAGAATGTGCACTCCAGCTCTAAAGTTTTCAATGTTAGTCTGCTAGTTCTACCTATCTTATGTCTACTTACTCTATTCATTATTGAAAGTGGGATACTGACATATGGAACTCCTAAGATTTAATTGTCTATTCTCTTGACATCAGGGTCGGGTTATTTTTACATATTTGAAGGCTTTGTTATTAAATGAGTTTATGTTTATACTTATATCTTCTTGGTGGATTGAACCTATCTTTATTAAATTCCCTTCTATGCTTATTTGCAGATTTTATATTAAATTTGTTTTCTCCTAATAATAGTATAGCTATTCCAACTCTATTTTGCTTATTATTTGTATGCTATATATGGTTTCATCTTTTACTTCAACCTACTGGTGTTTTTTAATCTAAAGTGTGTTTCTTATAGACAAAACATACTTAGATTATTCTTCACCAAACTCTTCATTTTGCCTATTTAATCCACATGCATTTGTTATTAATAATAAAGTAGAAGGGAGGGCAGAGGTAAGGGGAAAAAATGAGAATCAAGACTTGTCGTAGAAGTACTTTTTTTTTTTTACTTCAACCTACTGGTGTTTTTTAATCTAAAGTGTGTTTCTTATAGACAAAACATACTTAGATTATTCTTCACCAAACTCTTCATTTTGCCTATTTAATCCACATGCATTTGTTATTAATAATAAAGTAGAAGGGAGGGCAGAGGTAAGGGGAAAAAATGAGAATCAAGACTTGTCATGTAGAAGTACAAAATCCCAACAATGAATGTAACTGTACTGTATCCCTAAAATGTACCAATAAACTCAATTAAAGCTGAAAAAAATAATAATAGTAAAGTAGAATGCTTGCCTCCATTTTAGCATTTTTTCTAATTGTCTTATGTATTTTTTGCTCCTATTCCTTTATTGATACCTTATTTTATAATAGATATTTTCTATTATATCATTTTAATTCCTTGTTGATTCTTCTACAATATATTTTAAATTGGTTTCTTAGTGGTTCTCGAGATAATGAATATCTTAAATAATAACTCCATTCAAATTAATGCCAACAGATTTTTAATAGTCTAAAAAAACACTTCTTTTAGTTCTTTTCTTTTCCCATTTTTTCTGATATTATACATAAAGTACATTTTTGCACATTGTATACTCATCAACAGATTTATAATTATTGCTTTATAAAATTGTCTTTTAAATTAGATAGGAGAGAAAAAATAACAAACAAAAACTACATTATCCTGACTTATAAATTCACCTTTATAGATACATTTACTAGTGTTCCTTCTTTCTTCATGTGAATTCAAATCAGTCTAATGTACTTTTTCATTTCAGTATCCTTTGTAGAACTTGCCTCCTGGCAGCAAATTACCTGTGTTTATTCAAGAACGTCTTAATACAAGCTCATTTTTAAACAACAGTGTTGCTGGAAGCAAAAATCTTTATTAAAATGTTTTTTCTCAATACACTGTATATATCATCCTACTGTATTCTAGGTAGTAAAAGCATGGTTTTTAATGAGAGTATCTGTTAATCTTGTTAAGTATTTCTAGAACATGATAAGTCACTTTTAATTCCTGTTTTCAAGATTTCTTTGTCTTTGGCTTTTGACTACATGTCTAAATGTACATCTCTTTGATTTTATCCTGCCTGGAGTTTATTGAGCTTCCTACACAGATGGATTACTTTTTTTCTACTTTCTATTCATATAATCAGGCTCATATAAAAAGAGGTAATTTTACTTTTCTTCATGATCTGAATGCTTTTTATTTTCCTAATTTCCCTGCTAAGAAGCATTATTTCTTCAAATATTCTTTCTGAGTTGTTTTCTCTCCTTTCCTTACATAATTTCCATTACATTATGCACATGTAGTTACACTTGATGGTGTAAACATTTTCTTATTTACTTTGTTCTTTATTATTTCTTTTACTGAGACTGGATAATCTTGACTGATCCATCTTCAAACTCACTATTTCTTCAATCTCTAAGCTCAAATCTTCTGTTGGACCCGTCCAGTGAATTTTTCACTTTACTTATGTTATTTAGTCAAAGAATTTCCACTTGGTTCTTGTTTATAACTTTTGTCTCAATTGATATTCACTATTTGGTTAAACCTCATTCTTATATTTTCCTTTAGTTTCTTTGACATGATTTAATTTTCTCAATTTGCTTTACAGATGTGTTCTTTAAACAGATGATTAACAGTCTTCAACTGATATGTATGGAACCTAGTCTTCCTCAAGACCGGTTTTTATAGACTGTTTTTGTTCCCACTATGGATCATGCATATGTTTCTTTGTATGTCTCATTTTTTGAAAGTAGACATTGTAAATACTGAAATGTGACAGTTGTGGGAATCAGATCCCTACTCCCTAGAGTTTGTTGTTGCCATTCTTTGGCTGCTGCTGTAACATGTTTGTTTAATGACTTTCTTGCCATAATTCTGTAAGTTATTCTGCATTCTACTTCTGCTTTGAGTGTGATACCCATTTGGATTAATGAAGATTTCCTTAAATGTCTGGAATCAGTAAGGCTCTCAGGCTCTGTGAAGGCCTGTATGTGCGGTGGGTCACACCTTCAGCACTCAGGCAGGCAGATTTCAACTGTGTCTTAGCATTCACTTTCTGCTTTTATACAGCCTGAAGCTAGAGATGAATGCTTACTGTTTTCTCCAATCTTTTTCTGTGAATGTGAACAGCCCTAGGCATGTACAAACCCTAAATATGTGTTTGTCTTACATTTTTAGGAATATGGTGAAGCTTTCCAAAACCCCCATATACATCTCATTCCTGGTATTTTTAAAAATTATTTGTGAAGCTTACTGTTTGCTTCAACTACTATCACCACCTCAGGCAACTACAATGTTCAATAAATGCCACTTACTACTTGAGAAAAATGACCCTGGGAAAAAGGCTATTTGTACTGGGCAAGATTTGGATCAGGTCAAAAGAAATCACTTACAAGCATGACAGTGGATTTTCCAAAATATGCCAAATAAGTCAAATAAGGACATTCACATGGGTATCAGGCTTGGAGGAGCTTCAGTCTCATTCTGCCCCTTCAGAGGCTCCTGGGCTACTGGTTTCCATACATGACATGAATCTGTTCATTTCCAAAGTTACCGATAAGCTAGCAACAAGGAGATAGAAGTAGGGCAAGTTAAATAAAGCTTGCTGTACTTTCAAAGATTCAGTTTTTCGTAAGTAAGCACTTCTTGGATTGTTCCAATAATTTTGTAAATTTCCAGAGTTTTGGAGAATTCAATTTTTACTTTTTCCCCAGAAATCTCATTATTTTAATCAATGGAGAGGATTTTTGAATGTTCTTACTGCACACTCTTTGACTTGTGATAACTAAAAAGCTATCTAGATCAAACTGAAAGGATAAAAATGTCCATACAGTCCAATAAAATAATCCATCTGATGAGCACTCTCTACTCTGTATAGACCAGTGGTGGCAAACCTATTGCACGTGTGCCACAGTAGGCTGTTTGTTCCATTGAAAGCTCTAAAAGGTTTGCCATCATTGATAGACCATGACATGTATCATACTTATTATCAGAGTCATAAGGCAAATGATCACATAGTAAGTGATTTCTTTCAGCCAGGAAACCTGGCTTGTGCATTAGTCTGCCCTTGCTGTTTGGTTCATTTAGAAATATTAGTTTTAATTAAATTAGAGCATGTTCAAAATTAAAACACTGAATATAACCCTAAAAGCTTATGATAAAGAAACAGTCCAAAACCCTACTCCTTAGGGTAAATCATTTGTCTTAAATTCTTTAATAGATTATCTCCGTATTTTAATAATGTTTACATTTAGTCTTTAATTTATAAAATCTAAATATTTATTTCCTTACTGTGATAAATTTAAATGTTATTTTTATCTCAATCAAAAATGTTGATGCTATATCATTGTTTTTAGTTTATCTATTGATTAGATTACTTTATAAGCCCAGATCATTACCATAGTACCTCCTTTTTCCACCAACTAGAAATGGAATCCCTTTATTCCTATAAGGGTCTTAACCACCTTACTATGACTCCACATTTCCTCATTCTTATTATCTATGTCGATTAGGCATACTTTTACCTTCTCAATGTCAATGTTAATAATATTTACATTCAGTTCTTAAATATCTTTATATTTTGCACCTGTTTACAGAGTAACTCTAAAGGTTTAAAATTAACATAAAATAATCCTGTCATTATTATTGTTATTCCTAGCTAGCTAAACAAGAAACTAGAGCAGAAATGTCCTTCTCTGAGAATGCAATATAATCATCTCTGTGCCACTCAAACATCAGGGTTCCTAAAAATAAGGTCAAATGACTTCTCTGTTCTTCTCCAAGCCTTATTAACTGCTCATACTCTGACATATTTTAATTAGCTACTTATGTCACCATAACTTTCTTGTAGTTCTTTAAAAATCATTTCTGCTTTTTATGAGATTCTGAAGGCCTGACTTAACCAAAGGCCTATGGTATGTTTTTAGTAAATATTTCTTGAAATAAAACCATTCAGAATTACCAATATATCCAGCCTAACAAATGAATGTTAAAATATTGTCATAATCTGGGGGTTTTCTAAGTGATTACTTATAAAGAACAAAATGGCTATTCAACATGTTCCTTTAGAATAAATTCCAACCCAATTTTTAGAAGTATTATGTTTGTTCAAAATTTTGGTGAGCAAGATATATGTCATCCCATGAAGCATGGCTTCCAGAAATCACAATGACTTTACTATACTCAGTATTAGCTCTCTAAAAGAGAAATAAATATTTTCTTTTCCCCTAACTGTACTAAGATTGTGTTACCTGGCTCTAAATGATAAGCATCTGGCTCCAGTTATAGAGTTTACCTCAGATGTTTATTTCAAAAATTGTGCACATAATGAAGAATTTAAATAATCAAATCCAGAGAACAAATTAAGGACCTGTGAGCAAAATTTTGACAATGATAAAAATAAATGCCATTCAGAGAAATAAGCAGCTTCATTTGTCAAGAAGTGAATGATTTTCACCTCCTAAGTCAAACTTTACAGAGCCACCTACAACATTTTCCCTCAATCTAGACCCATTCTAGGAGTCATGGAGTACAGATTCTCTTTTTTGGATCTTTGAGCCCCTATAAATAAATTTCAACAAGTTACTACAACCCCTGTATTCACATAAAGAATTTTATGTTTATGTTGATTCTGGGTAGGGAATTTATAGATATAATTGGATTTGTAAACATTTCCAAGAGTGCAAAAAATTTGACATGATTATAGCAGATTAAATCATCTATTGTGTCATTGTGTATTAATAAGCCAACTCATGAACAAATACACTCAAGACTGAATGGCAACCCCAGGTTCCAGGTACAGACATGGCCGGTCTAACTTTTCAAGTTACGGTTCTTTCGAAAAGCATCTCTTCATAGTCTTGTTGGCCTGAATGAATACCCAGTACTTCACCATGGGACACCAACTGAACATCTCCACGTAACATTATGTCTTAAGTGCTATTTAATCAATGGCACCGCCATAACAGGCATATTCAATAAAGCCATAATCAAATAATTGATACATATTGATATATATGAAATTATTGGTATATGTATATAAATATATGGAGAGAGAGAACAGATCCTATAGGTAAAAGTATCTGCTTGAGGAAGTGGTTTCCACTCCTCAGGAACTCATTCATGCCTCCTGCCATGTTCCCCATTAGCCCTCACTTAATAATTGGAGAGCTTTTCTCTGGTTAGTGATTTAAGGAGGGAGGAAAGAGGAATATAAGCTTGATTTACACAAAGTTCTATATCACAATTCTATACCAATGCTGGAAACAACCAGAAGTAAACTTATAAGCCTTATGAGCCTAACATATGGGTGGCCATGAAAGACAACAGAGCAGTCCTGCCCATTGGTAGAAGATTGAATGAGATATTAATCACCATTCTTGGTAAGTAGCAACAAACAACCCCAAAACATGGGCAGTTGATAACAAAGGTGTATTATTTTCTTACTGTAGTGTTGGCTCTGTGTCACTCAGCTTGGCATTTGTGCATTTTCTCAGTTTTCATCGAAAGTGAAATGAGCAACAATTATAGCATTGTATTTTGTGTCATAGGGAAAAGACACAAAATCAAAGCTCATAATGTCATCTAATGCTTTATTTAAAAATGACAGGTATTACATCTGGTCACATTTCATTAGTTCAAACATGTTACATGGTTTCTACAGGTAGGCTATATAACACTTTCATAGAAATGTAATATGAATAACTAGTAAAAGAGGTCATTCATGACATAGTTCATAGTCAATTAAGGAGTGGCTGATGGTTTAGCTGGTACAAAGTTGGAGAACTGATACAGAAAATTTTAAGGAAGAAGTATGTGTGCAGATTTCCCAATATGGACCAATGTGTAAGAATATTTATGGCCCATATGAATCCTCACTGGCAGTCTCACTGTGAAGAGATAATAACCATTTAATCCATCTGGCACATATCAGTCAGCCTCCGTCTTCAACCAATGAGTTTATGAACTAAGAGGCTAAGGCAAAAGAGACAAAGAATCTCTCATAAAAGGTAACTAACTACTATTATCAATACTCAAATTATCAACATCAGCAACCAAACCCAAGTCCTGATACATAAAACCATTTCTTTGAAGTAAGGGCAAGGCAACCAGATTTTTATAAAAGATAGCACATGTCCAGCTTGGGATTTAGCTCAGTGGTGCCACGGCCTGCCTCACAAGCACAAGGTCTGGAGTTCAACTGCTAGTACAAAAAAAAAAATGCATTTTTCCTCACCGGAATAATAAAAATTTCTGAATTTGGATTTGCAGCAGCATATAGTGATGAGCTATCTTAGCAAACTGTACCTATGGTCTCCCAGTAATTTTAGAGCCTGTTTCTTTAGCTTTCCTACTGAATCTGTTGTCCACATAATCCCAATAAATTCTTTTTTAATTCAGAGTAAGTTTCTACTGCTTGCAACTAAGAATCCAGGCTGGCAAAGTTCTTAAATTTCTCACACTTGCCTTATGAAACTCTCTAAGTTTTCAACTTCTGCATAAAGAAGAAGAAAAACAAATCTTCCCATTTCTTGGCATTATGGATTTGGCATCCATGCTTTAATCAGATTCATCAAAGAGAAATTTCCAAGGCTCAAGTTTAGTCACTCTCCACTAAACAAGGCTGTTTGAGCAAATGCCCTTTAAATCTCTTCAATATAGACAGCAAATCTCAGTCATTCACTTTATCAAAACTTTTTAAAAACCATTGTGTATTTCCATGGTTTTCATCCTTTCCACATCCTTTGCTTTTTCTTTCCACGTAAGAAGTCAGATAAGGCAGCTCAATTCAAAATCCCACCATGACGTCAGTAACTTTTCCCAAGGTAGTTTTCCTAAGGAGATGTGCACCTAGCAGTTTCTCAAAGACAAAAATAAGAAAATATTCAGGCAACTCTTAAAGCAATGTCTTGGCATTTATCTGGATCTCCTAAATGGCTATTTGTAAAAGGCTCTATGCTCACACTTCTGCACCAGACTCACTGAACTCTAAAATTAAAGAGACAACCCAAAAAAGGTTCATTTTATTTGTATTTCATACATCTAATTTTTGATATAAGATGATGTTTCTGCCTGTAATGGCATGGAAATGATGGATGCTCTCCTTTGTGTTTCCACTATCTCAATATACAACGTTCGTAACATTCTACAATGAATCAGGCCAACTTCTATGGAAGCTATAAAATGTAGCAGGAGAACTGTTTCTGCTACAAGAAAAAAAGAACAGGTATTCATTTGTCCTAATACTGAAAAAGAATATTTTCTTTGGGTGCCAATATGTTCCTGACACGATATATATGGGTTATGAATGTGAATGATATAAGGGCCTTCCCTCAAAGAGGTTACATAGAGAGGAACAAAGGGCAGGGGATTTAGCTTAGTTGTTCTGCCGCCTGCCTCAAAAGCACAAGGACCCGAGTTCAATCCCCAGTACCAAAAAAAAAGAGAGAGAGGAACAAAAGGAGATAAAAATGCAATTAACAACACCATGTGATAAGCACAATAGGAGTTACTACTGCTGAAGCAGAAAGAAAGGGAAAGTGGGACACGATTTTTAGAGGAGGGTTTTTTTTTTTTAACTAAGCTTTCAAAGATCTGGTTGAAATTATCTAAATGACAGAAGAGGAAAGAACATTCTAGATAGAGATCAGAAGATGAGGATAACTGGAAATCAGTAACTTCATGAATATTTGAGAGACAACCTGGATCAGAAGATAGATGAGGTAAAGTAAAATTTAGTTAACAGTAGTCACTCCTAAAGGATATTTATCAGAATTATGAGTCACTTGAAATGCTCACTAGCAAAAGGACTCTGCTCAAACACATGTTTGGAACATACATTAAATTTACATTTTAGCATACTGAAGGTTCTAAGAAACCCTATGACAGCCAACAACTCTTGAGAAGCTACAACCTCAGTTTAACTAACACAGTAGGTTAAATCCTTCCAACAATCATAGGAGCCTGGAAGTATATATATTAGGTGCTAAATATAATATAATATATATTATATATATTATATATATATATGGTGTTAACTTAGGGTGATTTGTTATGTAGTCATAAAATAATGAATAAATACATCAATGAATATATTTTTTTCATTTTATGTTCAAGTGCTCTTTCTACATTTTTACGCTTTATTGACAAAATAACTAAGTGTTTGATGGCATAATTAGCTTTCATTTTTGACATTTTCCTATTAAAAAAAGTTAAGAATTTTTCCAGTTTTTTCCTTTCCCATATAACATTGTTGTTTTCATATAAAAAAGAGAAATAATTTTTCTTATCCCCTGAGAGTGTATCTAACTATGTGATTTGTTTTGACTAAGAATAAAGAAGATATAACACAGCATCAATTGCTAGTCTAGGTTTAAGAGGCCTTGGGTGATTTCACACAAATTTTCTCACAACTCTGTATTGCACTGAAAAGTATGTGCTCAAATTAGTCTTCTTATCCCAAGAGGAATATGAGAGACATGTGAAAATGAGCCACACAGCCAACCTTAGTCTCAATTCATCTGACTCCCAGACTATCCACTAAATCGTGAACAAATTCATAGCTATCAATCAATGTGTGCTGTTGAGACTTGGTGATTTTTTTAAATTTTCTCTTCTCATCCTTAGTTGATATATGCTGTGTTCAGAAAAGAAGGGGAAAATTCCTACTGAAGAATTGATCTAAGAAAATCTTGCATCTAAATATTGAAGCAAATAAACTGAAAAGCATATAGCTACATTTTCAGGAAATACCACATAATTTGACCAATTTTTCTAAACTCTGGAATTCCTAAGTCCTATTAGGAGATAACTCTCAATAAGTTATGAGAAAGAAGATAGATTCCAATTAATCATTTATCTTAATGTACTATAGGAATACATGAAACTATTCAGAAAGTAGTTCGTTGCTTAGACAAAATTATTTTTTCTAGAATTTCTTTTTTGGTCTGGTTAGTGTAAAATCAATAAAGAAAAATTTTATTTAATTCCCTATTTCCCATTATCATGGTTCATAAATTTGATTCTTTTGAGGAAATCGGCTTAGAGATCATAATTAGTTTGAAGCCATGAAAATATAGAGTGATTTTGATTCTAATAGGTAAGTTTTTTCCCATTGTATCTGTGGACACATAATAGAAAGGAGTCAGTTGAAGGGAAATTTAGTTCATGACTATTTTATATATAATCTAAAAATTCAACCATTGATGGACTGCATTATATTGGAAAGAAAGACTATTCAAGTTAAATTGCCTTTAAGTTATTTGACAGAAATTATTTTAGTTTATATGTTACTATTCTTCTCTCCAATATTTATCCCATTTATTTATTTTTTTAACTGACCTTCTGATAAAAGAGCATGTCTTATTGCTCTGCTCAAACAGCAAATCCCTTCCTAAGACAGTTGAACCACCTTTAAACATTTTGTATAGTTAATCATAGCCTTTCTGGTTGTTTGTACTCTGGCCAAATGCATTTCCATAAACTATATCTATCTTCAGACTTATACAACTCTGATTCGTAAAAGGTTTTAAAATTCACAAAATTGAGGAAAATGTTTACCATTCAAAATCCATGGCAAATGAAACCAGTTTTAAAGATGATGTGGAAATACTGCTCTCTTGAAATACTAGTCTAGGCTTTAATTGCTGTAATTATCCCTCAGCAGGGGGATGGTACAGATTTCCCAGCTGCATGGAAGGCTGGAACTAAGGAAGAACAAACTAGGGTTTCCTGAATAAACAAAAATGCAGCTTCCAGGAAAGAAACAATTTAAAAAAAGTCCAAGTTTGAACAGAGACATGGGAAAACCAAGTTAGATTTATTCCTAAGGAACTAAGGGCAAGTTGGAATTGGCAATGCCACTGAGGAATGCAGAACAGAAATACTGTCAATACGAATTGCCAGGTTGGGTCTTTCCAAATGTTTTATTAAGACAGGACACACAAAATCAAGACTGAGCCAGACTTCAGAGAGAAAGGTATGATATTACAAAGAATTAGCTTATATGTCTCATATTCTTTGCTCCTATTTAGAGTAGCCTTACCATCCCTTTCACATACTCCAGAATAAGTTCTTGAATGAGCCCAGACAGCATTATACTCAAGACTTTGCTTTTAAATATTTAAAAGCTAGAGAAAGTGCAAACCCAATACTAATGTTAGATATACGTAATCAGATGGAATGGATCCTTGCCAACAACTACTTGAAATGGAATTTAAAGGTCAGGTGTTAGTCTATCTTTGTGCCCAAAGATGTGCCCCTAGGTCCTGAAGGCTGTAGAAGGGAGAAGTAATGGAGTCTTCTAAATAGTTTTGAGGTATAGGTCCTGAAGGCTGTAGAAGGGAGAAGTAATGGAGTCTTCTAAATAGTTTTGAGGTATACTGGAGCCAATGTGTGTGTGTGTGTGTGTGTGTGTGTGTGTGTGTGTGTGTGTGTGTGTGTGCTTCACCTATCCTTTCTAAAATAGGATAAGTCACCTATCTCATTAATATTTGTCATATAACAGCATTATGGAATCACGCTGCAGACATGAATGGGAGGGGACTCTATGGCAAGGTGCATGCCAGGTGGCAACCTTGTTTTTTCTGAGTTACTACATAGGAGAAAATCTAAAATTTCCTTATGCCCTTGGTACTGGCAGACAAAATCTAAGCAAGGACTAGCAGAAATGCCCCCTTCTCCTCAGAAAGAGTAGCCTGGGTTGGAAGGAGAAGGATGCCAGATAATCAGTGGAGACCAATGGCTAGAAGCCATGGAAGATAGGTATCTCGATTCAGTCTAAAGGATGACATTTTTCTCTCAGCAAACATCTTATGAAAAGCATCAGGCCTGAGGATCACCTCAGATCATTTCTGCCTAGAGAGAAAGGACAACAGAAAAGTGAGAGAGATGGAAACTAAGGAAGAAGGAAACTCAGTTCCACCAACAGTTCAATGGCCTTTCGTTAAATCCTTTAGAGATGTATAAGCAAAGAGTTGATCAGTAAGCGTCAGTTTAGTCAGGATTATGACACTTTACTCATGAGCAACAGAAAGACTTTGAAAGTTTATACTTTTTATCTTCCAAAAATGAGTGAAATGTAGCACACAGAGAAAATAAGCAGACAAAGGCTCCTCACTGAAACATATCCAGAAGTCTACAGAGAGGCAACTTTGGCTGGTACATGAATTTAAAATGATACCCAGAACCTAGTCTTTCTATTTTCCTGCTTCACTATCCTGAGTATACAGCTTTCGTCCTTATGAATGCGAGAGATGTGACAGGGATACATGGATGAAAAAAAAACCCTGAAGAAAGCATATCATTCAACCACAAAAAAATGAAATCCTACTACTTGTGACAACGCTTTGTTGGCACATAATTGACAAAATCGTATATATTTAAGGTATAAAGTGCAGTGCCTTGCACATATGGTGAAATGATTAGCACAACTAAGTTTATGCAGTGAGTGTGAGGGAAGACTGTATTTAGGACAGTGGCAACGCTTCCCATTATCAAGCCTGCATTCCAAACAGGGAGGAGGAAGAAGAAGGGGAAAGACAAAGAGACAAGTTTTTTCTCTTTGTAAGATGTTTCACTTCATTTTTATATCCTATCATTATAATCACAGTATAGTTTCTTATATTCTACTAAAAAGCTGAAAATGTTTTCACTCTTTCATTTTTCTTATTATTTTGACAGCTTTACTGAAGCATAACATATACAATTAAATACACACTTTTAGATATACAATTCACTGATTTTAGCAAATTTACAGAATCATGCATCTGTCACCAAAATCCAATTTTTTAATATTTCCATCCACACAAAAAGATTCCTTATGCCCAATAACACTTCTTCTCAGTTCCTGACCCCATCTCCAGGTAGAAAATAGCTATTTTCTGTTACTATATATTTGTCTTTTTGAGAGATTTCATATAAAAGAAATTACTGTATATAACATGTCCTCTTTTTAGCAACTGATTCCTTGTCACATAATGTCTTTGACTCTGTCCATGTTCTAGCATGTAACATGACAATTCTTTTTTATTGGTGAATAGTATCCCATTCTATGAAAATAGCAGATTTTCCTTATCCAACAGTTAATTTATTCAAAGATTAGTGGACATTTGATGGATTTTCTTGTATTAGGTTATTACGAATAATGCTGATGTGAACATTCAAATACAAATCTCTGTGTACGGACTTCTGTGTTATTTCTTGTATGTAAGTTCCTAGGAGCAGATCAGCAGGGTCACATAGTGAATTTATGATGAGCTGATTAACTTTTAAGATACTAACAAGTTGTTTCTGAAGTAGATGCAGGATTTTACATTCTACTCATGATGTATAAAGGATTCATTATGGCTACATCTTTTTCAACATTCTTTATTACTTATTATGGCCAGTCTTGATGATGAAGATGATTATGACGATGACAATGAATGGTCCTAAGGATCAAACCCAAGGCCTCATACGAATAGACAAGCTACTGCCTGTCTTTATCATGATGGCTAGGCTACTGAATATAAATAGGTTTGCCATTTGTGGTTTTAACTTGCATTTTCCTAATGACATGGGACATGCTTCTTTTTTCTTTATGTATCTTCTTTGGTGATGACACAATAAACTATTCATGTTTTCTTATTTTTAACAGGTTTATCTATTTTTTTAATTATAAATATTACACTGGATATAATGCCTTTATCAAATATGCAATTGAAAAATATTTTTAATTATTTAACAAGACTATGAACTGTCTTTTCAATGTTTAAGTGATGTCCTAAAGTTTTTGTGAAGCACAAAAACTTTAAATATTTTGAAGTCCAATCTATTAATTTTCTTCTTTCTTGGCTATTTCTAATGAAATTTTATCTTTGTATTTTATGAGGTTTTTTGTTTTGTTTTTGTTTTGTTTTGCTTTGTTTTGAGACAGGGTCTCACTATGTAATTGAGACTGACCTGGAACTCACTATGTAGCCCAGGCTGGTCTCGAATTCAGCAATCCTCCTGGTTTTTTGTTTTGTTTTTGTTTTGTTTTGCTTTGTTTTGAGACAGGGTCTCACTATGTAATTGAGACTGACCTGGAACTCACTATGTAGCCCAGGCTGGTCTCGAATTCATAGCAATCCTCCTGCTTCAGCCACCCAAGTGCTGGATGTGTGCCACCACACCTGGCCTTATCTTTGTTTTAGAAAGAAGTCCCTCTCCAACAATTTCTGCCTATATATCATTGGCCAGAACCATGTCACATAGTATATATTAGAAGTGGGAGAGTCTGACACTAACAAAATTTGCCCCTAACAAAATCAGGTTCTTCTATAAGATGAAATGGAGGGAGATTCAAAATGCCTATTTTATAAGGAATTAGCACTGTCTGTCATGTTTTTTGAGCATGATGATCACATTCTACTTTAGAAAAGTATCATTTTATCTACTATCACAATAATGCTTTGTCACAATAATCCCAGAACCCCTGAAGTGTACATAATGAATGATACTGCCTACATATCCAAAATCAGTGGAGCTTTGGCCAACAGCTCTGCTAATAGTATTGGCTGAAACTCTCACACAGCTAATCGGGGGAGGTCGATTATTCACTAGTCTTCCATCCTCCATCAGGCTGGCATGGCCTTGCCATAATGGTGATGGTGAAGGTACAAGACAGAAATGTGAATGACAAGGCCTCTTAGGGTCTACGCTGGAAAGTCGCAATCCTTCATGTCTATCATATCTCACAGTCTGAAATAAGTCATGAAGCCACACTACTGTAAGAAGAAGAAAGACAAATTGATTCTCCTCTTTAGTGATAAGAATTACAAAGTCAAATGGGAAATGTATGTATACAGGAAGAGATGAGTTGGGGCTTTAAAAGCAACCAATCTAGGCTCAGAGGTCCCTGCAAACCTGGGACCATCAAGTGGAGGACTACACCACCAAACCACCATGGCCATGCCCCTGGACGACCGAAGGCTATGCACAGGGATCCAGGTCCATGTGGCAGAGGCACCCAGGCCATAAAGGCCATTCTTATGAGCTACAGAAGATAGAGCAGAAGTGAACAGCAGAGAAAGGGCCTGAGGCTCCTGGATGAAAACTGAAGCCCACTGGGAAAGTGAATAAAATCTCTGCAATAAAAGCACAGTGGATCACTGTGGTTGTTAAGTTGGTGGAATGAGCACCTACCATTTGAATGCAGACTCACTTTGGGGGAAAAGCAGCTGAAACCTGCAGTACAAGCTTGCAGAGTTCAATCCTTCAGGAGGTCAGGGAGCTCAACTATGGCCTTGCAGCCAGAAATCAGCCTGAATCTCAGTGGACTACAGCTGGCTTGCTGAGACTACTCAACTTAGATATGTACACTGATGCTCACAATATCTACCAGAACAGTGCAGTCATACCCTGAAGGAGGGCTTTTTCTTTTTTTCCTCTCTCCCCCTTCCTGATCATCATTTCTCTCCCCATTTTTTCCCATTGCTGTCCCATTTTGAATTTTTTCCTCTCTTTCCTTCTCTTGTCATTACTTTTATAGGAAAGTGAGTAATTTTTACCTCCCCTATTACTGAAACTTCATTTCTTGTCTTTGTTCCCTCATTCTGTCTTTTCCTCTTGTCTTCAACAGTCTCCCAAAGTCTTAGTGATAGTCCTGTGTCCTCTAGCCTCACTTCTTCTAACCTTTCCCTTCCCTTCTATCTCTCTATACCTCCCTCCCCAACTCCTTCTATGTCCTCATCCCAAAGGGTAAATTTTTTAAATTTAAGGGTTTATTGACTACAAACATATTTTAGGCTGGTCCTTGATTTTGATCTACTTCATACAGTTAAAGGTGACAGATTAATAGGTACCAAAAATTAGCATTTTCTGAGCTGTGTTTGATGCTATTGTTGATGCTAATTGTATCACTTGGGCTAAGGTGTAGTGATTGATTTAATCAGCTGTGCTTCTTGGTATACTGAAAACAAGATTGCCTAAGAGTCATTAAAGACTCAAACTATAAAGACCAGCAATAACTGAAAGGCACCTCTGAGAAGCAATCAATCCATAAGGGTTCTAAATATAAGCATGAAAGATACTCACAATAAGCAATAATGAAGTATTGACCCAAGAATTAAACCAAACATAGCACCAACAACAGAAAGAGAAATGAGATGACACCTAAGCAAGGTACAAAACCAGACTTCAAGCTCTCCCAAGGCAAATTCTGGGGGCAAAGAAGTGGAAAAATCTGACAATCACTAGGACACCCTGAACTGTTAGCAGGGGAAGTAACAAAACAGATGAACAAAGCTCAAAAATTCAAAACAGAAATAATTTCCCAGATAACTACAGAGATGCTGAGAAGAATGAAAGACAAGATTAGAGACTCTAAAAAAGAATAAGATTTTTTTTAAAATGAGATCAGGACCACAATGGAATGAATTCTCCACAGGTAAGAAATGGAAACCAAAAACATCCAACATAGGAAATAGATGGAATCCATGAAACAGATTCATACAGATATACAGGAAATTATAAACTTCACTGAAAGTATTTGCAGCAGAATGAGATAATGCAAAGACAGAATATCGGATATAGAAGCTAGGAAAGCAATTAGTGACCATGAAAAGAGATATTTCTTAAAAATAGGGACCATGAGAAATTAATACATTAGCTCCTAGATGTCACAAAGAATAATGACATGACTGATAGGAGTCCATGAAAAAGCAAGAGAAAGTACAAATGACAAAAAAAAAACCTGTTGACAGAATTAATGGCAGACAACTTCTCAAGCAGAGGGAAAGAATTAGACATACAGATAAGTAAAGCATATAGGACTCCAACTAGCTATGATGAGAAAACAACTACACCTAGATATATAACAGTCAAGATCCCAAAAACTCAACAGAAGAACAAAATAATACTAACAGAGAAAACAAAAAAATCACATACAAAAAAAAAAAATTAAAAAGCCCACCAGAATCACAACACACTTTTCAACACAAACCCTCACGTCAAGAAGATCTTAGAGTGGAATATTTCAAGGCCTAAAAGAAAACAAACTCTAACCTAGACTGACGTATCCTACAAAACTACAATTCAGAATCAATGGGGAAATAAGATACTTCCACAAAAAAGAATACCTGAGACAATTCATGAATACCAAACCAGTGCTCCAAACAATTCTAAACAATATCCTAGAAAAGAGACAATGAAAGTCAAAACTCCATGAGGCCAAAGAGAGCAAAGCCATTAGGCTAGGCAAGAAGTTGAAGGAAAAGGGAGGAAATTTTTTAAAAATTAAATAAAACAGCCAACTACAGGTAAATATCATGACATGGGTAAGTCAATACCTATCACTTATAATCATCAATGTTAATGGCCTCAATCCATCAATCAAAAGAAACAGACTGGCAAGACAGATTAAAAAGCAAAATCGAACAATATGCTGTAGACAAGAAAAATACTTACTTCACAAAGAAATTGAAAGACTGAAAGTAAAAGGATAGAAAACAATTCTCCATGCAGCAGGAACCCCAAAAAATCAGGGGTAGCTATTTTACTTGCAGACAAAGTATATTTCAAACCATAACTATTTAAGAGAGGCAAAGGTCACTATATCCTTGTAAAGGGAACAATCGAAGAGAAGAGATGACAATCATAAACATGTATGCACCAAATACTAGTGCACTCAACTATATAAAACAAATATTAATGGTCATGAAAAAGCAAATAAGCACTAACACAGTTGTAGTGGGGGAACTCAATACCCCACTGTCACAAACAGACAGATCATCTAGACAAAAATAACAAAATACTAGAATGGAACCAAACTTTTGAATAAATGGACTTAAGAGATGTCTATACAGTGTTCTACACCAAAACATGAGAAGCTGCACCCAAGGTCATCCTTGAAAATAGAACACATGATAGCTCATAGAACATGTTTAAGTAAACACAAAGCAATTAAAGTTTCCCCTGTGTATTATTAGACCAAATTGGAGATCACTAGCATAAGAAACTGCAAGAACTTGAAACACATGGAAATTGAATAACACTTTCCTGAACAAGCAATGGGTTACAAAAAAAATTAGACAGTCTCTACAATTAAATGATAATGCCAGTGCAACATTCAGGAGTCTAGTGGACACAATGAAAGCAGTTTTACAAGGGAAATTCATGGAAGCGAATGCCCATACTAGGAAAACAGACTGAGCTAATATAAACAGTCAATACTGAACCTCAAACTCCGAGAAAAAGAAGAGCAAGACAAACCCAAAGCTTGTACAAGGGAGGAAATTATAAAGATCAAAGCAAAAATCAATGCAATGGAGACTGAGAATGATACACAACATCAATGAATCAAAGAGTTGGTTCTTCGAAAGAATAAATACAATTGACAAACCCTTAGCCAACATATCAAAAAAAGAGGAAAGAAAAGGCTTAAATTCATGCAAGTAGAAATGAAAAGGATAAGATCACAGCAGATCCAGCACAAATCCAGAGGATCATCAATACCTACTTAGAGAACCTATACAGCAATAAGATGGAAAATACAGAAGAAATGGACAGATTCCTAGATACATATGAATTACCGAAGTTGAATAAAGGAGATATAAAACTTCTAAATATCACAATTTCAATCAAATAAATTGAAAACATAATTAAAAATTTACCAACAAAGAAAAGCCCATGTCCTGACAGCTGCACTGCTAAATTCTATAGAAATCTAAAGAACAGCTAATGCCACTACTTCCCAAATTCTTCAAAGAAACTAAAAGAGAAACAATACTCCCAAATTCATTCCTGTAAGCAAGCATTACTTTGATTCCAAAAGCATAGAAAGACCCAACCAAAAAAGAGAACTATAGGCTAATCTCCCTAATGAACATAGATGCAAAAATCCTCAATAAGATACTGGCAAACAGAATACAGAGGATCATCAAGATCATACACCCTGACCAAGTCAGATTTATCCCAGAGATGCAAGGATGGTTCAACATACATTAATCAATAAATGTAATACACTATATTAACAGAATCAGGGAGAAAAACCATATAATCATCTCAAAGATTCAGAAAAAGTGTTCAACAAAATCCAACAGCCATTTATGATTTTAAAAATCTCATAGGAAATTGGAATAGATAATTTTGAGGTTGAGATAAAAACTATCTATGAAAAACCAACAGCCAAAATAATACTAAAAGGTCAAAAACTGAAATCTTTCATGATAAAATCAAGAACCAGACAAGGACATCCACTATCATCACTCCTATCCAATATAGTTCTAGAAACATTAATCACAGCAATTAGACAAGAGAAAAATAAAAGAAATAAAGATAGGAAATAAAGAAGTTAAACTGTCATTATTTTGCTGACAACCTGATACTCTACATAAAAGACACAAAAAATCTGCCAAAAGACTTCTAATTAACAGATTCAGTAAAGTAGCTAGATACAAGGTCAATACATTAAAATCAATAGCCTTATTATACTCACTGAGAGAGAAATTAGGGAAGCAATTCCTTTCACAATACCACCCAAAAAATTAAATAACTAGGACTCAATCTAATGAAGGAAGTAAAAGACCTTTATCTTAACACTACAGAACTCCAAAAAAAGAGAATGAAGATGATATAGGAAAATGGAATGATATCCATTGTTCCTGGGTAAGAAGAATCAACATGGAAATGACCATACTTCCAAAACTGCTATACAGATTCAATACAATCCTCATTGAAATGCCAACAGAATATTGCACAGAACTAGAGAAAAAAATTCAAAAATTCATTTGGAACAAGAAGAAACCTATAATAGAAAAGCCATTCTAGGCAACAGAGACATGGCAGGGGGTATACAATCCCCAACATGAAAGTATACTACAAAGTCACTGTGAGAAAAACATGACAGTACTGGCAAAGAAACAAACCTGAGGATCAGTGGAACAGATTAGAAGATACTGAAACAACTCCAGATATACACAGCCACCTCAACTTTGACAAAGAAGCCAACCACCCTCACTGGAGGAAAGATAGCCTCTTTAATAAAGGGTACTTGAAAAACTGGATTTCAACCTGCCACAGATTAAAATTAGGCCACTATCTTTCACCATACATTAAACTAAAATCCAAATGGATTAAATATCTAAATATTAAAATAGAAACAAACTTGCTTGAAGATAAGCTAGGTAGAACTCTTGAAGACATTAGCATAGGGAAAGACCTTATGAACAAAATCTCAATAGTAGAGGACCTAGTACAAAGAATCAAAAACTGGGATCTCATCTTATTACAAAGCTTCTACAGGGGTCAGGGATTTAGCTCTGCAGTTTGGTGGCCTGCCTTGCAAGTGCAAGGACCCGAGTTCGATCCCCGGTACCAAAAAAAATCTTCTACACTGCAAGGGCAACCACCAAGAGAGCTAAGAGGCAACCTACAATATGGGAAAGAAAATTTTACCAGCTGTTCCGCAGACAAAGGAGTACTATCTAGAAAAAAGAACATAAAAAATCAGATCCCCCAAATTTAAAGACCCAATTCAAAAATGGGCCTCTGAAAAGAGCAGATACTTCTCAAAGAATAAAGGCAGCAAATAAACATATGAAAAAAAATATTAAACATCACTGATTATTTGAGAGATGCAGGCAAAAATAACACTGAGATTCTACTTCACTCCAGATAGAATGGCTGTTACCAAGAAATCAATCAATAAAAGGGCTGGGATTTAGCTCAGTGGTTCTGCCACTTGCCTTGAAAGCACAAGGACCCAAGTTCGATCCCAGTACCAAAAAAAAA
>NW_022900940.1:27470710-27519403 GCF_012274545.1 Fukomys damarensis
AAAAAAAATCAACCAATAACAAATGCTGGCAGGGATGTGGGGACAAAGGAACCCTTCTCCACTTTTGGTGGGAGGGCAGACTGATGCAACCACTGTGGAAATCAATATGGAGGTACCTCAAAAAATTAGGACTAGAGGTCCCATTTGACCCAGCTATCCCTCTGCTAGTTATCTTCCCAGAAGAATTAAAAGAATCATACCAGAGCAATATATGCACACCAAAGTTTAGAGCGGCGAAGTCTAAAATAACTGAAACTTGGAAACAGCCCAATTGCCCATCAACAGGAGAGTGGATATGTGGCTTTTCTATAAAATGGAATACTACTCAGCCATAAAGAATGAGAAACTAGAGACATTTATAGTTAACTGGATGCACATTGAGGTGATACTCAAGAGAAATAAATAGGACACACAGGTAAATACTAGTCTCTCTGATGTGAGAAACTGAAAGTGTACATAAGGATCAAAATGTGTAACTGATAATGCAAAATAGAAAGAAAAGTTCTAAAATGGAAGGGGAACTGGGAGGGGAAAGGGAAAGGAAAGAAGGAAAAGGAAAAAATATGAGAAAAGGAAAAGATAGAAAGAAAGTCTTTATAAACAGGGAGAGATGGAGGGGGTGAAGGGAGGACAAGGGAATGGGAAAAAAGCAAAAACCAAGATATGTCATGTAAGGTACAAATTCCCAATGATAAATGTCATCGTATTATATACCTAAAATGTACCAATAAACTTAATGAAAAAATGATATATCATGTACAGGTACAAATTCTCAATGATGAATGTGATCATAAAATATACACAAATATACCAATAAAATAAATAAATTTTATATGAATGTAAAAAAATCTAATATTTTTTAAAATAAGCCAGCTAAAGTTGAAAATACTAGCCAGACTCCATTTATAACAGTCCAGGACAGAAGATGATAATCTAAACTGAGACGGAGCCTTTGAGAATATGGAGAACCAGACCAACCTCATAGAATTCAGGAGTTAGCAAAGAAAACTAGGAACTGGTTACATCATAGAAGAAAAGAAGAGGACAGAAAAGAGAGAAAGGAGCAATCAAGTATTTAGTGTAATGTTTCCTTTTTCATCTTGTTAGTGTTATCAAAGAAAATGACTAGAGGAAGAAAATAACAGACATAAGAAATAGTATGACACACATTTGAATTTTATTTATTGTCAAAACTGGTCCATTTTTTATTTTAGCCCCAGTTTTATTTTATACAGATTTCTCAGGAGTATTACAAGATGCAATAGCTTGTGACACATGTCTGTCACTGAGATCTTTTTTAATGAAGCATTTTATTCTAAATGATATATTGTGGGTGAGGTGAGACGGAAAACATTTTCTCTGAACCGTACAAGCATGACTTTTCATTGGTCAGCCCTGAAAACTGCCCAAAATAAATTAATATTTAATAAAAGCTAGGAAGGCAGATGTTACATATAATGGGAAGTCACAGAGTAGTATGACAAGGATGACATCCAAGAGATGTCAAGGGGCCTATGGATCAGATGTTTGCAAGGTGTTGTGAATTATGTTAAATGTGTTATGTATATTGTCAGGCCTTCAGGTTGGCTTTACTGAGAATAAGAATTTCCAAGGCTTACATTCAAGGAATATAATGCTGCCTGGGATTAAATAGAGAAGCTCAAGTTTGAAAATCAAAGCTAAATGCTGAAATTTTGATTTACCTTGATAAATGTACACTCCAGTGGAAATTTCAAAGTACAGGAAAATTAATTTCCTGATAGCCTTAACAAAAATCAAATTGATTTCAGAAACGGGACAGTAAGAGATGACAGACTGGCCTGGTGAGTCGTGTTGAATGAGGAATAATGAACACATTAAGGATGCGCTGTACCCAGGAGTTGGAGTAGAGGGGCAGGATTTCCCCTCCTAAAGCAGCACGCACATTTCATCATTTGTGCTCAGAAAAAAAAAAAAACACACAAGCAGGAGAGTGAAAATGACATTGGTCCCCATGACAAGGTCTCTAATAGACACTGCTATTTGCTCACTCATTTGCTCTTTCACACAAATAATTACCACATGTTTAACTATTATGGAAATGATTGAGTCTGCTCTACTGAGAGATATGAGGACAGAAAGATAATAAGCCAGACTGTCTTTCCTGAGTTGAGGTAAGAATGATGGCAGGGTCCACCAAAAGCTAGTGCTATCGCAAGCTTTTAGTATATTTATTTTATTTACTCCTCTGAATAACTCCCAAAATGTAGTTACTGCTGCTGTTACTTAAATGTAGGGAAACTGACAATTAGAATGTTTAAGTAATGAACCCCAGCTCATGCAGCTGGCAAAGCTAGCCAACAAGGATTATATAGGACACCAAGTCCCTTAAGTAATAGCCACACCTAACTAGACACTAAAAGGGAAGATAAAATATGGATAATAAATATCATCAGAGTAGGTTTAATGTTCCTTCTAATGTTTTCTATATGTTCAGCACTGTTCTAATCATTTTACACTGTAATTCATTTAACCACAAAAGTAATATCATGGGGATGGTATTTTCATGGGGATCAGTATTATCTTCATTTTAAACTAAGGCACAGAGAGTTTAAATAATTTGCCTAAGATCAAGGAGTCTGGCTCTAGGTCCATACTATAGACATCAAGCTATGCTGCCTCTCAAAGGAAAAGAGCACAGACTAGGCTAAAGGAGGGAATTGTTCTTAAAGCTATAAAGTAGTAAAGTGTGTGGTGGAAAATAAGCCAAGTTTTTACAGGAAGATAAAGTTCTACACTGGGTTTTGATGAAGCGTAGATAGATATATGGAGGGAAGGTGATTGTCAGGGTCAGCAATCTCTACCATTCTTCCTTTACTCTCTATCCTCTGCACTATTCTTTTCACAGCATCACTGCCTTAATTCCTTACAAAAAGACCATGAAAACAAGGTGCTCTGTATCACTGTGTGCCCAGGGCCAGGCACACAAAAGGCATTCAGCCATTACTTGTGAAATTGAGAGGGAAGAAAAAAAGGAAATTAGTAATCTTGGAAAATGGGAAATTCACTGATAGTAAGATCTCAGAAATTTAAAAAAAATATGGCCAAGATTAATCGGGGGAGCTTTATATAGAAGATAAAATTTGAGCCAAATAAAGTTTTAAAAATAGCTTATATTACATTAATTAAAAGGCATACATATTTTCACATTTTATGTCTCTGAAGCTGGAGCACATATTTTAATCAAAAGTATATGTGAATTTAATTGGTACCTTTTTTTTTTCTTGGATGGTAAATGAAAATAACTTTATTATTCGGCACAAGGATTGCACTTTAGATGTAATAAAATAAGTACAGACGTAGAACCAGCTTGTCTGACTCCTGTGTGGAGTGAGGAAGTGGAGATAGAGCAGACTATGGAGCACCAGAGCATCTCATCACACTCTAGACTTGACATGACATGCAGTAGTGGCTTTCCAGAGGAGTGGGCTCAGGGAGAGATGGGGTTTATAAAGAGGTGACTGCGCTCAGCATGAAATGAAGAATGAAGATGGAAGAGAATGACATCAGTAAGGACAACCTAATGGCAAGAAAGTAGATGAAGAATCCTGTCTGAAGTCAGGGTCAGGCATCCCATTCAGAGCTGTGGCACTACTGCTGTGATCTAGACACACCTTTTCATCCTTCTGCGTCTTGGTGTTTTCATTAATAAAATCAGAGGGTCAGTACAGAGAAACTCAAAGCCACTTCTGAATTCAAATGTGATGGTTATTTCAGGTGCGAGGCAGCAGGCCCCTGCTGTAAACTGCCCAGAGAGAAACAGAGCGAGAGAGATGAACTTCAGAAGTATTTGAAGGAGGAACGGTTTGTGTACAAATGTGATACTGGAGAAGGTTGGAATGGAAACCCATGTAGCATAGCGAGAAAGGAAAGCAATGGTATAGAAAGATGAAAAAGTCCAGTCTGAGTAGGGCCTTAGGAGCCATGTTTAAAAGTTTGAGCCTTAGGCCAAGAACAATGGGGAACCATTGAAGATTTTAAAAGCGCACTACGCTGTCATAATTCAATTTTCACTCAACCAAGATGGTCCTTTGGCTGCATTGCAAAAAAAAGAAAAAGATGTGGGAAGGTCTAAACCAAAATGAAGCCCAACAGAAAATCACTAGAAAGATCCAGATTAAAAAGGCATAAACAGTGGTAGCCATAAGGAACAGTTCAGGATATTTAGAAGACAGAATTCGCAAACTTTGCTAAGTTATTTGACCACTTATCAGTCCAATTATTTAAATACAGGATGACAAAAATGTAACTTTATTAATTTGTATAAGTTAATATATAACAGGAAATATAAAAACAACAATTTTATCAAATGTATTCAATACAACGATTGACTGGTTGAAATGACACCTGCCTGAGTAATGGTCCAGGTAGTACATAAACAAATGTGCTGCCAGGGTAAACTGTTAGGTGGTTAAGAGGAAAGTAAACACAAAATATAAATAAGAGCACAATGGAACACAAATAAGAGAAAGTAGGGAAACAGATATTTTACAAATGGAATGGGACCAATAGATGGAGGGAGGAGCAGGGAAGAGGATTTTTTTAAAAAAAGAACTGAGATATGTTTTATGCACATGTATTAACTCCCCAAGAGAAACGTGATAATATGTACTGTAAATGTGTATTAGTAAAAACTTTAAAATAAATGGTGTAGTATTAAACAAACTATTACCATGGGCAACTGGCATTCAATTGAACTCAGGACTCTGGGAGATGATATAGGAAATGTCTTAAAGTTGTCTCTTCACCAGGCCTAATTCTATAAGGGATGAGGAAGCAGTGTTTACAGCTTTAATTAGGAGAGGCTAAAGAAGAAAAATAATAAAAGTAAATAATAGCAGCAGCTAATACAGAAAGGACCCACTGATTCTATTATCCTTCTTCTCACCATTCTGGATTACTTCATTTTTTTTTCTTTCATATCACACACCTACCAATAAAAGACAGGGAACATTGGGCTTGGTGTTTCCTGTTATATTAATTTTTAATAAAAATTATATTTTTGTCATCCTGTATTTAAATAATTGTACTGATAAGTGGTCAAATAACTTAGCAAATTTTGGTAATTCTGACTTCTAAGTATTCTGAAGTATAGTTCTGGCTGTCACTATGGCTACCACTCTGCTTATGCCTTCCTACTCATGCCAACCAGTCTGTTAGTGCTCTCACCTTCTCACTTGTCCTAGGACTCTGAGTTGGCCTCCAAGCCCAGTGTTCCCTGTCTTAATTACATCTTTCATTTGATATCATGTGATCAATGCAAATGCCTACCATTCTAATACCTCTGTATCAGTCATTATATGCTCTGCCTTCAGCATTCATTGTCTTGGAATACACCCATAGGCTGCAACTGAAAAATACCTGTAACGCTTTCTGAGTAGAATGCCACAGATCAACAGATCTGGGAAGCACTAGGTTGGATTCTCTAAGAATCAGACTCTGAGATGGGATTTAGTGTGCAGGATTTTTTTATTTTTTGATGCATTCCCTTGGGATCAACTCCCCACAGAAGAGGTTGAAAAAAGTAAAGTAAGATGGGGCAGAGAGAGAAGTCAAGTTGTGATGCCTGTGCAATGGCAGGTTCAACCATAAGGGCAGCTCTGGAACTAAACTGGAACTATCCCAAGTTGGTCTACAATGGCCATCATTCAAAGTGAACCATTAGGGCAGGTATGAAAGGTACCCTGCAACTGAGGCAATTACTGAATGGGCTGACAGATGAAAGTTGTCAACTGACAGCACCCCGCAGAAGCTGGGCAACAGTTCTTTCCTTAAAGGAGAACCTAGGTAGCATTTCATGATGCTCTCCACAATGTCCCTGAAAACAAGCCTCTCCTAATGAAAGCTGTAAACACTGCTTCCTCACCCCTTACAGAGTTAGGCCTAGAAAGAGGGTAACTTTAAGACACTTTCTATATCATCTCCCAGAATTTCTGAGTTCAGTTGAACTCCAGTTGCTCACAGTAATAGTCTGTTCAATACTACACCATTTATTTGATTCCTTCCTTTTCTTGTCTCATGTTCTCAGTCCCACACTATGCTTCTCAAATAGACTATGTGTATTCAAATCCTTTCTCAAGTGTGGCTCTCAGAAAACCCAAACAAAAATATCTCAAAAGCTTCTTTAGTCATCTGCTCTACATGATAAAAAATAAACATTTCTTAAAAGAATGACCTATCACTGGGCTATCTTGACTTTCTTTTATTGCAATTTGCTTGGCCTCCTTCCTTGAGACAGTTATTTGAAGTAGTTGTGAATGACCTTGGTACATGCTAATGCCTCTAGGGCACAGACTGCTCTTCACAAGAAGTGTTGAATCCTCTGCATGATGTTCACTGTTTATCAGAAAACCTCATCCATTCAACAAGAAAACCTCCTTAGCGCTTCTTTTTCACTTAATCAAAAGCAGGTCAGTGAAGCACATTTCCCCAGTCATAAACCAAGCCCACAACAGAATCAATCTTCTCTGAATGGTTATGCCTGACACCTGCTTACAGCAGCTTGAATGCCCACATCTGCATTCAGCAGCAGCTGTCCTGGGAGACAGTCTCCATACACTTCAGGGAGACCTGCTATTGGCCTATTTGCATAAACAGACAAACTAGAGAAGAGTTTCTCATGGAAAAGGATGACAGATGGCTAAAAACCCTAGGAGTATTTGGTTGCTATGCCAGAAGTGGCAGTTCCAGGTGCAGTGTGACAACACAGATACCCTTAGCCAAATACACCTTTCCTTTATCCAAGAAGGCTGTCCCTCATTGACAGATACATTTGGTAAAAGGATGTTTGGTTTTGCTTTTTCTCATTACCTTTTACCTATAGCCCCTCACTGATTGGTCCCATTTGAGTTGTCAAGGACTAGAAGAGGAAAATGGAACACACTTGGTTTTTAAGATCAAAGGCCTTAGTCCAGTCATCATAACAAGATATCAAAGAACACAGGCCAAGACAAATCTTCTCTTTGAAGAGAATTTCATGGAAGAGACTGTTATTATACTGGAAACAATAGCTTAGGGGCACTAGTTTATTTAAGAAAAGTTTTAAGAATGCACAAATGGGAAGTCAGGCAAGAAGAAAGGAAATGAATAAACTATGTTAGTGAGCTGGTGACCACTATGGATAATTGAAGCTAAATTTCCTTGGGGAGTCTCTGAAGAAGAGTGTGAAGCATCTTTCAGAATTCTTCTTCTGGGAGAAAAGGATTCTGGAACATTTGTCCATTAGATCCCATCATCCACTGCCAATTTACCCATACTAATTTGAATATCATGTATTTCTGGCTGTACCTACACAGCAGAACAAGCTTTCAGGATACCATAAAAATCCTCAAAGCCAAAAAAGATAGGCAAATCCTAACATGTTAGATAGGGAACGAATGGAGTACCAGGGATTCTCTATAGATGTAGCTCGGGTGGGCGAGGGAATGAGCAAATAGTAGAATATCAACAGAGCCTGCTATACTATACTTGAAGACTGAAAGGAAAGCAGCAAGAGAGAAGTGATGTTATAGTTTAGATCTAAAATCCCCCCATATACCTAAAATGTACCAATAAAATTAAACTTTTTAAAATTAAAAAATTAAATGCCCTCCCGGGCCAGGCATTTAGCTCAGCGGTTTGGTGGCCTGCCTCACAAGCGCAAGGACCCGAGTTCGATCCCCAGTACCAAAAAAAAACAAACAAACAAAAAAATTAAATGCCCCCAAAGCCAGACACTCAGTACTCAGGAGGCTGAGGTAGGAGCACTGCCATGAGTTTGAGGCCAACCTACATTACATAATGAGTTCCAGGCCCACCAAAACTACAGAGGAAAACTGTCTCAAAAATAAAAAATAAAATAAAATGTCACCTCAAGTCTCATGAGCTGAAAAGTTATTGGATCATGGGGGCTTTATACTTATCAGTGGACTCCTGATTATTTCAATACTGAATATGTTGTTAGGAATTATTAGGATATGGTTAGAGGTCGTCACTATGGGTGTGACTTGGAAAAGTGTATTCTTGTCCCTGGTCCCTCCCTGTCTCTGCTTCCTCACCACCATGCTGTGAACAGCGTTCCTTTGTCATGGATGAACCCACTGAAAGTATAAACTGAAACTAACCCCTTCTTCTTTAAGTTGTGGATGTTGGGCATTTTGTCCCAGTGATGGGAAAGTGACTGGTACAGAAGGGAATTAAAGGCATGAGATACTGGTTAGTGCAGATCTCGGAGAAGAATCTGTAACCTTGGACGATTCCACAAAGGCTAATGTGCGGAAGAATGATTTAATCCAACCATATAAATTTTGAAGTTTAAAGATAGAGAGGACCTTGTTGAGTCCTTGGCAGGACCCTTGAATGCAATCTTTCTCCATACCTCACTAGCTTGGAAGCCACTGTTAAGGTCTCTCTCTGCTTTTGCTACTTTTTGGTCTGCCATGAATTGCTGCCCCTCTGTCATGTGCCACTCTGCCTTGGAGTCAGCTGATTATGGACTGTAACTTCTACAACCTGTGAGCTAAATAAACCTTTTCCCTTTAAATGATGGGTATTTTGTCTCAGCAAAAAGAGAAAAGTGACTAACACACTCTGAAAATGAATCATTTCACCCCGAACAATTAGGATTTTGTATAGCTATGGAACCTAGGTTATGCCAGTAGAGAAAAATATAAACTGTACCAAAAACTGGCTTGTTGAGTTTTCAATGAGAGGATTAAAAACAAATACGTTCATTTCAACATTTTTCCCAATGTCTAATTTTGCTTTGGGCTTTGCATAGTCCTGCTTTAACTGTTTAAGTATCTATAATTGGGAAAGAAATGAGACAAACTTCACTAGAAAAAAAAGAAAATGTAAAAACATTGAGGACACCAAAACTATTTGCTTGTATATAATATAAAGACCTAATGGTGAAATAATTTTTCAAAAACATTAGCTGTAATTGCTTTACCAGCCGTGATAACCTTAAGATACATATTAATTCTGTAAACTGATAGAAAATTAGATCTCATCTACTCTACACATAATTTCTCTTACCTTTTGAAGCTGCAATTTTAAATAGTCTAAAAGAATCAATGAACAGTATACATATAATATAGATAAGCATTTCAAATTTACCATGTTTTTATTTCATGCATACATAATTTCTAAGAACTAATTTTATACTAACATTTTCCATTTACTCCATTACAACCAATAATGGCTAGTGAGAACAACTTTCAGTTCAGGGAGCATCAGCCTATGTTATGGGTAAAGGAAAGCTAAACATTTTTTGACATTCTTCTAATCAAAAGAGGATATCTAAGCCTGCTCCCCTTAAAAACGGATGAGCTTTATGATTATTTTCATAAAGAGAATATGGCACAAGAAAAGTGTTCCAAAGTCTGAGTCTAGGCTGTAAAAGACTGACAGCTTCCACCTCTTACCACTTAGAACACACTCTCTCACAAAGATCAAGCTGTATCAGAGGTCTAGCTACCCTGGTTTCCAGTGAGAAGACTCCAGCTGGCATACAGATAGTCCACAAGGAGAAAGAGAGTCCACCAGCCCAAGTATCACTGTGTGACTCCAGTTATAGCCTCCACCTGACTGCAACGAGACTGGGGACCCTAAGCAAAACCTAACCATCAGAACTCTTATGCCTCCTGATTTTTGAAGATTTATTGTTATACAATGGTTGACTTGAAAAGCACATCCTTTCATGTAAAGAAACTGTTATGTACAAACCAAGACAGGATTTATACAGAATGAACCTAGAATTACAATTCTGTAAGATTTATTTCACAGTATCAATCCAATGCTTTCTAAATAGAAATAGATTCTATTACTTTATTTCAAAATAATAATCACAATGAACTTCTTTTTTACTATCCTCCAATTCTTTTATGAAGAAATAGCTGAACCTTTCTAACTATATATATATATATATATATGTGTGTATATATACATATATATGTATATATTTAATCACAATGAACTTCTTTTTTACTATCCTCCAATTCTTTTATGAAGAAATAGCTGAACCTTTCTAACTATATATATATATATATATATGTGTGTATATATACATATATACATGTATATATATGTATATGTATATATATATATACGCACACACACACATGTATATGTGTATATACAATCCACAGTTCTTAAAATCAGTTTGTATATTATTGCTGATTATTCATATTAAGCAATGCATTGTATCAAGCATTTTCTAACTTATGGGCCCTCATCTCTATATTTCTATATGGGAAATACTAATGGATGGAAATTATTATCTGTAGTGCTGAGACAATATATTAGGATTAGGGCTGGATTTCAGTGAAACACTGATCATTATTTTCTAAAAATTGAAGTTTTCCAGGTTAAACACAGCTTCCTAGCTTAGCTCAGCCATTATGCATTAAAAAAGATACACATTTCTAATGACCAGAATTAAAATTACTCAAAACTAAAGCACATAAGGACAGTGTTTATTGTCTGTCTTTGTTATTTTTAGTTTTTGAATGGAGAATTTCAAATTCATTCTTTTTTTTCACATTCACTACATAAGCTAGGGTCTATCATTTCCCAAGCAGTAGCTCACTGATTCAGCTACCCATTTACTCAACAAAATGAGCATCTACACTGTCAGACCCCTTTTTGCCATGTTAGGTCCTAGCAATAACAAGATAAAGAAGAAAGATTTGGTCACTATCATAGGTTTATATTCTGGCAAAGAAGGCATTAAACCAATAGCAAAGCACATTAGGAGCTATGAAGCATGAAGTACAACGAGCTCTACAAACACAAACATCCAACACAGCATAGAGGGCCTAAGAAAGTTTCTAGTTGTCCTACAACTTGATCACAACAAACAACAGCATTATATCCCAGCCTTTAAACAATCTGAGTAATAAAGCAATGAAGCAGCCGATGGGATCAAACTATCAACTTTTTCTTCATAAGACTTAACTGTAGGACATAACATGAGAACCAAACAGATTGGCTGTCTACTTCCGTATTCACATACCTTGCCCATGTGGTGCTGCACCAGGCTAATTCAAAAGGGCAGAAGTGAGCAAGGTATGCCCAGGCTCTTTCTTCAATTTTACCAATCAAATCAGCAGCAATAAAAAATGCAGAGAGGAAATTAAAGTCTCACAGCAGTAGAATTTCTTCTACTTATAAGAAAGCATCCTGAGTTGAACTTTCTACAAGAAAAACCACTACCTCCCCTAACAGTCTTCCTTTTGTACTGCTGTTCTTTTTAAAAACAAAAGAAAAATCACTCTAAAAATTGTCTCCAATTTACTGATGGTTTCTGCTAACAGCAAATACCACTGCACAAATAGCTCAAAATTTAATAAATAACTTCAATGCATAAATGGTCTTCTTGCTTATTCATCAGTAATACTAAAAATGTAGTTGGACCAGACTGGACACTTCAAATGATTTTTCATATGATTACTGCATACTTTCCCAAGTGCCAAGCTGAACATCTAAGCCATTCCACTTAAAATTCAGTAGACTGGAGTAATAAATGCTAATTGAAAAGCTGCTGGCAAAATTTTCATGCTAATTTTTCAGTTTTACCTTCTGAAGAATATAAAAGTATTTTCTTTTTAGAAACCTAGAAAAAGATTTATTGAAAAGTTTTAGTATATATAAATATGCTACAATTTTATTTCCCTATCCTTACACCAAACTCAATATTTCATTTTGCTCATCCCTTAAATGTATAAAACTTTGTGCCAAATATATTCCATAAACAGTGCTGAACACTGGTATTTAGTCAAGTAGGTAAGTGAAATAGTGTATATTAAAGTGTTTTAGAAAATAAAAAGCATAACAAGATTTGTAATGGTTGCCATTTTATATAAGAGATAAAATCTCTCTAATAAATCAATGAGAAAGTTCATGTTCCAATGTAACACACAAGATGAAAAATGGGGAAGATTTTACTACTGCTTATTTTCAGAAATCTCCTATCTGTCCTCTGTATCTTTTTTAAAAAGCATAAAGCAAAGTAACAGCAATGGGTTGAGTGAAGAGGCAACCCAAATCTCCTCCCGCTCCACACAATACTCCTTCTCCCCAGTTTCCACCCTCCATCACCTTGAGTGATGACAACATAGAGCTTGCCTAAGGACTCTTCCTCACCCTCAGCACCATTACCCCAGCACTGGGTTGACAGTTGCTGCCCTCATTTCCTGTCACATGGTCATCTCCTACAGGTACAGCTACAGCTAAAGCTCATGTTGGGTTCCAGTAACAGCCCTTCTATTTGACTATCCCAGCCTACAGTGGTCAGAGCTACCCACCATTGCTCACATGAGTAGCTCCACCACCAAGTCCTGCTAGCCACGCTTGTAGAACATATCTAAAATCTTATACCCTCTCCCCATCTCCACACTATTCCCATTACTTTGCCTTATTATTCTAATAGTCCCTGAACTGGTCCCTCTCTGCTCAGCTGAGATTTCCCTAGGCCTCTAATACAACAAGGAAAATTCCCTGTTCACCTTACTCAGTCATATATTCTTCTATCGGTCTTAGCTGACATGACCTATATTTACACATTTACTGATTTTTTTCTATTGTTCCTTAACATTAAGTGTATTCTATGAGAATAAGGGCTTCTGCTTTTGTTTGTTGCTAGCCTCTCTGCCTGGAACAGTGTGTAATACAGAGTAATCACTCAATTTACATTTGTTGAATAAGTGGTTGAATATGTATCAAAGGATATCATGATCTAAACTCTTCATATTACTAGAAGGGAAAGTCATATGACTAGGTTATCACAGAAGTGAGGCCTCTTTTAAATACTCATATTATTCCTTACAACCTTGTAAAATATCAACCAATAAAGAGTCTTAGCTTACTTTACAGTCCGAGTTATTGGAAGAGATTTAATACATTACTCCAAAAGAAATTTCTAAAATTCTTCTGGTAAGAACACACACAATGTTTCTTAAGGAAAAGGAAACTAAGTTCCAGCTAGGTTAAACAGTAAATGAAAAAATAGGGAAGGGTGAAGCAGAGTGAAGGGAGGGCAGGGGTATGGGGGAAAAAACAAGACCCAAGATATAGCATGTAAAGGTACAAGATCCCACCGATAAGTGTAGCTGCATTGTTTGCTTTAAATGCACCAATATACTTAATAGGGAAAAAAAAACAGTAAATGAAAGAGGAGACTAAGACAGGAGATGTAAGGCCGAGAAAGCAAAATAGGGCTATGCTAGAAGCAATGATGGATTAGATACAGAGAAACTGTGAAGTGGTATTCATCAAACACTTATTGAATGCCTCCTCCATGCAAGACGCTGTGTTGAGTGCCAAGATGTTGGCACACTTAAACATGAATAAGATAGGTTGCCATCTCCAAGTGTTCATAATCAAATAAAAGAAATGAAACACGCTTAAAGAGCTCTAATATGAGATATAACACAGGATGACGGAAAGAAAGAGAAAGTAAGAAGTGAAAGGCTACTCAGTTGTTTAATGTCTGCTGATGGAAAAGAAGCAGGTGGAACCAAATATGATTCTAAAGCTTTGACTCCAAAGTTTCAGAAGAGTTGTTATGATATGAACAAAGTGAGAAAAATCAGCCTGGCAAAGTTACAGGGTCATTTGAAGTGTGGACTACTGGATGAGCCATTGTCAAAGGGCTCCCAAACCTGGCAATTCTTAGAATAGAACTGCCTGAGCAACTTCCAATAACTGCTAGCTTCTAAGTCCCAGGCCACAACTATTACATCAGAATCTAGGGATGGTACACCTTGGTACAAATGTATTATAAATAGTTCATATGATACATGTGTATGTGTGAACCTATATTGGTTTTTAGGTGGTTCTGATACATGGACCATTTTCTGGAAGCACTGCAATTAACAGCTGAAAATATAAGGCTGCAAAAAACGATAAATGGTCACTGGGTGAGAAATTATAATTCTTTAAACAAATGATGACCTCAATTGCATACAAAAGACTAACTACTGAGAATGGAAGAAAATTTAGATGATTTACAGCTTCACAAGAGCAGGATCAGAATGACAATCAGAGGACAAAAGGAAGGCACAGATAGGCATTCTGAAAAGAAACCAAAACTAGTTCTTAGGAGAAAAAATAATGAAGTGCATCAATTCAGTAAGTAATTCTTACACATAAAATATGGAGCCACTTCTCAGGTACACGCATGCCCCCCCATGCATATTTTTCCAATTGTTTTGCATTTTAAAATTTAGCAATGTCATATAGTAATTATTCATTTCTTTCTCCAAATATTTTTGAAAAAGAGAATGGCTGTCTCAAAATAATGAATACTGAACTGAATGTTGCAGAACAGATGCAGCATCCAAAAACACAGTTCTTGCTAATTAACTTAGTATTCATTAAAGACAAACAGCCGTAAAGCTAAAACATACTTGTGTTCTGCTTTAAAATGTATAATTAATATGAAAGACAATATACTATTAAAATAAAATAGTTTGTTAATGAAATAGTTGGTCTATGGCCTACTTAAGAAAGGATAGTCTTCACTTTCACTACTGAGAGACCTAATAGTGTCCTTATCATATGCCAGCCACTCTTCTGAGCATGCTGCCAATTTTTACTCACTTAATGCTCTTCACAAACATTGAGATACATACAGTCCACCTCATGTAGGAACTGAGACATATGAAAATAAGAAGGTAGCCCAAGAACCACAGTGGAAAACAGATTTAATCCCAGACTGTCTACGTGTGTCTATTAAGCCAAAGTAATTTTCCTAAAATGTCAATGTTATTAATTTTGACTAAATTCAATTGTAATTCATCATTATATCTAATAAACACATTAAAATAAACATAATGACATCTCAAGCTGGCTGAAATAACTAGAGTTATCCGTATGTCTAGTATGTATCTTACCTTAGTGTGGTTCCCCAGAAACATATCCTGGGACAAGAATAGGGGGGCAAGCAGTCTATTAATGAAGCAGACTCAGGAAGCACTGTAAGGGCAGTAGGTACACAAGGCCAGAAAGAGGCAGAAGTCAATAAAGTACAGTTCTGAGCAGCTGTGGGTAACTGTGGATCAATCCTATTGGAAAATTCTAGGAGTCAGTATAGAACACACACCTCCAGGGCATAAGGGAACTGGGGCCTTTATCAAAAAACTCCTATGGCTGGGCATGGTGGCGCATGCCTGTAATGCCAGCACTCAGAAGGCTGAGGCACGAGGATCACTGTGAGTTCGAGACCAGCCTGGACTACATAGTGAGTTCTAGGTGAATCTCAACTACATAGTGAGACCCTGTCTCAAAAAAACCAAAAAAAAAAGAAAAGAAAAGAAAAAACTCCTATGTATCTTTGGTTAAAAGTTCTTTCCAAGAAATGCTAATATGTGACACTTCTCTGGTCTCCAGAGAAAGCCCTGAGGCAGACCAGCAAGTGTTTACTGTCGGAAACCATATGATCCACAGGCAACCAATGTTGGGTGCCGAAGGGTTATGGGCAGGGCATTAGCAGCATCTCTTATGTGACCGGATGTGTCTTCTGCTCACCTCAAAAAGTAAATAGTTTCCCACAGAGATGACCATTATTATATAAAAAGTATAATTCCATTAAATCGATACTATTATCCACTTTTAAATCACACAACCTCAAAATCAGTCTCTCGTGTTGGTCAGCATTCCCACTGTTGGGATAAAAGATCTAACACACACAACTTAAAGAAGAGGTTTATTCTGGCTCACAATTTCAGAGCTTTCAGTCCTCTGTAATTGGTTCTGAGGGAGAAATATCATGTCAGAAGAGTATAAGAGAGCAATACTACTCACCTATGGCAGCCAGGAAAGAGCACAGGTGAAGAGCACCAAAGAGGAAGGGGTCACACTCGCATGACCCACCCAGACACAGAACAGTGCTTTACTAGTTTCCCACTTTGGTAAGTGATTAATTTCAAGTAAAATGTACATGTGTTGTGGAGTGGGAAGATGAGAAAAAATTAAATCCTCTGAAAGAAGGCTATAGATATTGTCCAAATCAATAAAATAAAATAGAAGCTAAGGAAATTGTTTGTTGCAATGGAATTACATAACATATACAAATGTACATATCATTTCAGTTAAAAGAGATGAGAATTGTTACTTTGGAAGAAATGGATGTGGCAGAAGTTATATTAGGAAAACTCTTAATATTAATTTACTATATGTATGCATGCCCTTGACAAAAATATTTATAATGGTAAAATAAAATTTTAAAAGTTATCTATAAATTCACTTTTTTTCCCCTCACTGAGTTTTTTGGTACATTTTAGGTATAGAGTATGTAAATTCACTTTCAAACCATCACCTTCCTTCAGACTGCCTAGAAAGCACAATTCACCACATTCCTTTTACCTACTCGTTCATTTTCATGAATGAGGCCATTTCAGTACTTGTCTATAGTTCAAAAAGTAGTTCTACTATTGTGTACTTCACAAAATTTCATTGGACTCCTAATGTTAGCTAACCACCAGACTGAATAAGCACAATTATTTGTTTATAAAGAAGTCACAAAACATATCAACAGCCCCTAAATGAACAAATGTAGATGATCGTAGATATTTCCTTTTACATAGTTTTTCTTTCAGTATATGTGGAATGTCTAAACAGTGTCATACATTATTCTAGATATTTGATATTTGAAATTTAAGTTTGCTAAATGGTGTCATAATAAGAAAGGGTATGACATACAATTGACTTACAAATGCCAGAATCAGTAAGAGAAAGATTCTGAATCACTGAATCAACATACAAACCCCCATTGTAGATCATGTCAGGTAGCAGCTTAAATAAACTCTTTAAACAGCAGTATAGAAGCTAAATAGACAGAAAGATGTTACAAGTACAGATTTCTCTCCCTTTTCATATTATAGCAAACACTATCTGGATTTGACATAATATATATTTGCTGCCACTAATTCTGACTCTTACTATAATCCTATGAATTGATTCTACACAGAGAAGTTAAGCCAGTAAGTGTATTTCTAATATTGCGCAAAGTTTTGTGGTGGCAATTGTCCTTCTAATTACTATATTAATAAGCAAACATTTATTCATGCTTAGAAAAAGAATGCCATCCAAAATTTAAGACCTCATTAATTTTTGATGACAAAATATAGTTAGACCTCATTATTTTTTCTTTTTTAATAGGCAATTATTAAGGCAATATTCTTCATCTATCTGGCTACATGAATAAATACCTTCAAAGTATCCAATGATTGCTAAGAGTTGTTGTGCCTGACTTCGTGCCTATGAAAACATGGTGCTCAGCTTCCTCCACTATGGCCTCCTCACGTTGTCTCCATGGTGTTTGGGGTTGATGCCAGTGGTCTTTGGGAAAGGACAACACCACTGTGCACATCTGTCCTCCACTGGTGACCAGTGTTAAAGTTCACATTTGGTTCTGGAGGAATGAGGCTTTTCTCTTTTCTTGGCTAAGCACTTCTTTCAAATACACCTACAACTGACTTCTCTTGGAGCCCCAGGGCTCAAACTTGATAACCAAGTTTTTCTACCTTTCCGATTTATGTGGCTACACTCATTTCCCTGTCCCTTCTTAACCATGACCAACACTTCTTCCATTGGAATCCAGGATTCTCCATGACTTAGAGAAATATCTGATTCTCCTGTTTAGAATAAGAGAATAAGTTCACGTGCCTATCTCTTATTAACTTCCTACAACACTGAGAATCTTGCCTTCTATCACATAGGTAAAGAGCTTAACAAAGTGGTCTATTTCAGAGAACTGGCTGTCCCATAGATAATCCACAGTCTCTACCCTTGAAAGGTTGGCATAGTTTTAATAGTAGTTTCATCAGAATAAAACACAATTAAATTTTGAAAACCAATCACAATTCCATTTCTGTCACTCTTACAAACAGTTTCAAATATATTCATTATAACATAATAAAGTAATGGCAGCTACCTTGGATACCTGACATCCTATTTCATAGGCTGAAATTACAAATAACTGTTAACACTATGTAACCCAGGATAAAGACCCCAGCACAACTTATGGGTCATCAGTTTAGTTCCCACCAGTTTAGTTCCTACTTCGTCTCTACATGGGCTTTATCTGAACCTTCCATACTCTGTTTGTAATAACAGAGGGACCATCATTTAATCTTCTTAGATACGAATTCACCTTTCATTGGCAACTATATCATCTCCAAATCCAGTTTCTCAATTACTTTATTACTTCTTTTATTCCACTTATTCCTGCACTCTGCCTTCTGATCCACAAGTGCTCTGAGTGAATGCACAGAAAATGCAACCACGCTGAGGTTGCTCTTTGCTCAGCTAGTAGTGCTACTCTATTCCTGAGCATTTCCAATCAATGCCTGTGCTAGGCATTTATTGTTCCATCTAAATCTATGTTCCACTCTTCCCTCTGCTCTGAACCCAAAAGTCTGGACTGTTAGAACCAATGGACTCCCTTGTCCTCTGGCTTTTAGTTGGGTTCAGCTAAGAGCAGAAAGGAGCCAGTCAAAAAGTGGGAGTAGAAAGAGGCTGAAGTATGTTTTCTTAATTCATCGCCTACTAGGAAATGGGCAAACACTGGAGACACTTATCTACCAAAAGCCACTGGTCCTAACAACCTTCAGCAGGCAAGCTTTGTCTAGTATCTGCCCATTTATGCAGAAGCAGGCCAAGCTTCCTGAAGAGTTTATACAGCTTCCAATTTCAGACTCTTTACTGGCAAGTGTTCCACAACACTGGCAGAGGTCCTAGCAACATGTTCATATAGTCACATAAATTTTTTTTCCTAATTTGCATTCTTTCAAAAGAGAGCCCCCAAATTATATTAAGTTTCTGGTTCCACAAAGTGTGACACAAGTACCTGGCCCACCTCCTGCTATGACTGTTATTGGTCCTGTGTACTTTATCTTCCCTTGCTAGTTTCCTTAACTCCAAGCACAGTACTGCAGTGTCCCTTCAGTATTTTTCTTTGCAGCATGCCATCTTTTTTCTGCAGGACTCTAAATGTCTCTTACCCACCTCTATATATTTGTGTTTCTCCCTGTAACCAAAACCTACTATTTCCAAGTCTAGAAAGATAAGCCAAAAAAATGTTAAGTATTTGGGAAGAGATCTCTCCTTGAATGATTATTAACCTATACTAAAAGCTGAAACATGATCCTGTATGCATACATTTTTTTATCTTATATTGTTTATTGGTACATTTTAGGTATCAATAGTTACATTCATCATTGGGATCTGTACCTTTGACTTGATTTATCTCAGTTTTTATTTTTTCCCATGCCCCAGCACCCCTTTTACCCCCTTCACTCTTCTCTGTTTATAAGGACATTGTTTCCATTTTTTTCCTTTTCACATATTTTTTTCTTCTCCCTTTTTACCTTTATCCTACCCCTCCCACTTCCTCTACTCTTTTATACCTTTTCTTCCTACTACACAATATCAATGATACATTTTTGATCCTTGTTCACACTTGTAGTTTTTCGCACCAAAGAAACTATTCCTCCACTATGCATCTACATAGGTATAAAAGAAACTATGCATCCACTTAGCTATAAATATCTCTAGTTTCTCATTCTTTATGGCAGATTAGTACTCCATGTTATAAATAAATAAATAATCTTTATCCAGACTCTGGTTGATGTGCAACTGGGCTCTTTCCAAATTTTTGCTATTACAAACTGTGCTGCTATAAACATGGGTGAGCATGTGTCACTGTGGTATGATTCTTTTAATTCTTCTGGGAAGATACCCAGCAGAGGAATAGGTGGGTCAAATGGGACTTCTAATCCTAGTTGAGATATTTCCATATTGATTTCCACAGTGGTTGCACGAGTCTGTACACCCACCAAAGATGAAGAAGGGTTCCTTTCTCCCCACAACCCTACCAGCCATTATCTCTGCGGTGATATGGAATCTCAGTGTTGTTTTCATCTGCATCTCTCAAATGACAAGTGATGTTGAACATTTTTTCATATATTCATTTGCTTTTACTTCTTTGTCTGAGAAATGTCTGTTCATTTCAGATGCCCATTTTTCAATTGCGTCTTTATGTTTGGGGGGGGTCTGATTTTTTTTGAGTTTTTTATATGTTCTATATTTTGAGCTTTGTCTGAGGAACAGCTGGAAAAAAATTTTCCACATTGTGAGTTGTCTCTTAACTCTGCTTGTGATTTCTCTGACAGTGCAGAAGCTTTTAAAAAGGTGAGGTCCCAGTTGATTGTTTGTGCTAATTCCCACGTTACTGAGGACTTGTTCATATCTTTTCTTAAGCTGATATCTTCAAGAGTTCTACCTCACACATCTTCCAACAAGTTTAGTGTTTGTTTTAATATTTAGATTTTTAATCCACTTGGATTTTAGTTTAGTGCATGGTGAAAGATGGGGGTCTAGTTTTAATATTTGGCAAGTTGAAATCCAGTTTTTCCAACATTATTTATTAAAAAGGCTATCTTTCCTCCAGTGAGGATGGTTGGCTCCTTTGTCAAAGATGAGGTAGCTGAGTACATCTGGAGTTGTTTCTGTATCTTCTAATCTATTCCATTGATCCTCAGGTCTGTTTGCCAGTACCATGCTGTTTTTATCACAGTGGCTTTGTAGTACAGTATCATGTTGGGGATTGTGATAGCCCCTGCCATGTCTCTGTTGCCTAGAATTGCTTTTACTATTCTAGGTCTCTTCTGATTCAAAATGAATTTTTTGGATTGTTTTCTCTAGTTCTGTGAAATATACTGTTGGGATTTCAATAGGGATTGCATTGGACCTGTTTATGGATTTATTTATTCTTTTGAAAAACCAACTCTTCGATTAGTTAATTCTTTTTGTATCATTTTCTTAGTCTCCACTGCACTGATTTCTGCTCTGAACTTTATAATTTCCTCCCTTGTGTGAGCTTTGGGTTTCTCTTGCTTTTTTTTTCTAGGAGCTTAAGATTCACCATTAGGTTGTTTATTTGAGCTTGCTCTGTTTTCCTATTGCAGGTATTCACTGCTATGAATTTCCTATATAAACTGCTTTCCTTGTATCCCGTAGATTCCTGTATGTTATATTGGCATTACCACTAAAGTGTAAAAACTGTCTAATTTCTTCAATTCCCTCTGTGACGCATTGGTTGTTCAGGAGAGTGTTTTTCAATTTTCATGGGTTTGTGAAGTTTTTACGGTTTCTTTTGCTATTGATATCCAGTTTAATTGCACTATGGTCTGATAATATACTTGGGATAACTTCAGTTCTTTCACATTTACTTAAACATGTTCTATGAGCTAGCATATGGTCCATTTTGAAGAATGATCCATATGCAGCTGAAAAGAATGTGTATTCTGATTTTGTGGGGTGGAACACGCTGTAGACATATATTAAGTCCATTTATTCAAAAGCTTGGTTCAGTTCTAGCATTTTGTTATTGATTTTTAGTACAGAAGATCTATTTGTGACAATGGGGTACTGCTGTCCCCCACTACAATTGTATTAGTTCTTATTTGCTGTTTCATGTCCCTTAGTATTTGTTTTGTATAGTTGAGGGCATTAGTGTTTGGTGCATATATATTTATGATTTTCATCTCTTCCTGTTGGACTGTTCCCTTTACACGGATATAGTGACCCTCTTTGTCTCTCCTAATTAGTTTTGGTTTCAAATTACTCTGTCTACAAATAAGATAGCTACCCCTGCTTTTTTCCAGGTTCCTGTCGCACGGAGAATTGTTTTCCATTCTTTTACTTTTAGTCTGAGTTTCTTTTTCAAGTAGGTGTGTTTCTTGCATACAGCATGTTGCTGGATTTTGCTTCTTAATCCATTCTGCCAGTCTATTTCTTTTTATTGTATACTTCTGACTGAAAAGTAGCCTGTAAAGAGTTAAAAGATCTGTGAAGCACCGTGGCTTCATACAAAGAACATTAAATTGGAAGTCTGCAGACTTATCTCTATGGTCAGTTCTGTCACTGAATAACCATGTGACTCTGGACATAAATATTTGAATGTTCTGGTACTCAATTGCACATATATGAAAAGGGGCATATGCACAGGTAGATTGATAAATTTGTAATTTCCCTTCCAGAAAATAACACTATAGAATTACTTAGAAATACATGCTCAATTTCAAAGAAAGAAATCTTGCTTTTTGGTAACAAAAATATAAATATCGGTGCCCTAATAATGAAACTAACACTTACCAGAACGTCTCAATGAGTCTGAAAATAGGACATGGCTTCCAGGAGAGTAAGGCTTCTCACCTCTATCTCAAAAGTCAGGATCAAGGTATAAAAGGCCATCTCAATAAAGACAAGCATCAGGAACAATAAGATTTAGAAACACTGAGTGCTCTTTTCTGAATGACTAAAATCCTACCTATAATCATGATTTCTCCTCATTATTTTTTGCTTTCTACCATACAGCTGAGGCAATCAACAAACCCCTGGAGTTAGCCATTCCCGCAACCAGGACTGAGAAAACCTAGGTCGTGAGGCCTACAAAACTTAGCATGAAGCACTGGAAGTATATTATCTCTCTCTTGCCAACTATGTCTCTGATTTCACTTTCTCTGCTTTTGATCATTATGGCTTTTTGTCCTATGAAAGCAGCAAAAACTGCTATTTGACATTAGGGTGAAAGAAAAGGATTCCTGGTACCTCAGGACAAAGAACTAGTCAATGGCAGATCCTGGGTTCAAAATCATAACTTCTTCACTGAAGAGTCTTGTTTCCATTACAGTCTAATAGTACTAAAGTAATACCAGAAAAACAGCATGCAATCCTGATGGACATACAATTAGATAGATAAGAGTCCCTGGGCTGGGGATTTAGCTCAATGGTGCACCATTTGCCTTGCAAGCACAAGGTCCTGAGTTCAATCTCTGGTACCAGAAAATAAATTAGATAGTTTTATGAATGTTTTACCTTGTGTCTCTAAGTATACACACAGAATTTAATAATAAATCTGGTGTCTCTGTTGGATACAGCAGCAATAATCTTTCAATAATTCATTGAGGAAAAGTAGATGGGAAGAAAATAAATTTGGTTTTAACACTTTTAATAATGACTCAAACGATAAAATTATGAAGGAAACATGAAAAATAGATGTGCTGTTGCTCAAATGATTAATTTTTGAGAGTGAAAAATCTTTACATGAGAATAAAGAGGTTTCTGTTTGTTTTAGGATAGGACTTTTTCACCAAATAACTTCCAAACAGTACACAGAAATAAAATATGATAAAGACATTTACATACACATCGTGTAATATTTTATGCAGCACTCAGTGCTGCAGAAATAGGTATTGATATGAATAATTCATAAGAAGGAAATTACATATTACTTCAGTAACATTTATCTACAATTACTTTCAACCTCATTTAGGTGCTAAAACTCTTCAAAATGAACACAGGATGACATTATGGCAACAGCATCATGGCCAATAATGTTAACATCAAAGGCAAAATAAGTTTTTCTACAAAACTAAAAACTATTTTAGGGAAACATATGGCCTTTTTAACATTATTCAAAACCCCCTCAGCTACATTCAAGAAACTATCATTTAAATTGATGGTGATCACTATGATCATAGTCCAACCCACCTGCTAAATAAAAAACAGCGAGTGCTCGGCCACATTTAAAGCAAAGCCAGAGAAATCCACAGAATTTAAATGCTGTTAACAACTTCATTCATTCATTCATGTCACATGAAGAGGACTGAGGCAATTACTAATTGAGATATTTTATCACTGCTCAAATTTTACCTGGCCAATCTTAGTGTATATAGCAATCATCACCAGAACTTTAATCCCTTTAAAAATAAAAGGTCAGATCTGTAGCTAATTTAATACATGCTGTCATTCTTTTAATAAGCAGTCAACAGTCTATTCCATCAATAGTAAAGTAGGAAGAGCTGAAAATGACTAATGCTGATTCATTCAAATACCTCTCGAGCAGTAGCATAGGTTAGAACAATTTAAAAAATTATGCTCTTTAAGAATAGCATTGAGTTTACACCTACAGTTGTAAGACATGTATTGAATCAAAGAGTCAAATCTGAGGTAAAAGAATCAGTTAGAATTTCTCTTTCAATAGGGGTCTCAACTTTAAAATCATAAGTTGGCAATGCTCTCCAAATTGAATGCCTGATGTTGTAAACATTAATTGCGTGATTAATTTCTTTCTGAAAACATTTATAAACTCATTGTCACTACTACCTAATTTTCTTAATTTATAAATGAGATAAGGCTATTTCTTGTATCCTAAAGTTAATTTTTGTGCCCTCACCATGCCATTGTTGCAAATTTGGTAGCAATAATTAATAAAATTAACTTCACTGAACTTTCCTTCCATCTGCATAAGGCAATATACTATGTCTCTGCAGAATTCCTTTAGCATCTTGTGGATCTCACAAGTGCCTCACAAAAGTTCACCACACATATTTTTCATGTATTTCTCCCCTGAAGCCCTTCAAAAATGGAAACTATCCATAAAGCCACCTACCAATGGTATTTGATCATTTTAATCCACATTCTGAGAGGTCATTCTAAACAAGTGTTCTACTGCTGATCTACATCCCCCATCCTGAGCAGTCATTCTAAGATCCCAGCACTAAAAAGATATATGACCCTGTACAAAGTGGCAGAAAAGATAATTGTATGAGCTGAGATGGTTGATTCCAATTACCATGGAAAAGTAGGGTTGTTACCAATGGAGACAAAAGAAGTATTTCTGGAATTCAGGTGATTCCCTAGGGTGTCTTTTAGAATTTCCTTGACCAGTGCTATTTTTCAATTAAAATTTCAGCAACCAAATAAAAATACAACCATGAAATATTTAAATTCTTCTAGAATATTCTTTTGGATCACCCTCTACAAAAGAACAGAGGGTTGTCAGGACACTGGCAGAAGATTAGAACAAGGAATTGGCTGTAGAACATGGAAAATATGATTATATTGTATGATTATTGACCCAAACCTCAAGACCAGATTCATGAAACATTTATATTAAGTGATTTCTTGCTACCTTACGTGAAGCAGTGGTCACAAATATTTTAGGTTTAGCAGTGGTGCAAATATTTTAAATTTTAGATAGAAGTGCAGCTAATCCTGTGACAATATGATCTGGTGGAATTTTGTTTACCCTGTATTGAAAATACATTTTATTAATGCAGAGAATAGAAGATTCTCAGGGGCAAATTCTAGATATTTTCTATGTACGCTCTTAAATCTACTCTTTACTCTTCTCAGCCTATTCTTTACCCAAGAGGAGACAACTGCCATTACAGTACTAATAGGTCACGTTGACTTCTGGCTTCCCTGAAGTTTGGCCAATAGAAGACACTGGCAAAAGATCAAATGGAAGGGAGAAGAGTGCAATCAGGGTGTCTATTCCTCCAGCACCTATCCTCATAGGCTGCCTCAATTCAGTAGCATTTCTCTTTCAAAAACCACAGCTCCAATAATTAACCTTTTGCTGCATGATAGTTCCCACTATGGATAAAAGTAACTACTTCCTTTACTTACCCCTTTAAGCATCAGACTCCTAAAAATTTAATCACTGCTTGAATTGGGACACTGTACAATTTTCATTGTTTACTCTAAATATGGTGTAAATATCTTTGTGAATATCCCTTTATACTACATTACCCCACCTAGGGAACGCACTTTTTTTTTCTGTCAGAACCCCAACAGGTACACAACCTAATAACAACAACAACAAAAAGTAAAATGCTGAGCAAATACACATGGACTATCCTCCAGGAAATAGTATATGTTGTGCCATGAAACAAGGATTGAAATTATATAGTGTGTTCCCTCACACAGTAAAATTAATTCAGAGGTCCATAACAGAAATAAATTTTGGAAAAACCTACATTTGGAAATTAAACAAAAATTATTTTAAATAATCCATGAGTTAAAAGAAATGCTTTTAAGTACTTTAAACTGAATGAAAACAAAAACATATTAGAAGCTATGTGATACAGCTAATGCAGTGCTTTAAGGGAAACACAGATTAAAGTATCAAAAAAAGAATTCAATTTAACAACCTAATTTTCTACTTTAAGAAACTAGAAATTGAAGAGCAAATTAAATCAATGCAAGTAAAAGGAGGAAGAAGAGGATAAGGAAAAAGAAACTAGTAGGGATTTGAGGGTAAACCAACAGGAGAGCAAGAAAGCAGCAAATAGTCACCCACTCTTAACCTACTTTTTTGTTTGTTTTTTTATTTTTGTTTTTGTTTTTGTTTGTTGAAACAGGGTCTCACTATGTAGTTGAGACTGACCTGGAACTCACTATGTAGTTCAGGCTGGTCTTGAACTCAGTGATCCTCCTGCCTCAGCCTCCTAAATGCTGGGATTACAGGCGTGCACCACCACACCCGGCTCTACCTACTCTTAACATGAAGGAACCAAGTCTATTGACTATTGACTCCCCTAAACATTGCTCTTTTTATTCTTTTTTACAAGTAGAACAAGACAAATTAGAATAACTTCATGGAAAAACTCATGTTAGTTGGTATCACCTCACTATACCTTTTAGAGTAATCCACTGAATATTATTATAAATTTCCTAATTTTTGGACCCTCACTGAGAATTGGTATTAATGCACATTCTCTTTCTTACAAAACCAAAGAGCAATTTCATGGACTCATTTCATAATTATAGGAACATTTCCTTTCTGACATACTCAGATGTGCTTTCTTCATTAAATATATTACAGTTCACTTTGGAATACATCACAAAGGATGACTCGCTTTCCTGTCCTTATACTTCCCTCCCACCTATGCCTTATTAATTCCTAAATATAGTATTAAAAAAAAAAACACTTGCCACACTGCTTGTTTCTCCTTAAAGCCTTCAACTCACTTTTTTAAAAATAATCCCTCTTTATGGTTTAGATCTAAAATGTCCCTCGAAAGTCTCATGTGGTCAGAGGTGGGGCTTTTGGAAGTATTGCTTAATGGAGGCACTATAGTCGTCAGTGTATTAATATTGATGAATTTAGGGCTATTACCAGGTAAGGCCCTGCTGGAGATGAATCACTGGGAGCCTTTGACAGATGTATCTCTTTTGCTCTGGTTCTCCTACTTTCTCTACCTTTGGTCACCATGAGGTAAACAGCTTCTCCCTGTCATGTTATTTCACCATGCTATTTCTGTATTGGAACCAGACCACCACCTCAGAAACCATGAACCAAAATAAATCTCTCCTTTAAATCGTGGGTGTCAAGTATTTTGTCCTAGCAATAGAAAGGTATAAATACATCCCCCAAAGTTGTACTTATTCCAATTTTCTTTTCAGGATTCATTAACCACTTATCAGTCCAATTATTGAAATATAGGATGATCAAAAATTGCATATTTTGGGGGCTGGGGATTCAATTTAGTGGTGCTGCACCAGCCTCACAAGAGCAAGGTCCTGAGTTTTACCAAATCACTCAAGAAATTTTCTGTATATGGTATATCTTAAAACACTCAATACACAGTACACCACTTCAATCTGGACAGCAGTATCTAGTTTCTTTCCGAATTTTTTTGTATTGTCTTTCTTTGAACAACACGCTTTACATTGCAGTGTTGGCCTTTCCTTTGTGAGTGTGTGTGTGTGTGTGTGTGTGTGTGTGTGTGCGCGTGTGTACAATTTCAATAAAATGTCTACCCACTAAACATAATGGTGAAGACATGGATGATGGACATCCTAGTTGGTGTTTCACTATCATGTATTTTTCAGTAATTTGGTCTATTAGACCTAATCTAAGTTGTAAATGACTTTTTGAATGCTCTTGTTTTGAAAAAAAAAAAAAAAAAAAGAGTTCCTCCATTTGGTTTTGGAAACCAGAGTAGTATTTGGTCTAGAAAATACATAAATATTTTTATAATAATATTTTACCTTGCTTTTTGTTTACAGGATAGCTTGTTAGATATTGGTCAACTTTCAACATCACCCATAGAATTACTAGAATCACTGACCACTATTGGAACTTCTTGTTTTGTTTCTCTTTCAAGTTCTATCATTTCTGAATTATGAATAGGTGACAATAAGGAGATGTCTTTTTTCCATTTCATAACACAGACTTTTCCTCTCCCTTTTCCAGTTTTTCTTTGGCACATCTCTTGGCACTTCCCTTCTACTCAGTCTGTGTCCCAAATGTGTGCATTTGTATTGTAACAGACTATCACTGAGTTCTGGAGAAGCATAAAAATTATATCTAATGCACTTATGACAAGAATTTTTATAGACTGTAGCACAAAATTATGGGCTATTTTTCACAAATAAGATAAACACAAATCAGTGAAAGAAAATAACCAGAACTTATCATCAAATTTCACTAGAAACAAACATCAAAAGTGACTACAACATTCTAAATTTTAATAGTGGACAAAAGTTAGTTGACATAAAACAAGCAGATATATAAGTGTACCTCATGTAAAGAGGTATCAACTGGTTGAAATGACAACTGCCTGAGCTCTGTTCAGGACAGTCAGTGTGTAAACAAATGTGCTGCCATGTAACGCTCAGGGCAAACTGTTAAGTAGTTAAGAAGAATTTAGTTATGATGTGCACCCATTCTCTAAATTTTCCCTTGTGTAACACTTACTGCTCCATAAACTGACTCTAAAAAAAAATCCTAAATCTCAACTCCTGCTCTGAAAATTACTATGATCTGATTGGTAAAACAAGATATAGGAAACTGCAAAGAATCAAGCTATTCTATTGAATGCCAGCTAAGGGAAAATGTTTGTGTCTTCAATGATTTCCTGAAAAGTATAAGCAGAGACAAAATTTTCAATGTAAGTAGCTTATTTGAGAAGTAATCTCAGGAAGCATACTAGGGGAAAGAATTAATAAGAAGAAATAAAAAGCTTCTGTCACAGAAACTGATTTGTTCCTTCTTGCTGGAAACTCAGGGAGAAGGCGATGAACATAATAAAGTTGTCTCACTCAATACTATCTATCTTTAACTGTGTGGAGGGAATGCTCAGCACTTCCAGACAATCCTGTACAGGGGGAAGAGAAAACTCTTGGCTCGATGACTGCAGGTGCCCACAGTAGGCCTGCCGTGGAAAGGTGAATGTCACAGGGATCCAGGCAAAGCCAACACTGTTACGATCAATGAAAATATGTGAGCGATTACATTTTAAATGCCCTTAAATTCTACACTCTGAATTGAGAAAGATTAGCATGCCCAAGAACATGCAAAGAAAGGGACTCAGCATGTACAGGCTGCAAGGAAGGAGATGGGAGCAGGTGATAGCAAGCATCCCAGGAAATGGCTTTCACCACATAGTGTGCTAACTGGGGCAGTCACATTTATTCTATGATATTTCTATATATAGGAATTTAACATCTCACTGAACACATATCTGATTAAATTCTCATCCAGCAGGGCTGAGTGTATAATCATTGGCAGAGCATTTGCCTAGCATGTGTGAGGCCCTGGGTTCAGCCAGCACTAGCAAAAAAGAAAGAAAAGGAAAAACTAATACTTGGTCCAGAAAGCAGACAACTTTAAAGGCTAAAGGAAAATCCTAAATAAAACTAATGTGGTAGGAAATAAATACTTGAACAAAAGTTAACAAAACAGCATTATATAGCAAAAAAATAAATAAATAAACAACATGGGCCTTAAAGCAAGTCAAGTGCTTACAAAGTACTGGGCATATAAAATGACTCTAAGAATATATGAGCAGGTGTGTTAGACAATGTCTTTCAAGGAGTGTATAGGTAATAATCACTGATGACATTTCTTTAAAAACATATATGCCTATGCCCAATGCCTAGATGTTTTGACTTTGAATGCTCCAGATTATATTCCAAGTACCTGTATTTTTAAGAGCCAAAAATAATCCTAACAAGCACGTTGGGCCAAGAACCACTGGTGTTGAATGGAACGGACTTTTTGAGTCATGCATTTATTTAGCTTGACTGTGGAATATGGCTGGGGAAAGAGGAAGAAGGGAATGCTGCTTAAAGTGACTTCGGCAGTAAGTAAAAAGTTACAGGGGGAGAAAGAAAATAATGTGGCAATGTCAAGGGAAAAAAAAAAGGCTCCTATCACACTGCCACAAGGCCAGAGGGCACTTGACATGTGATTGCTTGTCCTGAATTACAGGCATGGCTCCCTCTGAGTAAGTTAGAAATGCCTTATACAAGGTATGATGACAAAATGTGGTAAATGCTTAAAGTTCTTAAAAATTATAGTGAAAGACACATTGACATTAACCCTCCTCAAAATATTCTCCCTTTCTTCTAACATACTTTTCCTATCCTTTTTACAACTTTCTGAAGCAGTTCTATGAGTCCTCTTTTGTATCATTATGAAGTATGATCAAAAGTACAGTGAGTGCTGCTGCCGAGTAGCATCCAAAAGGGAAAGGCAGGCTTATAAAAACATTAGTGCATCTTCATTCATCTTATTCACCAGATCGGGTACCATGTGACTTCTGGCTCTTCCCCAAAATCAAATGACCATGAAGGTAAACATTTTGTTGATTCAGAAAACTGAGACAACCGCAACAGCACAACTAAAGACATTCACCAAAGAGAGGAAGAACTTCCTGCTTTTGCAGCCACCTAAGTAAAACAAGCATAATCATAAAGCAGCAACTTGGTGGCACATGGGATAAAGGAGGATTTATCATCTTCATAGGCAAGCCACTGATTGAATACTGAACAGTGAAAGCTTTGTTGATTAAATTTATTAATACAATTCTGTGCCGCTAGTACTCATAAGAAATGTGTTTAGGGAAAGAACAGCACTTGATTTAGTGGGATCCAGCCCTACAGCATGCTAAGTAATGAGGATTTATAAAATTTCTAATCCTTCAGGCCAATACCATACTACTGTTCAGGGACAACATTTACATTCCTCAAGAATATATATGATAGTTATGTGTAAAAATGTAACTTAAATGCTTTCTGCACCCCCGAATAACATCAGAACCATAAGAAATATCTTGTAATGAACACTCAAGTGAAAATTGTGCACAAGTTCTAAGGTGTTACACATTAAAATGTATTTTGGTATATTATGGTGGTCTCTAAAATTCTTCCCTCTCTGAAATTTTGCAAGTGGCTTACAGATCTCTCCCAGCTGTGAATCTCTAAATGTTAGGTAGTAAAAGTAGAAAAGGGTGCCCAATATTTGCAGTTTTTAATGAATATCTACAAAGTATTAGCATTATGCTAGATGCTAGAAGCTTGGGAAGATATAAAATAAGACAATCTGACCTTTGTCCTCAATGATTTCATAGCGCAGAGTACAAAGACAACACATTATACCCACAGTAGCAACAAGTAATAGACAATATACATCATATTTCTTTTAAGATATTGTTTTCTAGGAAATTCTATAAATTCGTGTAAACTATAATTAGCAAGTTCTTACAGGTAAAGTAGCATACTGGATATCCACAGTAATTGTGAAGTGAACCTTTATTCCAAAAACATTAAATTGTGAAAAAACATGTAAATGTTATAATTAAAGAAATGTTGTAATTAATAAATACATTGGAAAAAACAAAAATACAAAAATAAATGCATTGAACAATACAGGTTACAATTTTAGTGAAAACAACAAACAAGATGAGGGGGAACTACTGTTCACATTTCAATGTAACATTTAGGAGTGTCCATTTCAAACACTGGATGTTCCCCAGAACATTACCTTTTTATGTGAAACACAGGCTCCTCAAGTACACTGTAAGTATCTCGGGGCAACAATGGCAGTATATCATATTTGTGGTTTTCAAACTTTTATGCAAATGAGAATCCGTCAAAATTCCAAAGCCAGGACCACCCTCTAACCAAAGCAAAACCTCTGGAAGCATAATGGAGGGAGTAGGCCTCAGCATTCTGAGAAGCTTCCTGGAAGATTCCATAGAGAAGTAAGGTTAAGACCAGACATTTAATATCTTTTTATTTGCCCCACCTTCTAACAGGATATTTTCATAAATGGTTTGTCAATGATATTTTTGAGAGACTTTATATACAGTTTGAATTATCCTCTCCCTTTGGAGTTTCCTAATTGCTGCACATACAAGAGACAACCAAATGGAAATAGTGTACCTATTTCTAAAAAGCAGAGCAAGTGTCCTATAGCCTTTCATGAAAGCCTCATGAATAAAATCTGGATTGAAAATTTCTACTTAGGCCATGGGAGCCATATAGTCCTTTTTCTGGTTTTCTATTACTGTGTAATAAACTACCTCAAAATGTAAAGGCTTCAAACTAAAACCTCTATTTATAGCTTTCATTAATGTGCAATATGGGTAGAGCCCAGCAAAAACAGCACATCTCTGTTCCATGTTTTTAGAGCTGGAACGGAGAAACCTCTTTCAGGCTGGCTCACTCATGAGTGGTAAGTGCTATTGGTGAGAGACTGGGAGCTCAGCCAGTGTTGCTGCCTGGGCACTTGGGTCTTCTCCTGTGAGCCTCTCCACGGGAGCTGCTTGATCTTCACTGCATCATGTCAGTGAGGTTTCAACAGGGTGTGTTCTAGGAGATCAGGAGTTATAGCTGACAATTTCTTAAGGTGTGAAACTAGACTGATCAATAACCATGTTCTACTGGTCAAACTCTAAGCTGTAAAATTAACCACTGCTCCCAACTTTAGAGTGCAGTAGAAGGATGTCATCTAGCAAGGAAGAGAGCAGGATTATCCCTTTCCTAATTTCCCAAGAGTAAGAAAAATAATAAGGAAGAAGAATAAGGACAGAGTAATATTTTGAGGACAGCTACATTATACAAGGTTGACAGCAAGGTACAAGATAGAAGAGAAAAAAGGACATGAGGGCCAGCATATTTTACCAAGGGTAGATTAATCCCCATCAGAAACGTGTCCAAGGAATATGATGCCTACATACTGTGCCACAGAGAAGGGTGCCAATTCAGTGAAGACAAAGATTACTGCTTGCGCACTGATTATCTCATGCCAAAAAGAAGGCCTGGCAGAACTTCAAATGTAAGACACACAGGAAGATAGACAGAAAAATTAGAGATGGAGAAAGAATGGGACCCTAAGATAAGATAAATTTAATGTTATAAACTTTTAAAAAAATTAGAAATATTTTAAAAATGTAAAACTTCTATGACTCAAGTCAAATTTAAAAAGTATATATGGAGTACTCTACTGCATTTCACAGAACATAATGCCTTAATAACATTAGAAAACTCTTGCCTATGTTACACTATGTCCAGGGTTTGATCTGTGACACAAAAGGGCACTTATTTCACAGAAAACATAATTGACCTCAGTGAATTCCCATCATCCAGTTCTTATCATTCTTATAATCAGCCAATTTAACCCATATTTAAGTTTTTGTATCCCTACCCTTTTCACTCTTTTTATTTATTACCAGAGATTATAAGCACACCACCTTTCTAAATTCCACAACCCTCTACAATCAGTCAGAAGGGACCATTTCATCATCAGTAATGTCAGTAATATATTCAGATGCAAAAAAATTAAGAGGATTTGTGTTATAAAATACTCCACAGGAAGAAAAAGTAGCAATGGGAGGTGTGGGTATGGAGATGGTACTTGAAGATGAGTGCCAGGCTGCCACCAGCTAGTGGGACCTTAGGAAGCTACATATTCTCCTCAGAACTTCATTCTATTTACTGGACATAGATTATTAATAATATCTGCTTTTGTCATTGAAAATAACATTTTTAAAGCAATTTTACCAAGGTTGTAAGAACCAAAATGATTTGGTAATATACACTTTAATCATTCCAGGAAATTTTACCCCTAGTTACATACTGAAAGAAAACATGTATATACTCACCAAAAGATAGATATAAAAGTGCTCTAAGATGCACTCTTCAAAATAAGCCAGAGCAAGAACATATTCAAATGCTCATAAACTGTAAAACTTTCCCCAAATAGAAAAGTATAGAGCAACGAGAATGAAGTAAGTACCACTAAAAACAACTACAGGGATGAATTTCACAACTTAATGTTAAGGGGAAATTCAGAAACAAAAGGATATACGCAGTATGATTTCATGTCTCAAAAGTTCAAAGGTTGGCTAATCTATGAGGCTCTAAATGAAGATCCGCCTAATTCTCCAATAGGTGATTCTTCTCATCCTCCAACCTCCTCAGGCCATAGAAGACTGGTTGAAATACAACACGAAATCTTGGAACTAGTGCAGGAAAAATATAAGCAGGTGTATTGGGGGTAGGATCCAGAAGAAATCATAAATACTGTCTAAGCAAAGGTAATTTCTGGTCAGGGTTGCATATACTAAATAGGAATTAGATGAATCAACATGAGAAGCTTACCAACAGACTAAAGACAAACAAAGTTAAGAGGAAAGAAAACTGCAGAAATGGGGACAGGGGAGGGTGAAGTAACAGGAACAGGGAAGAAAGAGAAGGAAGAAAAGAAGTAGAAAAGGTGGGAAGGAGGAATATAAAGAGAGGAAATAAGGGGAAATATAGTGGAGCAGTAAGGATGCAGGCAGAAAGACAAACATTAAACTCCAAACCCCAAAGTTCTACTTAATTCACAGAGCTACATGAGATGCAGCTGTGGTAACTTTTGATCCAGAAACCCAGGAACTGAAGATCTGCTCACTCACAATCCAGTATATGACAGTTGAACAAATAAGAGCCAGTAGCCACCATAAACACTTTATTCAGAAAGAAATTCTTACATTTACAAAGAGTAAAGGTGAAAGGAACACAACAGTTTCCGGTCCACTGCAATTGTGAAGTCCTGCTGGGAAGAAGTAGCTGAAACCTGGGCTGGAGAATACACCTTCCTGTCTGTTTCTGTAGTCTCTCAGTGGCTCATCTGTCCATTGTTCTCCATATACCTTGGTTCCACTCTCTAGAAGAGCCATTTCTTTTCAATTACATTACCTTGTTATATGTGAGGAGTTATTAAAACATATGCCCTGCCTGTGTACTGATGATCCTTTTGCTAATCTAGAAGCTATTAAGGCTTGGAACTCATCCATTTTTGCAGTGTTGCAGAAGGAATTGGTAAGTGACATGTGCACAGAATGGAAGCAAAATAACAGAATGGAAGACACAGAATGAAGTAAAATAACAAAAAGTTTATTTCACTAGCAAAAGGCCAATTGCACCAAGAGCATTGCTAGAGATCAACGCTCCCCCACTGGATTATATCTCCTTCTTTCATAGGTTTTACAGTCATGATCTCATTCAAGTGGTTACATTTCATTCTCTCAGTTCACATTACCGATATACAAATCACAGTCACAAGACAGTTAACTTTAACCCAGATGTAGCAATTCTTTGTAGTTAAGGAGTTTACCTATAAGATTCCTCTAGCTATCTATTCTAGTCAAGGGGAAGGGGGTATTCAAGGTCAGGAAAGCAAAGTTAAACAATTGTTCTTTTCATCTTGACACTTTTACAATCATGTGGCTCACAAAACTTTGGAGCTCAGGGTCTTGATGTGCCCTGTTATCTCAGGATGGGGCCAGATGTCCCATTATATGGTTAATATCTCCAGTGTCTATTAATCTTGAACTACCCAAACCAGATTTCAGTTAGAAGAGCAAAAGTCATCCTACAGTTGCCTAACATTTTGTAGGTCTTTGATTATTTTAAAAAGTTCTCCTATCAGCAGCATAACTTAGCCTCAATTGACTAATACAAAGATCTAAAATAATAGTGGTTTACACAACACAACGTATTTCCTCTCTCTTACAGCAGTTCCAAGCAGATAGTTCAGAGCTAGCAATGCAATTCTACTCTATTCTCTATACAGACAGATTTCTACTAACCTTTTTCTCAGTTATCGCTAGACCACTGCCCTCATTATCATGATCCATGACTCACTACAACATTCATGTTTCAGTTGGATGAAAGAGAAAAGGAGAATGCTCACTTTCTTTAAAGACCTCCATGGATGTTGAACACATCACTCCTGCTCACATGCTATTGGCCAGAACATAATGGAATGACTGCAGATGTCTTCAAAGGAGACCAGATGCATAGTTTTTATTCTAATTAGATATGTACCCAACCAAAAATCTAGAATTCTACTTCTGCAGAAGAAGATATGACAGCTACTGGGATAACTGGCAATGTGCTCAGAAATCTATATCCTACTCGGCAACTCTCTCAGATCAAAAGCTAAGCCTATCACCTGCTCATTGTTTCCAATAATACTGTTACTCAGTCTCAGCATACCTTCTGGTTTTAGTCTCTCAGACATCATTTGCACCAAGCATCACAAGAATCAGTTGAGGAAATTTTATTGATTAGATGGGACTTTGTGATAGGCCTTCATACAGGAAAGAAGAAAGGAAGAAAGAAATCTTTCCAGGTTGGAAATCACTTAAAGTCAAGGCCTGGGGATTTGCTGTAAGTAGGATTCCCTGGAGTCCTGAGACAGTGATTTATGCACAGAAAGTTTATCAGAAATTTCTCTTAGGATCAACACTTATAAAGGACTGGGGAAAGAAACAAAGGGAAAAGTTGAATTTTTATACAGTTGTTACAAAGGATTCAGCTGATCCTTCTGGGAATTCTGAACCTGGAGAGACCCTTCCAAGTTATTCTGACTGAATCAAAAGGTCAAGCTTTTATTGACAGAAGGCTGTTATCCACAAGGAAGCCTAAACTGGGGTGAGGAAGTCCTTTTGGGGAAGGGTAATCTTTTCAGAGGGCCTCAATGATGAGCCATCAACAAGCAGTGTTTCACTAGTTGGAAGGATTTCTGAGAGAAATTGGGCAATAGACCACACTATTCTCTGCAAAGTAGACATAAACACAGCATGTTCAAATATCTTTGAGACCAATTTTGAAAAAGAGAAAAGTTTGATTCATGACAGCTAAAATTGGAAGCAGGCCAATCAACAAGAGACTGGATAAAGAAAATGTGTTTTTTTTATAAAACAGAATACTACTCAGCCATAAAGAATGAGAAATTAGAGACATTTACAGCTAAGTGGATGAACATTAAGACCACACTGTTAAGTGAAATAAGTAGGATACATATGTATAAATACCAAATAATTTCTCTAGTGTGAGAAATAGAAAGTGTAAATAAGAACTAAAAGGTATAATAGATAATGTGAAATAGGAAGCAAAGGGGCAAAGAGGAAGGGAAAGTGGGACGGGTAGGAGAAAAGAAAGAGGGGAATGGAATTAATATGAGGAAAAAAATGGAAACAAAGTCTCTAGATAGGGAGAGGTGGAGGAGTTGAGGGGAGGGTAGGGGAATGGGGAAAAATTAAGAACCAAGATGGATTATGTACAGGTGCCATTTTCCAATGATGAATGCCATTATACTATATACCTTACACATACCAATAAAATTAATTAATCTTTTTAAAAAGAGATAAAAGTTTGTGCAAAGTAACAAGAACAAACAGGAAGATTTAGAGAAATATTCAATATGTCTCTCACTGTCTATAAAATAAAGTTCTGACTCTGCCAAACAGCCAAGGTTCTTAAGAATCCAACACCACTGTGATTTTTAGTCTGATTTATTTTTATACATTCTATAGGTGAATCAAAGTAAATAATATTCTAAAAAATAATCTAGTAAATTATTCAGAGTTAATAAACTATTAAGACTGTCTCTCCAAATTCAACTAGTATATTTCTTGAGATTTTGATAACAATATTAATAATAATCTTTATAGCATTATTGCATTATTGAGCATTTCTGGATATAGATGACATTAAGCATCTAAAGAATAAATCTGGATGTTTTTCCAGATATTGGATGCTCCAATATTCAGCAAAGTTCCATGTTCAGTCTTTGAAAAGGATAAAATTCTGCACAGCTCTAAATCTTTTGATTCTCAAAATAGCATGACTGCACCCTCTACAGATAAAGGCTAAAGTCTAGCAGCAACTTTGGGTGTCACAGATCAGGGGAGTGAATTAGAATTCCCATAGCAGGTAGAGGTCAGAGGTGCTGCTAAACAATCTACAATGCTCAGGATAACAACTCCACTCCATTAAAGAATTATCAGGCCCAATATATCAATAGTACCACCATTGATAAAGCTTGTGCTACAGTTTGGGCTCCAAAGCCCAAAAAATGGCCCAAAAGAAATGCGGAGTTAAGAGTTGGACAAAAAGTTCTCACCACTGAAAGGGAGGGTAGTACACTTTGGGAAGAAAGCCCAAGAGAATAAAAGGTCAGGAGTGCACCTGCCACCATTTCTTCAGCCCCCACACTCTACCCACGCTCTTCCCATATGTCCCATGGGCTCACCAGATCCTGCAGCAGAGAGTGGCGCACAGAAGCCAGCTGGCTTTGTTTCTTATCCTCTATGTGTGCATTCCTCTCTGAACTTGTTGCTTTAATACAACTATGACTATTTTTCACCTTGAGTATAGCTATTTTTGACTAATCAGGGCATACTTACTGAACATAAAAAAGAAGAAAAGTAAAAAAGAAATAAAACACATGAAAAATCCCCAAACTAAGTTCTTGGCAGTGAGGGCTTCAATTTAATGTCAGGGAACCTGGCTTAGACCAAAGACGAAATGCAACAGAGCATGCCATCATAATAACTAGGTCAATTTTCAGCTTCTATTTGGAAGGCTTCTGCTCCTTCTCTCCCCTCCCTGCTGGGTAATCAGCCAGCCTATGCCAACCACTTTCACTTCAAATTACTGCCTCTTTCAGCCTACAACTCAAAGTCTACAGGTCTTTGGGATTGAACAAATTTCCCATCCACCTTGAGTCAAAGAATATAGCCCTGCTCCTCTGATTTGGGCATTTGGAATTGGTGCTACCTACAGTGTTCCAGCACTAGACAACCTGGCAAAGAATAAAATTTTGTGGAATGTCTACTGTCATTTTGGGCTTTGTCCCCTGACTCTATCAAGAGCATGCCATTGGGGGCCCTAGCAACCGCTAAGTTTCATGGTGTGCCTGGGGATAGACTTTCAGGGCTATGTCAGTTAAAAAAAAAACATGATTTATTGGGCAGGCTCATACAAAATCAAACAACAAAACCAAAAATAAACCCAAAGTATCAGTTTTGAGGAACCCAAAAGCCCTAGAAAAACAAATAGTTTTCAACCAAACCTGCCCAGAGCACAGCACCAAACTTTGGCTAAAAGTGTGGTATGAATTACAGTATCACTATAGAAGATTTCATTATCAACTATTTGAACATCACCTTCCATCTCTGAACAACTTGTCCAAAAGACAGAACTTATTTTTACTCTCCTTGCTTACCCAAGATACAGCAAAATGTCTCACACATATTAAGTGCTAAATAGGTGAATGATTTATCAGCTTTTTATTGCACCTTTTTAAGACCACTTTCAAACATTTTCCCATTGGTGGCACTTAATGATCGCAGAGCCTTGGTTGTCACACCTCTAATCAGTGCATATTAAGAGATAACTCTTCCCTACCTGAGAGTTCTTCGTTTTACATAACTGGCTACTATTTGGACAACAAGTTGGCTAGTATTATAAATCATGTGGAAGTTGTGTCTAATAAATAAAAAGTCCATCTTCATTCTTACCTGTGACATTTTCAAGACAATATGTCTTACTGTGTTACTCATCAGTTGACAATGCAAGCTGATGATTTCAACTCTTCCAATCACAGTGATGTACATATAGTAGACATTTATACATACTTGTTGAACAAATCCTGGCTTCAGTCAAGAGACAATTCTATTTCAACATCACAGAAGGGAGTTAATTAAGTGTATCTTTGTGTGCATTTATATGCACAAAATGATTCTCACAGGTTCTTTTCAAAGAGAAAAATAAGGTATAAATTATACTGAGAATCATAACTCCACCTTCAACAATAACTTCCAGAAACATAGACATTTCTGAACTTACAGTAAAATTAATATATGCTCATCATTTGAGTGTTCTACTGTGAAATTCTCATAAGAGGACCAAAAATAAATGATTAAAAGAAAAATCCTAATTTGACAGTGTCTTTCAAGGATGACTTCAGGAGCCAATGAGGTTTTAGAATTTCTTTGTTAGAAATGAAAGTTTGGTGAAAACTCAAAATATTTCAAGATCTAGAAGATGAGAGAACAGTGTGGAATCAAGATAGCAAAACAGAGCCAGGGTTTTAGCTCAGTGCTTCTGTTACAAGCACAAGGACCCAAGTCCGATCCACTGTACCAAAAAAAAGATAGCAAAACATTCCATGGGCTGATCCACTAAATAGGGTAATACAGAGAAGGTACAGTGATACAGGAAAGACAACACTTGCAATGTCAGAGACAAGGAAGCCAGGGTATCGTAAGTCTCAAGGATGGGAAAGTTAGATGAGTTGGTCTTGAATATTCTATTGCTTCACAGACACTGTTGTCAACTTCTGCTTTCTGCTCTGCTTTTAGAACACTCACATCCCTTTGTTTGCTACAGAAACATTTGCCATAAAGTCAAACTGAAACATAGAATATGATCGTGAACTAGACAACAATATTTTTTAAGTTAACAAAGTTCTCAGGATATGATTTATTTGAAAATTTATCCTGTAAACCCACAGTGAAATCTTTAAGACTTAATTTGTAAAAGATATATGATAAAAGTGAGAAATGTTACAAATAACAAAAAACATGTTTCTCAGGATAACTCTATCTAATGGAATTTTTTAAAATGACTATATTGTGCTAAGCAATGACAAGGGAAAATGGAAACAACATTTTCATTTGGTTTATAAGTTATCTCATGGGGTCAATTGTAGTGAGTATACTGGAAAAAAATGTGGTGGCCATTTTTCTAGATGATTTATAAAATGAAAATATTTAATCTTCTGAGAAAAATGTTACCACCTTTAGTTTATAGCTTAAGAAAGGGACACTCAGAAATGAAGAAATTTCTCCAAATACAGACAGTATGTCAATGGCAGCATGCAGATTCAACTCTGACTCTTCTAATGTCAGACTTTTTCTTAATTAGTTCATGTTTGTAGTGCATAATGTTTGCGCTCCTTGTGGGGAATTAGTACATGTATATAACACATCTTTATTCCTTCTCTCATTCTCTATCTCTTCCCATCTCCTTCCTTCACCTCTTGATTCCCTTCCCCTTTCAAAATGATCTATCTTCACATTTCCTATTTTCTTTTACTTTGCTCTTTATTTATACTTTAGAGTTTCAAACTCAAGGCTAATACTAAAGCAGTTGTCTTCGATTTTAAAATTTCAAAAACATTTTGGGATTAGCCTAAGATGGCCATCTTTTTATTAAATATTATCATTTCATAAAAAACATTTTAACACCAAAAGAATGAGTAAACTTAGCAGATCAAGATTCCATATACATATGCACCAACACTCCATAATAAATATATTCATTATGTAGCTATAATAATGAAAAACTTTTTAAAGTAAATAATATGCTACATAGCTTGAATCTTGTTACATTACCACATGTGGCAAAATTTTAATTCAGTGGTGAAAACTCTTTCTTGGCACTGAATTTTGAAGACTTGCACTTAGGAAGTATTGCAAAAGCCATATAGTCACTTCATTGTATACTGGCAACAAAGTCCTTCTGCCTGGAATTGAGCACCCAAAAGCTGTTGGGGCCTGTGCCATTGACTTCCAACCTTCAATGTGCATCAAGATGTACAGGATAATACAGGGGAAACAAATTGTGTGCAGGTGGAGAACACAGATATAATTTGTAAACTAATATGGACAGAATGCAGGAAGCCACTTTATTACAGATATTAGCTGCTTATGGTTGGTCTCCATATACTGATATTCTGATCAAAAACATTTCTGTATAATAATTAAACTTTTCCTGCTGCTAGACATGCATTATAACACTCCTGTTAGGAGCCTGCATTAAAGTTTGCACAAAATTTGAAGTAATTTCCAAAGCACACAATTTATTGGAAAAATCTTGCCGACAGGTCTAGGTTTTGTGCCTAATTTTTTCATTCACTGGCTCTGCAACTGGCAGCAAATCACTAAATGTTTCTTGGCTTCACTTTTCACTCATTAAAAAAAAAAGAGGACTAAAACATTTCTCTGCAAGCCTTTAAATTCTACTTGCCAATTATCTGAGTAAATGGCTTATATATGAAGGACTTATTCTAAAAATTTTAATTTTCTTTTTTCAATTATGTAGTTCCTGAGTATCACAGAAAAGATGAAAAATAAATTAAAATATGAAAAAAACATAAATAATTCTAACACAGAACAAGAGAGCCTTAAAACTGTTACACACATATTTTCTTTGTTTATAAAATGTTGGATAAAAAAATTCATAGTTTCCAAAGGTCAATTCCAGTTGATGTTTAGGTGTAAATACTCCATTATAAAATTTTACCACATTAATAGTTTTATATCATAGAACAGCGATGTGTTATGTCATGCATTTCACCAAATGCATTATACTATCGTTTGCTTTGTCACACTTAGGTTTATACTCTAGTCTGATATTTTTAAATAATAGCATTACTCTTTTATTAATAATCCTAGCTTTAGTGCTTTCTGGGTATATTTTAACATGTCATATTTTAAGCTATTATTTTGCCCTAATAATTATAGCAACTATATCTGGGTGATCTTTTCTAGGCATTGTCCCAAGTATTTTACACCCATTATTTCATCTAATCCTCAAGACACTTCTGTGAGCACAATTTTATCCCCATTTTACAGATGAGGCAATTAAACATGGACAGCTCAATGACTTCTCTCAAGTCACATAACTGGTAAGCAACAGAGCCAGATCTGAAACCTCTCAGACATGAGGCACTAGGAGACTGTATTCCTCCTCAGTGCGCCAGATAGTGACTAAGACATGTGTTTGATTACACAAAGTCTTATTTAGTCCTCTGAACAACCCTTGGCAGGTCTTTTTTTTTTTTCTTTCAATTTTTATGTTTTATTAGTATATGTTTGCAGTACATACTAATGACACTCCTCTTGAGGAGTTCATACATATACATAACACATCTCAATTCTTCCTTCATTTCCTTCGTCTCCCTCCACTCCTCCCTCCATCTCTTAGTCCTCCAAAAGAGCTCCTTATTTCCTATCTTTTATCTTGCTTTTTATTTCTTTTTGAATTTCTCATATGAGAGAAACTATGTGATATTAAAGTTTATGTGTCTGATTTATTTCACTTAACATGGCCTCAAGGTTCATCCATTCTCCTACAATGACTCATTTATCCTTCTCTATATAAGAATAATACTCTAAATACCACATTGTAGTTATCCATTTTCTATTGGTAGACACATAGGCTGCTTCCAGGATGTAGCTATTATGTTGCGCTGCTATAAACATGGCCATGTATGTGTCACTGTAATCTGATATCTTTCACTCTTTTGGGAATACACCTTAGAAGGGTCTAGAATTTCTATTTTCAATTCGATGAGAAATCTTTATACTAATTTCCATGGTGGTTGTACTAGTTTAATTTCTACCAACAATGTAGAAGTATTCCTTTTTCATTGCAGCTTCACCAGCATTTATTTGATTTTTTGATGATAGCCATTATTTCTGGAGTGAGATGGAATCTCAGTGCTGTTTTAATATTTATTTAAATGGCCAGAAATACTGAGCTTTGTTTCATGCATTTAGTAGCGACCTGTACTTCTTCTGAGAAGGGTCTCTTCCTTTCAGTCTCTTATTTTTTGATTAGGTCTTTTACTGTGACAGCATCTAATAATTTCAGTTGTTTGTATATTCTAGCATTTGTCTGCTGTGCAAGAAATAGCTGGCAAAAAAATGTCCTAATCTGTAGGTTGTCTCTTCATTCTTTTTATTGTTTTCTTTGCTGTACAGAAGCTTTTTAGACATTTGATCCATTCTGATTTTATTTCTTCTGCATGTGGTTAGCCAGTTTTCCCCACACCATACAAAGTTACAGTGGAGAAAAGAGCATGGGACTAGCACAAAACAGATGTTTGAATCAGTGGAACAGAATAGTGAATGCAGAAACAACCCCAGGCACATTCTGGTGTCTGATTTATGACAAAGGGGCCAAAAACATACACTGGAGGAAAGAGAGCCCCTTTAATAAATGCTACTGGGGTTTTAGTTCAGAGCTTCCGCTGCCTGCCTGGTGAGCACAAGGACCCAAGTTCTATCCCTGGTATCAAAAATATTAAAAATAAAAAAATTAATAATACTGGGAAAACTAACTATCCACATGCAGAAATACATCTTATTGTCCCCATTTAGCAAGTAAGAAAGTGGAAGCTTAATGAAGTTAAATAACTTGCTAAGACACTGAAGTTAGCAAATGATAAATAGAACAGAATCTCATTTTTATCATTTTATAGTTTAATATACTTTTTTTCATTGTTTTAACTAATTTATTTTTGTTTATTTTGTTCATATGTTTGTTTATTTGCAATCTATTAATGTATTTATTTTGTGGTTCTGGGAATCAAACCTAGGGTCTCGTGCATTTTATATAAGTGCTATACTACTGAGATACACAGTCCAATACACTCACCTACCCTAAAATACATAAGCCCTATTTTTAATTTTATTAATGATAACTTCATTTTTTTTCCACAAAATCATCCTTGGACTTATATTCTTCAACTTCTCAGAACCAACAGTAAAACTGCATCTTTTTAATTTCTGCTGCTATAATTCATGGGGATAATCTTTGATCCTCAACTACTTTTCAATTATTATTACTATAATCTAGCAATAAATTTTAGCCTAGTTTATAATTATTGCATCGTTATTTACTAACAGATGAGTAAATATATTATTTAATAAATATATAAAACATTGTTAAACTAAATTGTTTTCACACTGTACAACTTTTAAAACATTAAAACAAGTGTTCAACTATATAAGTAGGTTTAACGCAGATAAGTAGGTTTACAAAATTTATTTACATGCATCAATAAGCTAATTCTATCTGCACAACAGTTATCTTTTGTATATACAACTCACTCTGGAGCTCTTAGTTTCATCTTCTGAGCAGTCGTAACCCCAGTTCCAGGGCCACTTCATTTGTATACCTTGTAGATCTATTTTCTTCCTAGCTTGACACTTATTTAAGATTGTTTTCCTTTGTTGTTTAGTTCAATATTTTTTGCCTGGGTAAATCTGAACATAGGGCTCTTTTCAATTATTTTTCTAAAATTATAATAGAATCTTTCAATATGCCTCCTGGTCTTGTTTAGCTCATCTATTACACTTATGTTTATTTCTTCTGTTCAAACATTTCTCTCACAAACACAAATTACATATTTGTTCAATTCTGTTTCCCTTTTTTATTATCCGCATTCTCATTTTTTACATTCTGGGAGAGTGTGTCATTAATTTCATTTTCTAAAATGCTAAACTGTCACTTTTTGCCTCCAAAGTAAACTAATTCTAGTACTTAATTTAGTACTTAAATGTCTTTAACTATTTTTTAACATTACTCATCTCTTTCTTTTTTTTTTTTTTTTTTTTTTTTTTTTTTTTTTTTTTTTTTTTTTTTTGGTTTTTTTCACTATGTAGTTGAGACTGACCTGGAACTCCCTATGTCGCCCAGGCTGGTCTCAAACTCACAGAAATCCTCCTGCCTCAGCCCCGAGTGCTGGGATTACAGGCATGCGCCACCACACCCGGCTCCTCATTCTTTTTATTTCAAGCTCTTATGTTTTCATCAGAGCCTTTCCCACTTTATAGTTTTTGTCTACAATTATATAGGACCCGTACTTCCTTGCATGCCATGGAAAATTTGATTTCTTCATAGTTTATTCTAGTCTTCCTCAAAGATAGTCTGTATTTGTTCTCTTCCCTTATTCCATGGTATTTTCCCATTAGCTCTGTGTTAGTTGTGAGTTTTGATTCCCCGTCTTTCTTCATGCTTGCTCAGGAAATATTGCTTAGTCTTGGCCTAGTTCCACATTCACTAAAGCAATACTCAAATTGCAGTTGCAAGTTCCTCGTTGTCACCTACCTAGAGCAACACACTCTGCTCCACCGAGGGGACAGTCCCATTCATGTCTTCCTCATTCTCTAGTTCTCAGGGACAATGAAGGCAAATTACTATTTATAAAATACACTGCTGAGTCTTTTCATCTTTCTGCTGTTTTTAGTCCTTTCTTCCCAGAAACCATATTCCACATACCCTGAATTTACTTAACACTAATTAATTAAGAATAGCTGTCTCTGGTATTCCAAATAAATTCACATATGAAGGGAACAATGGAAAAGATAACCTGACAACCTCAAAAAATAGCACACAGACCTATTGGGATTGGAAGTCCAGACACTAGAGTCTAGCAACTTAGGGAAGAGAAGGAAGAAGGGACGTCTAGCCTTAACATGCAAAAAAGTTCTGATAGGTGAACTGGGGCCAGTGGGGACAGTGAGGTGACAGACATGAAGGCAGAAGAGGGAGGTGGCAAACTATGATAACCCGTCACTCCAGGCTCACAGCATGACAGAGGTGGCTTGAGCCTACAGAAGTACAGCGGGGTTGCTGGCAGGAGGACCTCCCTGTCTCTAGGAAGAAATGCACCAGTGAAACAGAGCAGTGGACACTGTGGGCTACAGCAGCTGGGTCCAACCACCTCTGTTTACATGAGATGGGAAGATGCAGCATTTTGGCCCAGTACCCAGTTCTCCCAGAATGAGGCAGGCACATTATTGTTACTGGCCCCTCAGCGAACTGGAGCCCCAAGAAACCCAATTAATAGCAACAGCCATGACACTTTGTCCATAATAATAAAATCAAGGATCGATTATAGCATTAAATACAAACTGAATATTGTAAAATCTAAAGACAAATAATGTACCAGACTTGTCCAGAGAAAAGAAATGCATAATTACAGTATGTATGCTAAGAGAAGCCAAATATTATCCTATTACTGACCTACACTAAATATCTACTAAACAGAACTTTACTTCTACTAACAATATAGCGCAGTATTACTCAACAGGAATAGTGTAACAATTTATCTAGAGATTCATGAAGCTTAGTTGTTACTCTAGTAAAAGTTGAGGGTGGGGCCGGGGATTTGGCTCAGTGGTTTGACCGCCTGCCTCGCAAGCCCAAGGGCCTGAGTTCGATCCCCAGTACCCAAAAAAACAAAAAAAAACAAACAAACAAAAAAAAGTAGAGGGAGTAGAAAATGAAAAAAAAAAGCAAGATTTGAAAAATTAACTAATGCGGGGCTGGTGGGGGAATGGGGATTTAGCTCAGTGGTGCTATGCCTGCCTCACAAGAGCAAGGTCCTGAGTTCAATCACTGGTACTAACAACAACAACAAAAAAAAAAAAAAAAAAAAAAAAAAAAAAAGAAAATGAAAAATTAGCTGATGGGATATAAAAAGGAGGAAAGAAAGTATGATAGGGGACCCTCATAAGGACAAAAAGAAAATTAGTAGTGCTAAAGAACAGTCCCTGGAAAGAACAAGAAAAAAGATAAACAGCAAAAACAAGAGACAAAACAAAGAAGAAAAAGGCTGGAAGAGAAAAAGATAAAAGGCAAATAATAAATTTAAAGCACAGAAAAAGGGATAAAAACCCAAACGTTGAAAAAAGGAAAAATAAAAATAATACAAATCATAAGAAAAAAAAAGACTTGAGTTGAAGAAAACATTTTTGTGTTACTGAATAACAATAAAATAGCCACTGGGTAAAGTAGTAGGAAGAATAACATGGACCATAAGGCTTTCTATCACATGCGGAAGCCAGGTGTGGAGCCCCGAGACATGACCTCATTTCCTTGGAGACGTCTCCAAACAGAGCTGTGGTAACCGTTATAAAAACTCAATTGATTATCGCTTGCAAGCAATTTTGGAAAGAGACATTTTCATACCTCGTTGTCTGTCCATAAAAGCTGCGAGTGTCCTGGAGCGTTTTCTGAACAAGGACCCAGTAGAACGACTGGGTTGTCGTCCTCATAGGAATTGCTGATGTCCAGAAACATCTGTTCTTTCGCAGTGTTAACTGGGAGATGATGGAGCGAAAGCAGGTGGTGTCTCCCTTTAAACCAAATATGTCTGGGGGACTTGGTCTGGACAACTTTGATTCTCAGTTTACTAATGAACCTGTTCGGCTCACCCCAGATGATAATGACATCATGAGGAAGATTGATGGGTATGAATTTGCAGGTTTTGAATATATCAATCCTCTTCTGATATATGAAGAAGAATGGGTCTGATCCTCGTTTTTCAAGTGTGCATTCTCTGCTTATGTTGCCATTTAATGCTTGGAAAAACTTGTCACCATTTAGGATTCAATTAACCATTTTATAGTTGTCTAGAAGCTAATTTTAAGTTTTTCATGTGGTCATATTTAGATCTAATAATTGACTCTTAGTCGATAGCAGAGAATATAGAATTATTTGTTGATAGAGTTGCTTTTTATGAACTGAATTGACAGTGAGGCAGTTGCTTGTTAACCACACTTGTATACACATTCTGTTTTTGAGTGAGATGTAGTGCCTCATCTTTTTTCTTTTTTATTTATGATACAAGAAAACAACTTGTGTTTTAAGTAGAATGTCTAACGTATGCTAGTTTCTCTCCAAACCACATTACTTGTACTTTTGGAGCTCAGTTTATATGTAGTCTTCAGGGAAATCCAAAAAATAACAATTTCAAATAAAAATCCATATATTATTCTAGGATGTTATAGTTAAGTTTTTACACAAAACACATATATTATAGTTCTATGGCCTTAATTATATTTTCTATTTAGTAGGATAACACAAGAAATACCTAGTTATATTAATTTCAAACTGTTCTTATTAAAGTTCTTAGAGTTCTTCAAACTGTTTTTATTTAAATTAGTGCTTAGAAAT
>NW_022900940.1:27520416-27541091 GCF_012274545.1 Fukomys damarensis
TCTCTCTCTTTTAAGCACTGCTCTTTGCTGTACAGCATTTCAGAATGCAGAACAATCACACAGAGAGTTTGTATAACATGTTTATTACTGAGGCCACATTAGAACTCTTCAGGGATGTTGGACCTCCCTCACTCTGAAACACTTTCTTCAATCTGTCTTGCTTTTAAGCACTGCTCTTTGCTGTACAGCATTTCAGAATGCAGAACAATCACACAGAGAGTTTGTATAACATGTTTATTACTGAGGCCACATTAGAACTCTTCAGGGATGTTGGACCTCCCTCACTCTGAGAAACACTTTCTTCAAGTTACTTTTTTGTTCTCCAGTTAAATAGTAGAAAGTGTATTCATGGTATAATATTTTAAGTGGTATAAGCAGCAATTTACAACGTTATGAATTTTTTAACAAATTTTAAATGAATGACTTCAGTAGATATCTTCCTTGTTCTCCTCAACAAAATCTTACCAGTTTTCTAGCAAAGATATACAAATGATAAGCACTTTTCTTTTATGAGATTTTAACCTTTAATCAGGATGCTCTTTTGTTTATTTTTTAAGTAGTAAGATTGTGTATATTTTATGCAGAATTGCATTAAAATATGTTGTTATTCTTTTTTTGCAGTCTTTAAGTGTCATGCCAATTCTCTTCATATTATATAGAAGGTCTCTCAAAATGCTCACCAAGGGAATAAGGCAGTTTATTGTCAGAATGGTTGGCATTTCGGTGTTCAAGGAAATAATTTATTTTGCATAAGCCTGTAGTCAGATCATTTTAAGCATATGCACCCTGGATTAAATTTCAAGTATCTTGTCCAGTGCCAGTAAATTTATTTCATAAATTCGTTTTGTTTTGATTTTTGTCATGTACATTACTGCCTTGGTCATCATAATGTATTCTGTATTTGTGTACCTTCTTTTTCATGTAAAGAATTTAAAATAAAACATTTAATAAATATCAAATATGCAAAAGATCTTAAATTTTAGGAGGATCAGAATCATCTGCAGGTGACTCTTGGTCCCATCTCCAGAGTTTCTGACTCAGAAGCTCTGAACTAACAAGTTCTCAAGTAATACTGATGCCCACAGTCCTGATCATACATTCAGACCCACTGCAGTCAAGGGCTATCTATGTCCCAAAGCAGAGAGTAGTAAGAGTGAAGACTGCTGTTTTTCTTGTTTCCAGGTAGTAGGTGTATCATGAAGCCACACTTTAACATATTTTCTCTGGGTGGAAGAGATTAAAAACAGCAAACTTTGGACAGTGAAGAGCACAGGTTCTCAAACCTGGCTACCATGAGACTGATGTACGGAGTTTGGAAACAACTGGAATTTGTAATTGTTTAGAAATTCCCAAGATGGTGGTCTACAACAAGTGATGAAAGGTTTGGGGGAAAATACTCAATTCCAAAGTCAAAAACAGTTTGATCGTTCTTCTTTGTAAGAGTTTAACCTATAGATGGGAAGGGTATTTTATAATCTACTGTACCACTGTTTTATACAACAAAGAGTGCAGGCTTGGGAAGTAATTTTGAACATTTCTTCATGATCCAGCCCCTTAGTCAGCAGAACGGTAGGTTCATATCTACAAATCAGATTAGGAACTACACATACTGTCAGAGCTCCTATCAGCTCAGAGCTGATTGCTAGCTACGTTTAAAGTGCCATGGAGCATACATAGCTTATGGACAAATTTTGAATAAAGTATTGTTCTCTTATTCTTCCACAATTTAGAAGAGTGTGCATTTAATGATGTGTAAACAGAAAAGCTAAAATATAAGCATTTACTTATCGAAGCAAAATCCCTTCTGTCCTCCTCTTAACATTTGCACTTACAAGTCTATAATAATTGCAAAGCTCATGACGATGGACAAAAAACTACATAACGTATTAATACTCTTTTACCATTTCAAATTGAGGTTACAGAATTCTAGAAGGACCTTAAAATGTATTAAAACCCTCAAACGACATGCATGTAGAAAACACAAATAAGTCTTTCAAATAAATTAGAGAAAAAGAAATAATCCAGTAGGGGAAAAAGTGCAAATGTTTTCAGCACGTACTTCACAGGAAAGGTTACTCAAATAACATATGAATTGATACTCAACTGCAGTAGTTCGCAGGGAAATTAAAATCCAAAACACAATGAGATATCTAAATACATCAGGAATGCCTAAAATGAAACACACAGACAACACCAATTATTAGCAACTGATTGTCATATACTGCTAGCAGGGGTGCCGATGGGTACAACCACACTAGGGAACAACTGTAAAGTTAAACATACAAACTCACTATGATCCAGCAGTAGACATCCTATGACAACATTATGTAATATCTATAACCAAACAATTACAATCCTATTTCTTCGAGAGAAATATTGGTCTAGACATAAACAAGAGTGTTCATAGCTGCACTATTAATAACAGACCAAATCAGAAAAATTACTCAAGTATTCATCAAGAATAGGATGGGTGAATGTTATGTATATTCACACAGTGGGATGCTATCAACAACAATTAAAAAATTAACCATTAACTCACATAACAATGTGGACAAATCTTAAAGAATATTCAGTGAAAGAAACTAGACTGCAAAATTCTGTGTGATTTCAGTTATATGAAGTTCATATAACAGACAAAACTAGTCCACAGTGCCTCAAATGAGGACACTGCTTTGCATTGGGGAATAACAGGGGAGGAGAAGAGAAGCAAAAAGGATTTCTGATGCCTGGCAATAGTAAACTTCTTGACATGGGGATAGATGTATAAATGGAATCATTTAGAGCTAAATGTTATAAACTAATGAATAATGCTCTACACATACTATTCTATAGTACAGTTTATTAAAGTTTAGAATAATTTTATTCCATAGCCATGAAAATTATAAAAAGTTCATTCATTTTTGGTTCAGACGGTAGGGAGGGGAGGTGATTACTCTTAGTTAAACATTGCCTCAAAATTCTTGAAATTGAAGTCCTTACCATTTTATTTAACAAACTCTTATTAAGTATTAGTGTTATTTGGACAATTCTGTAAAGTATGTCTAGTTTTCCTTCTGTTTGAGATGAGAAACTAAGAACTCAGTAGGAGAAATAACCTGCCCAGGGTCATCTGTGGTAGATACAATTTCTAAATTCAGGAGGTCTGGTTTAGGGCATGAGTGAGGGATAAGAATCTTCATCATTTCACCAATGGTTCCCAAAAGTTTTGGTAAGAGCTTTTCTATGTTCTTAAAAATTACTGAGGACTTTAAAGAGTTCTTGTTTGTGTAGCTTATGTTTGTCAGTATTTATGATACTAACACTAAAACAAAAGTGTTTAAGAATACACACTAAGGACATGCAATCATTAGAGTTAGATAGCTGAGCTCATCACTTTTCCTATAGCCTCCAGAAAACTTCATTGTGTACACAAGATGACAGTAAAAAATCAAATAATGTTCTGATATTATTATGAAAATAGTTTTGATATCAAATAGTCTAGAAGGTTTAAACTTTGAGAACCACTATATATACTATGCTGCCTCTGTTAATGAAAAGCAAACATCTAATGATCAGAAAGATGCCTGTGCTGTTTATTATACCCACAAGTAGGATATCACAGTGGAAAATTAAACCCAGATTTTGGGAGTGTGGGACAATCAGAAAATCAGGACCTGAATTATAACACCATGACTTCCTTACAGAGTAACCTTGGAAAATAATTTCATCTCTGAGCCAGTTAAACTGAACAATAAGAGCAACACTTAGCCCTCACAGGGGTTAAATTAGATGAGATACAAACTAAGTGAAAATGCATGCCACAATGTCTATCAGACAATAGGAACTTCATAAACATTTATGGAATTTCTTTGTATCATTCCACCCCATGTTGGATGAACAAAAAAATAAATAAAAACGTAAGGAAAAGCCTTAGTTCACTTTTCTTGGCCACTCAACAATTGTAAATGATTCATAGTTATCTGTTTACAATTCCTTCAATTATGTTCCCTGACAGTTAATTGTTCTATGGGGGAAAAATAATCTTTTAGTCCTTTCACCTTAGCTAAAATTCATCCAACACTCTTACAAGAACAGTTAAAGTCACCATATCAATTTGGGGACCTCAGATGCCTCCAAGTATTCCAAGGACTATAACGGAATTTCCTACACATGTCTACTTCACTTTATCTTTAAAAACATATACCTATTCTAAATATAATTAGATGTGAGAATAAGGCAAAGAGATGATGCATGATACCATAAAAACGAAATAAACAGTAAACAGCCTTGAAAACTATTTATTTAAATGGGGGATCCACAAACTTTTTCTGTAAAAGATCATATAGTGAATTTTTTGGCATTGTGGGCCACATTGCTCATGTCAAATTAACTCTGCCGTAAAGTGCAAAAGTAGATAACATGTAAGTGAATAGTTATTGCTGTGTTCTAATAAGACTTTATTTACAATAACCTGTAATGGGTCGAATTTAGCCCATGGGTACTTTTTTGCTGACCCCTGGTTTAGGTGATAAATAAAAAATTGAAATATTTTTTAAAATAAGAATTTATCTCTTACCTCATTCTGGCTTGTTTTAAAATGGCCTGTGAAAATATCCAGACAATTAAATCCAAACAAGCTTGGGGCTCAGCCATGGAAGGGCTTTTATTTTAGCCCTGCACTAATGAAGGACTTGTTTCTCTTTGACCTTAACTCATGACAACTCTGCGAGGACAAGGAACCATGATTCCATTCATCTTCTAGTTTTATCACAGCTGTGTCATTCCTGTCAGCAAAACTCTGGGGCTGTCAGCATTTTCATTATAATGCCAGCATCTTAGGTTATAAATCTGTCCAAGATAGACTGAACTAAAACTTTGCATCACAGGTTCCAGATGAAGTCTTTTCTCAAGGATGACTGAGCTGGCTCAACAAAATTAAGTTCATAATGAAAGGTAGGCCAAAAAGTTATCTTTAACTTTTTTTTAACTTCAGAACAATCTTAGGTGTAAAAGATTCTTGCACAATTAAACTTAGCAAATACTGAGTTCCTATCACTGGTACCTCTGTTCTTTTATCTGCTTCATTTTCCTTGGGGAACTGCATCTCCCCAAGTTTATGGCAGCTTGGGATGAATTTCTCAATCAATAGGTTTTGGCTGGCCTTTCCCCAAAGTGTTCCAAAAGACCCTGTGAGTCAATTAGGTTATCCCATCTCTCAAGGCACACAGCTCTTAAAAGTAGAACGATCAGGACTGTTTCCTCTTTTATCACTGTTACGGCTGCTTAAGAACAAGACAGTTGCTCCTTCTCTTTGCTATTTATGAAATGAGCACATAAACCTGAAACATCTCTATGTGCTGAATTTGAGGAACACATGGGACACCCTACAGGTGATATCCAGCAGATAGTTAGATTTACCAATCTCATAACCCAAAGAGAATGAGAGTGAACTGTACATTTGAAAGTCACTGGTGTACTTCAAGAAGAGTAACTTCCAAAGTCCTACAGTTCTCGAGAACACACTTTAAGAATATTGACAGAACAACTAGAATAAGTAAAAGATTTCCACAACCACTTAACAAATACATTGTTTCTACTATGGTAAGTGCTTCACTCTGGGCTAGGGTCTACGGATATAAAATAAGTGAGAATGATGGACAGTACTGATAAGGATATACAAACTCAAAACATTTATCAACTGAGTTTCCTGATCCCTTAAGATTTAGGTAATATGTTAGTCAATCTTTATATCATGACTCCTGGAAGTCCAAAGCCCACCTGAAATTTTTGTGGAGTCCCATGAGCTAGTACTGCTTAATCACCTTGGTTTCCTGCTTCCACATTTGCTAATCCACTCCTGCTGCAGGAGCATGGATTGAGAATACATTTGTGAACCCCTGGAGCATGTTAATGCTCATTTCTTTGGCATGTGTTTGTGGCCTATTAATTTCTGTTGCATTTGTGAATATCACATTTCTTCAATTATACATAAATTTCTTATAAACAGAGGTGATATCACTAGACCTCAACATGTCCAATAGAGTACCAATTTTTTTTGCTGAGAAAACCTCACTCCACTCATTCTATATGTACTTCTCTTGAAAGGCCCCAACTTTATTATAAGCAACAAGGCTGCAACCTGCTCATCATTGGTAATCCTAGCCAACCAAAGGGTTTTTTCTTGCAAAACTATAAAAAGCCAAGGTTGGATCAGTTCACAAACATTTGGCTTTATCAAATAGGTTAGTCTAAACTACTCTGGCAAATACGTTAAGTGGTACAAACAAAACTGAAGTTTACTTTGGGGCAAAACAGTTCAAGGCAAGGGTTCTTGACTAGCTGTGATTCTCTTCCCTGAAGTGATTCAGGGATCCAGACCTCTTCCATCTTGTTGCTCTAGAATCCCTTAGGGCCTCATCACCCCCTCTACCCACTTAGCATAAAGAAAAACTGAGTGTAGAGGAGGCTCATATTTTTAAAAGCCTTGATGAAGAGGGGGCAGACATCACACATACTTAGTCCCACAGACACACTTATGATAATACACTGGGAAATGTATTCTATCCAATCATTATATAGAAAAGAACTGACACAAGTTTAGAGCTAGTAGACTCCACCATGCTTGGCTGATCTGCTTTAGGACTACCTCAGCAGATAAAATAACAGGCAATAGGTTCAGATATCCTTTTTAATCCCCTTTTATCCATTATGTGACCTTTTTTCTAATAGTCTTGAGCATTTTTCTTTACATAATCTCCTCTCAAACTCACGTTTATTCCACCTTCTCCCTAGTGGTTACCAGAAGATAAAAATGCAATAACCCCTCCATCATAATTATGGCTGTATTTTAAGCATTTTGTAAATCGAGTCATAAATGTCTAATTTATGTGTTACCTTTTAAACAAAATATAATATGCAAGATAACCTCAATCTTACAAGACTATACCAATAAACTATTACCACATGACTTCAAACTATATTATTTATCCTAATAATTTCTCCCTTTTTCAGGAGAAAAAATTTCTCCCGATTAGGATTTCCAGTCTCATATACATTTCTACATCTCCACCACCTGGAACTAGGAATGTAATTTTATTAACTTAATTGTCTTCAATGTTTCTAGTTACTCTAGTCTGAACTCATATACATACGTTTAGTCAACAAACATGTATGAAGAGTCTACTGTGTGCTCACCTATGTGAAAGACACTGGAGATTTGAAAATAGTTAGAGATCACTAAGAAAGTATTGTCTAGTATGAGAGACACGTTGTAACAGGTATTTATAGCCCACTTCTCTAGTAGAACTCTGAGCAATGTTTTGCAGGACAAGAAAAAAGGAAATACTGAACCTAACTTGCAGATGTCAAGGAGTTATTATTCACCAGCATTCATCCAGTCCCCATTCTGTACTCACTGCTATGAAGGACAGGCGAAGGCTACAGAAGAAATAAAATGTTCTCTCCCTGCCCTTGATAAGCACATCATCTCTATCCACGGAGCAATAATGTTCTCTGCAAGGCTGTATAGAGCGTTGTGACTCAATGAAAAGGGTATTAATGATGTTGAAGATGAGGTAAGCTGCCTGGGGAAGGTTAAGTCTTAAATTGGAACTTGAACATTTGTTTTGATTTGGATGGAAGTTGGGTGAAGAGCAATTGGCTTTGTAGATAAAAGAAACATACAGAAGAATATAGCTATTTTATGCTAATACAGGCAAGAAATTAATCTTTTTGAAGTAAAAGGAGTTAATAGACAATGTGGAAGAGAGTATAAAAAGGCTGGGTGAATAAAGCCTTATTAATTGAGCAGGTGACACTAGACTAAATGTGTATGCATTAAAGGACTACTGTAATTGCATGAGAAGAGAGACACAATACAAAAATTATTTAAAGAGGTTTTTTTTGTTGTTGTTGCAAGGCTGTTACTTGGCCTGTCAGTAACAACAACTGCACCCTGGTGCAGCTCCTCTGCCCACTCCACTGTCTTGGCCTGCAACCCCCCAACCATGTCACCTGAGGAAGCCCCACAGCCCACTGTGAGCTCAGAGAAAACCACCTCAGCAAGGCGGGGACTTTTCTTTTCCTGGAGAGCTGGAGGCCTGGGTTTGAATACTAACTCTCTTCTATTAACCCTGAGGAAAATACACATTGTTTTCAAGACTTAGTTTTCTCAGAGAGCGACTTCACGGTGGATTAAAGGCAGTAGCCCTCACAAATCATTCATAAGATGCTCATCAAGATTCACAGGTACTTCGAATCGGGGGCAAACAGAAACCTAAACATGCGAAGGTAACTTGAAGAAGAAACCCATCAGATGAATTTCAGAATCAGGGATGTTTAGAGTAAGAAGCAGGACCACCTCTCCATCCCAACACTGGCAAACACAGCCAAGATCTAGCAAACACACCATTGAATGCCTGAGGAGGGAAGTGAAATACAGCTGCAGCAGGCAGGCTGCTGCAAAAGGCACCCAGCTTTGCAGCCACCACTCAGCACCCACCTGTTCTAGCTCTCCTCCCACTGGGAGACCTGGCCCAGTAACTGAGATAGGCAGGGTGAGAAGGTGTTCATGCTGAGCTCGCTCGGAGAGGCATGGAAAAAGAAGTCATAAGCAGCTGCAGGGGTTACCACAGAGGAAAGAGACCAGAGATGGTGGAAGCCACTTCAGAAATCAGTAGGACACTGGACACCTGACCAGCGCTGCTTTGCTCTCCCTGGCTCCAACGCAATTAAAGGTATCCAAGCATAAAACAGAGAAAAAAGAACTGGCTAGTCATGCAGCTGAAGCACAAAAATAGTCCTCCTCCTCTTATTTATCACTGTAGTCAGAATTTCACCAGTGAGCTCTTCCTCCATAGTTAAATAATGGAGAGATACCTAGTCTTGTAGCAGTTGGAGTGGGCTGAGCTCTGGCTGTGACTAGGAGGTTGGATGAGGCAACCAGCGCTCATGCTGGTTATCCTCCAACAGTTTGTTTTCTTGACCACTAGTGAGTATAGGGCTTGAGGGTTCAAACAGTACACTGAAACACAAATGTTTTTCTGTATACATCATTTAAATTTTTATTTAACTAGGTAGCATATTTAGATGTGTTGGAGGGTGGCAAATTAAAGGACCACCCCTAGCAGCACAAACTCTAGCTGCCCCTGAGGGGTGCATCCCTGTGAAAGTCTCCTAAAAGATTTGGCTTTTTTCTCTTTCCTAGGAAAAAAATGTGTTTCTGAATGTATGGGATTTGTTTAGTTGGTTGGTTGAGTGGTTAGGTTTTTTTTTTTTTTCCTTTTTCGCCTTTATTTGGGGTGTATAGGTGTGTTTATATATGTAAAATGAAGAATAAGAATTAATTAGGGCTTTAGGTTATGTACTAACTTTCATGATCAGGTTAACCCTCACCAAAAACTGTCTATGCAGGATTCAAACACAAGCTTTCTGCCAGCACAGTCATTGGTTCCAGCCTTATTACAGCTTCCCACCAATCTATTTTCCTTCCTCTGCTTCCTTTTTCCTGCTCCAACAAATAACTTCGTAAACTGTTTTCCCTCCCTCCATTCCAGATATAAAAATAGTATCACCAAAGGCCTATCTGTTTTCTTTCTTTCATGTGTCCTCTTTTTTCTTCTTTTTCAGAAATATTTTCTTCTGCCTTTCTCTTTCCTTATCCTCTATATTCCACCCTACTCAGCATCAATACTATTGTTGACAACCTATTAACAAGTAAGACACACAAAAAATGCACTTACATCACAGTAAATCTTGAATATATCACCACGGATTTCAGACTGAATCATTCCTTGGAAACTCAAATTAAGAATAAATTATTTCAGGCTGGGCATGGTGACGCATGCCTGTAATTCCAGCACTCTCGGAGGCTGAGGCAGGAGGATCACTGTAAGTTCTAGACCAGCCTGGGCTACATAGAGAGTTCCAGGTCAGTCTCAACTATATAGTGAGACCCTGTCTCAAAAAACCAAAAATAAATTAATTAATTAAATTAAATAATTTCTCCACCTCACCCCACAAAGAATGGCTGCTATCAAGAAATCAACTAATAACAAATGTTAGCAGGGTTATGGAGAGAAAGGAACCCTTCTCCATTGTTGGTGGGAGTGCAGACTGGTGCACCACTATGGAACTCAATATGGAGATACCTCAAAGAGCTTGGACTGCAGGTTCCATTTGACCCAGCCATCCCTCTGCTGGGTATCTTTCCAAAAGAATTAAAAGAATCATATCACAGTGATATATGCACACCTATGTTTATAGTGGCACAGTATGTAATAGCTAAAACTTGGAAACAGCCCATTTTCCCATCAGTTGAAGACTGGATAAAGAAAATGTGGTTTTTCCATAAAATGGAATACTACTCAGCCATAAAAAATGAGAAATTAGAGTCATTCATAGGAAAATGGATACATATTGAGGATATATACTCCTAAGTTGAAATAAATAAGTCACACATGTATAAATACCGAATAGTTTCTCTGGTATGAAAAACTATAATGGTACATAAGATCTTAATGATATAACTTACAATGTGAAATAGGAAGAAAAGGTCTAAAGGTGTAGGGGAAGTGGGAAGCGTACAGGAAAGGTAATAAGGGAAAAGAAAAAAATGAGAAAATGAAAAATGGAAATAAAGTATTTGTAAATAGGGGAGGAGGGGGGTGAAGGGAGGGCAGGGACAAGGGGAAAAAATGAGAACCAAGACCTGTCATGTAAAGGTACAAGATCCCAATGATTAATGTAACTGTACTGTATACCTAAAATGTACCAATAAACTCAATGAGAAAAAAAAAGAATAAATTATTTCAAGGCTGATTTGAGAAAAATGTATTAAAGCTAAACTTGAAAAAATGTGATTTGGAACTATTGCATAATCACAAATGACCAGTTCAGGAACAGAGGATCACCACAGTGTCATCCTTCTGTCATTATAACTAAATACTTGATATAACAAACTTATGAAGAGAAAGACTGCCAAATGTGACATGTCACACCTGTAATCCCAGTATTCCAGAAGTGGAGGCAGGAGCATCACAAGTTTTTGGCCAGTGTGGACTACACAGTGTGACCCTCTATTAAAGAAAAAAAGAGATGAAGAAACAGGAGGAAGAGAGAAGGGGAGGAGATTTGGTTCAGAGTTTTGAAGATTCCAGACCATGATGCTTGGCTATTTTGTTCTGGGCTTGCAATGGGCAGTGCATCCTGGAGGGAGCATACTTCATAGCCATGCAGCAAAAGACAGAACAAGGAAAAGATACCAGGTCCCACAATCTCCTTTGAAGGCAGGCCTTCAATAAAGTAAAAACTCCCAGAAGTCTCCACTTCCAAAGGCTCTAGCACTTCTCAATAGCGCCACCGTGTGGTCCAAGCCTTTAATACATGGGCCTTTGGGGTACAGTCAAGATCCAAACCACAGCAAACATTCTCTGTAAAATTATTTCTATGTCCATTTAAGAAAAACTTCACAGTTGATACCACTTGCTCTGGGTCAGAAGTAACAGAATTTTCATGGGTGCCTGTTACCTATCTGTCTTCAAATACAGACTCTAGAAAGGAAATGTACATGATCTGATCCTCCACACCTGAATTATCAGTAGAATACCTAGCACAACTGGCTAGTAATGAGCCAACCTATGATGACATTCACTAAGGAGGGATAGGGAGAAGAGGCTCTAGATTTTACCCAATCTGGACAGCAGACTCAACAAGTAATCACTGGGTAAAGTCTATATGCCTGTATCTAGAAAGAGTCCTTAACATGGGCTTCTAAGCAATCAAGTTTTACTAATTATGTCAGAACTAGTTTTCTCTTTAATCTTCTAGTCTTAGAGTACATATTTTTATATTGATTTGTATCTCAAATATATAGCAAGATTTTTACAGCAGTATGCATACAAGTAGAGAGAAAATAGTCTGCTGAGTGAAAAAATACATTTTGGGAAAGAAATTACTACACCAAATTTGTTTAAATTCTTTTCGGATTCTGTGTTAAAGAACTTTTGGTGTCACAGATGCATCAGTGAATACAAGATTAATTGTTTTTGTTCTAGAGTCACTAAGCGTGTCTTTCATTGTGGTCTCCATCTAGGTAGTTATCTGAGAAATTATTTCTTTTTTAAATTTTTCTAGAGCCGCGTTAATTTGTCATTTCCCTTGTTATCTGTTCAAGGAGATTAGGTCTTTGGCTTTTGGAAAACCAGTGGACGCGTAAGGAAAAGAGGGAAGGGCAAAAAACGAGACTAGAACAAACTAACAGCAACGGGGAAACTAGAAACCATGTTCACACTCATAAAAATGGAAACAATCGAGAAAAGATAAAGTAGGACAATTGCAGTAAGAAGAAAGTCAAGAAATGAAAAAGAAGAAAACAAAAAAAGAAAATTTAAAATGTTCCCTTCAAGGCTAGTCTCTGCTGTCGCCTGCAGACAACGTGGGCAGCGCACAGATACGTCTCAATTGATCTCAGTGAGCTGGCTGTCGTCTACAGAAGTTCAGGCTGGTTTCTGGCTGCGAGGCTGGAACGGGGCTCCCTGCCCTTCAGATTTCAAGACCGCATGGTTCTACTGCACGTTTGAACTGCCCTCCCTCCAGCTAGAGGTGCTGACCCCAGCAACTCACCAGCTTCTGCCAACTGCTGACTCTTTATTGGAGGGATTCTCTTCACACTCTCAGCGGGCTTTGATTCTCAACGAGACTGAGTGGCGGCTCTCTCTCGGCTGCTCACCACCCAGTTATCTTCCTGGCTCAGAATGATGGCCCTTCTGCTCTCTGTCGTTTGAGGTAAAGGCCCCAGCAGTGGCGAGGTCCTCGCCGGAGCTCAGGCCCGGGCCGCGCCGCTTCCCTGACAGGATATGGCGGCCTCCTCCAGAGCGGCTAAGGCCCCGCCCAGCGATGGTCTCCCGGATGGAGATGGCAGGGTCCTGGGGGCGGAGCTCAGGCGTCGCCTCTGGCCAAGTAGCTCTCCAGGTTGGCGAGGGCAGGCTCCTCAGGGAAGTTCTCAGGCCCGGCTGGGATTAATTGTTGTTAACAAGAGCTAAATTATGCGTTTTCATCTTACACCATTCAGTTGTTTGGAAACAAAAGGAACATATTCAGTAATAATTTCTTAAAGCCATACAATTTAACTCAAAAACAAATATTAATAGAATGTTTCCAATAACACCTCAGTATGTTGGCTCATCCAACAGCAGCACCCCGAGTAGTTGTTCAGTCCTCACCTAATCTTTCTTCTGTGTGTCCCCCTAAAAAGGTACACGGAGTCCTAAAACAAGAAAGGAGAGCCCTACCGCTTGAGACCTCCTGAGCTGGAAAGTTAGTTGAGGACATTGTAGAGACACTATAAAAGTCTTACACTATAAAAGCTACTAACGAATATGAATTTTAAAAGATTCACTGGCAGTAAGATCAAGAACAACACTGAAGAAGCCTTCTTTGCATACTAGGATGCCCACTGCTCTCATCTCTGTTATCATCCATGCTTGTCTCCCTAGAATCTGGTGAGTTTAGGAAACCCAAATTCGGGACCGGGAATTTAGCTCAATGGTTCCACTGCCTGCCTTGCAAGTACAAGGACCTGAGTTCGATCCCTAATACCCCCCCCAAAAAAAAAGCCCAAATTCAGTTAGATGTTTTCTGTAAAATAAGCCATCTTTAAGGTGTAATGATTCGAACTAACCCTTTAAATCACACATATCTATAAGTCCTCTAGATGGTTCTGGATCAGGGTAAACACTTTCACAGGTCTGAGGCCTTGCCCAGTTAGGGCTGACTACTCTGGTCCTCATGATGTCTCATCCTCAGACACTTCCCCAGTTTGTTAACATGACTGTGGGCAGTGTTTCTGGACAGAATAGAAGCACAAAAGGATGCTTGAACTTGACATCTGCTCACTTTGATGCATTCGATTTACCAAAGGCAGTCCCAAGCCTACTCCGGGTTCAGTTTGCAGAAACAGACTTTACCCCTTTATGGGAAAAGTGGAAAAGCCTCCACTGCAAACAGAACTGTGGAGAATACTAGCTATTATTGCACTCTGCCATAGAAACAACCCTTCCAAGCAAAAACTATTCTTTATGGAGAATTTAATTCCGAATGAAAATGATTTCTAATACCATTAGGGTCTTCACAGCTCTAAGCTTGTTAATCTGTAAAGCCGGATTCCCACTTCCCCAAAATCATCAGGTTTCCCCTCTGAGTTCTGTGCCCAATCACATCAAACAATCTTTCAGTTCACACCCAGGAAGGAGAGTTTGGAGGACAGTATTTACTGAAAAGTAATTTAGACAGCCTCTGGCCTAGAATGTATCCATTGAACTGGAAGATTCAGTAGCTACCAAAATAAAACGCTTGATGGACAAATGAATGCTTGGCTCCTTCTAATGGAGGGGGCTGGAGAGCAGGGGAACTGGCAGTAAAGGTCAGTGCAAGAACACATGCACCACAAAGTCCCTGCCAAGCTACCGCCAACTCCCAGAGGAGCCTCAAAGCCCTCGGGGCTAAAGACAGAGGAGAGAAAAGCCCATGGCCACAATCAAAGGGAGCAGAAAACCTGTAAAAGCAAATCTAGCAGAAATGAAAAAGGCAGTAAAGCAATAAGAATCAGACGGCCAAAAATAAAATGCCTTGAGTTTTCACAAAGTTCAAAGATATTAGTCTTTCAGGAAAATAAATTTCTGGCATGCATCCAATTTCCCTACTAATATGTCTGTAATATTTGGACATTCAGCAACAAAAATAAACAGTTCCTTGATATGTAAAGGGCTTATTCTCAAGCTGTGAATTATCCAGTCCTCTTCTTTTTCCTGTGTTTCCTTCATCTTAGAGTTCTTTGTCAGATAAGTTGAGGGTCACAAAAATACAATAATGGAAGAATATAGTAGGGAATAATAAAAATTATTGACCACTGTACAGCAGAAGCATTATACGTGTTAAATGTAAGCATCCTAACAGCCTACCTATGAAGGTACCATTATATTCCATTGATAAATTTAGAATCATAAATTTAGAACAGAAAACTAACATGCACAAAAGTTCACATCTATGTTCTGTATTCCCACCCATTTCTAATTCTGACCTCAAAAAAGTTGTCTAACAAATTTCCTTAATATTTTGAGACTGATTAAATGCCTGGTGCCCCTCACCAGCACCTGAGGGCTGAGTTAAGTTGCCAAGCTGATGTCCCAAATGAACAGCTGAACCCATTCTTACACCTTCTACTTCTTTCCCCTCACCTCACATTCCAAAGGGGAAAATTCAATCAATTCAATGAATTTATTCATTCATTCATTCCAAAATTTCTCGCTGGGCAGCTGCTATGTCACAGCTGCTCGGTGAGGGGACATGGTGGGAACAGTATCCAGAGTTCCCAGCCCTTGCGGAACTTAGGACCCAGCAATCACAAGATAAAGTTGGATGGAAGAGAAGCCTACAACAAGGCCAAGGAAAGTTTGAGGATTCAAATATCGACATTATTTCTACTTTATTCTTCTCTCTCACTCCTTTGATCTGTGTTCTTTCTTTTCTTTACCACCCTATTCACAGCACTTTATAATGGCAGTACTTCCCCCAGTATTATTCAGTGACTCTAACAGAGCCAATTGGAGCTCCTGCTCCCCACGTTCAAAACTTTCTTCTATAATTAAAGAATTGGAAAAACACAGAAAACAACAGCTCTGGGGCTTTAAAGATTCTGAGAACATTGACTATCATCACAGCAGTTCTCTTAATCCCTTTAGTACAGTAGTAAAACTCATTGCCAAGAATTTTCTCCATAGGGTGCTTATGGAAATATCTCCTTTCACTTGCTGCTTTCTTCTGTTTAGCATTATGCTAATATGCATAGAGGAAGTTAAATTCAGGTAATACCCCAGAAACAAAAGCTTGAGACAAAGGCTTTGTGCAGATGTGTTTTGTGGGAAATGGTCCCAGAAAGCAAAGTGATAGAGAGGAATAGGAAGTAAGAAAGGGCAATAAAGCTGTGGGTTAATATGCTGGTTATCTTTGCAAGCAATTAGAGCTCACTCTTGCTAAGAGCCTCGGAGGAACTGTGTGGACCCTAATTTAGACTTGTCTCACCTGAGAACAGCAACCCTAAGCCATTTAAGTACTGATTCCCTCAGCCTTTGGGGTAGGAGTTTTCCATAGGGCATTGGCTCCACAGCCCTTCCATGTTATGTCTGTGCATGGCTGATCAGCATCCTGTGGCTTCACCAACAGCCCCCTAAGACAAGAAAGTAGAGATACCACACCGTACACTTAATGAGGGCTGCTGGTACCTCTCATGGAACTGTCCACCTTCGTGCACTAAAATTTGGCGAGCTAACAGTATGCAGCTCAGTGCCTAGTAAGAATCTGCTAGTAGTAATCATAGTGTTTTTGAAGAGTAATAATTATGGATACTGTTAACACTATGAGATTGATATTATTACCATATTTTCCTCATGAACTTGTGAGGATCAAGAAATCAGAAGTGATATGAATGGCCTACCTCTCTTGGAATTCTTGTCCACTTCTGACAAATAGAATAGACTTAATCAAAATATCTTCATTTGTCATCAATACACTACATCTTGTGACTTGAAATAATACTAAACAGAATTTTTCTAATTTTCAAATTAGTTCAGATCTATGAACATCTGGCATAATAATGCTTCAGAAAAAAAAATATCAACAACTTATATTTTTCTTATAATCCAATACACAAATAAGAACTATAGCATCCAAGAGATAATTAACAGGATCCAGTTTATACTAAAATAGGCTCCAGTGTAATTCATATGGCAATTCCAGCAATAAAATGTTTATCTTTCATGCCAAAAATCCTCCATAGAAATCTGTTGCTGAATACATTATGTGGTCATGTTCCCATCTGCAAATATGCTTATTTTTCTCTGTTCCATGCCAGGCTACTTAATCCAGTTATTATAATAAATTGCTGTTTTCTCTGCCCTTTTTATGTAATTATTGTGTAAGTATCTGCAAGAATCTTGAGATTTTTAAGAATATAGGAAAATCTACCAGAAACAACAGAATCATTCCCATATTTCACTTCTTTGATCTTTAATTTTTCAAAGAGTAGACATTTCTTCTGAAATGTCACTATACATTTAAAGAGATTTCAAATGATACTTATTTTTATCCCTTATCCTATCTGTATCCAAGTCTTACTCAGCAAATCTGTGCTTTGAAAATATAGTACAAACCATCTGAATTTCGTTTGCTTTGCCTTCTGGTAGATGTAAAAATATACTCATGGTCATTGAAACTATAGCAGATTAATTAAATGGTTGAATGTGAGTTTATTGCAAAGAAAAGTAAAATCACAGTAACATTTCTGAAAAAAGTGGAAAACGTAGTCTATGAGTGTCCCAGTGTGTGATAAAATTGAAAGACACAATTATTCCTGGCTCTGTTTACTAATAAGATTCCCAGTCATTTCTTTTAAATGTTGTGAGGGTATAAGGATCCCCCCAAAAAGAAATGCATTTATGTTACAATTTTCAATTCCTTGCATATAATTATTACTTTCTTTTGCTCCCCTTTGATGTATTTTGCAGATCACATCAAGGCCAGAAAGACTCCTACAGCTTCCTTTCAGTGTTTACAGAAGGGTTTAATGTGTCTCTCTCTTCATCCTTTGATATCAAAAGGTTCAGTCAACAAAACCATGAGGATTACAGGGCTGGTTATCAAGAAATTATTAATAACAAAGTTCTGTGCAAAGTCAACAAAACAAGTTTGACAGATTTATACATACCTCTAATGTATTTGCTTAACAACAGAGAAATTTTCTAACCCAACAACAGAGAATATCTTTATTATTTTAATAATTTATTAAAATGTTCAAAACATTAACCAGTATTAACTTTAGACTAAATTAATAAAATTGTGGGTTTTATTTTCACAATATTATCAAAATGTCACATGGCAATTGAAGAATTCAGACTTAGATCTTCTGATCTAATTTAAATCTTCCAGGGGTGAAGAAACTTCCAGTAGTCTTGCTAAAAATCCAGTTTTTCAAAACAAAAGCAAAAAAAATTATTTCTAATCAATGCAAAAATAGCTGCCTGAAATTTCCTTGGGGAAGCACAACCATGGCAATCCACACTGTACTCTTCATATTATCAAAGCTGTTATTTTTAAAAATCACATATTTCTGCTGGAAATCATACTTTGTGTGATCATATTTCTAATACTTCCCAATAAATAATAAACCTCCTTTTGAATAGGATACACACATAGCCCCTTTAGGAGAGTAAAACGAGTCCCTATCTACCAGTATCTTGGAGTAACTCTGTTTCAATAATAGATCATTTCAATCCCCAGTACCAAAACAAAAACCAAGCAAACAAAAGTTAGATCATTCCTTGTCTCAATTTATTTAATTATGCAAATATAATTAGTACCTACCCAGTGTCAGGTACTGTACAATGTACTGAGAATAAGGAGATGAAGATTTTGGAGACTCTGAAATGAGGAGAATTGCTATCCAACAAAAAATGTAGACCAATGAGTACCATAGCCAGTGGAACATGTTCTACCGAATCAAAGACCCAAAAGGGCAATAACTTGCTCTTTGACCAAGAAATTTAGGTTCACATGGGAAGCGATTTTGGGCCCGGGTTAGAGAGTGAGGGAGAAAGGTATCATTTAAGCTATATATGGCATATATAAACCTGTAGACAAAGCCCAACTCAACTGTTTTAAGTCAAAGAAATATATCGTCTCACATAAATAAAACATCCAAGTGCATACAACCTTTATGTGTGTCAAGATCTAGTTAATCAACAGATTACAAACAAGCCTCTCTCTTCATCTCTCTCCTCTACTTTCCTCATCATATCAACTCTACATGATACTGAGGCAGCCTTTCCGTTCACGGTAGCACAATGGCTGGCAGAAGCCTTAGGCTTGTATCTCAGCCTCTCCATGATTCTAGTGAGAATAACCCTTTCTTTTTTCTGATAGTTCTTAAAGAGCCCGGAAACTCAGACTCACATCCAACTGAATCAGACAATCACCTAATACTGTGAAGAGATGTGATATTCAGGTTGACCAGGCCTAGGTCCTAAGTTCGTTCATGCAGCCAAAGAGTCATCTTCACTCAAACCACACAGAAAGGGAGGACTAGGGAAGATATGGATCCTTGACAAAGAATCAAGGTTCAAGATGTGATGATATGAATGAAAATGAGTGAGTGGATCTAGAGCATACCCAAAACACATGGCCACTCCGTGAGTGTTTGGGGATTGCATAGTGCTATATGGCTAAGGTGAAACATGTAGGTTCAAGAGACCAGGAGAGCTGGCAGCAAAGATGGTAGCAAAAGATGACTAACATTTTATGCTACACTATGTTGTCAGAATATAGAATATCAGAATTCTCAGATTGTTAATGCATGTCCTTTTCAGGGCACAGAAGATTCAACATATTTTCCCCAAGGTTTGAAGCCAGGGATTAATGAAATTTCTAGCTTGCACCAAAATTATTTAAAATTCATGATTTTAACTTTTAAATTCTTACTAATTTATTTCCTAGTCCACACAGTATCCATGTTTGTTTTAACCCTTTTTAATGTTTTAATTTCCACTGGGAAGCCAACACTCCAGAAGTTGACAAGCAAAAGGGCTTGAGAAGAGAATGATTTTTTCCTGTTGATTCTATGATTCTGCACCCCAGTGGAAATGGGTGTTTACTGAGGCCCTACTCTGTGGTAGGCAAATGGTGTACTCTTACTGAGAAGCTGTTTGGAGGCAACTGACAATCATTTAAAGGATTGCAGGTGGTGTTGCAAGCTCAAGTCTCAGAAGCAATTGCTGAGACAGAGTTTGGGATGCACGATGTTTATTAAGAGATCAGTGCCTGTGAAGCAAAGAGGTAGAGAGAATGTACAAATGAATAGAGGGAGAAGTTAAGCTAAGATGCAGGTCCAACAAAACCTCAACCAACCTAGTTGAGAGATCTAAAGCAAGAAGAGCCCTTCAGAGTTGCACTATTTCAAGCAGAACTCTCCAGGTCTTTGTTGCTCACCTCTGCCAAGGATGAGACCTGTACAGGATAGAAGAGATGTAGGGCATTCAGGAGATGATTTTGCAGCCAAGGTAGATACTAAAGGATCAGAAAGCTGAGGCTGTCTGTTGGCCACCTTCTCAGCTGTAGAGAATAAATTTATCTCTTGAAAAAAGATCTAGGTTTCGTATACCCACATCTTCCATTGACAGCAATGATATGAGCAGATTTGCAATAGAAAGATAAATCCAAGAACTACTGGAGAGAAGGGACTGTTATAATAGCCTTCATAAGATCTGATAAACTTTGCCATTCCTGCTTTTCTTCTCCTTACTTTTAGTTTTAGCCCTTCAAGTCAAGAGACTCTAGGCATAAGAGCAAGCTAGTTAAATAGAGAAATAGTGTGCCAACCTTGTTTTCAATAGTTTTTCTCCTGAATACCGACATACCTTTCACTAAATTGCATTTTCATCATTTTCTATGGTTCATCTGGCAGAATCACAAATATCATTTCGTTTGGTTTGATCTTCACATCAAATCCAGACAAGTATGTTGTAACAAAATTAAATTGTATTTTCATGCTGCTCTCACCTGCACCCAGGTGTGCAACCAGCACACCAACTAGTTCATATATATATAGTTCACACATATATATATATATATATGTATATACCCAGCACAAC
>NW_022900940.1:27541419-27553573 GCF_012274545.1 Fukomys damarensis
ATATATATATATTCAAATATATATATGTCCATATATACATATATATACCCAGCACACCAACTAGTTCATATATATATACTCTCTAAAAGTAGTCTCACATGTACTCAAACATAAATCTTCATTTTCATTCTTCCACTGGGCACCATCTCCCCCTGCTGACTGTCACCTCTCCCTTACTTTTCTCTTGTCATCACCTTTAAACTTTCAGTTCCTGTATCATCAGAAAGGTTTAATCAGAAAAGTAGTCATGTTTATTATTTCCTGTCTTAAGTCCTCATTCATCTTTAAAAATTTTTTTTCTTGCTACATATTTGTTGTAGATGATGCTTACATTCATTTTAAGGAACAGGTATAGCCACTTAACATATCTTAATTCTTTATATTCCCCTTCCCCACCCCACCTTCCTCTCTATCTCTGGATCGCCTCCCATTTTCAAATTTTTAGTTCATATTTGTAACATATAATAATTACATTCCCTGAGGGTAAGTCATATGCCTACATAATAAATCTTAAATCTTTTAGATGCCCTTTCCCTCCCCACAACCATCAGCATCTTGGTCCCTTTCCCATCTGAGAAAATATCTACCACCCTGTTTCCTATCATCAATCTTTTATTTTGCTCTTTACATTACTTGTACTTTGGATTTTTTTTATATGAGAGAAACCATATTGCATGTAAGCATGTTTGTGATTTATTTTACTTAACATTATGTTTTCAAGGTACATACATTTTCCTACAACTGGCTCACATTTGTCTTTCTTTGTAGTCCAGTAGTATTCCATTATGTATAAGTACCACGTTTTTTTACCCATTCAGCTGATGGTGGACATATGGGCTACTTCCAAAATTAAGCTACTGTGAATTGTGCTGGTATAAACATGGGTATGCATGTATTGCTATAATATGATGTTTTTAACTCTTTGGGAAAGATATCTAGAAGGGAAATAGCTAGGTCAAATGAAATTTCTGTTTTTAGATTTTGGGGGAATCTTCAGTTTGATTTCCATAGTGGTTCGGCTAGCTGACATTCCCACTAGCAACGTAGAAATGTTTCTTTTTCAGGCTCAGTGGTTCTGCCACCTGTCTCACAAGCACAAGGTCCCAAGTTCAATTCCTTGTAGAAAAAAAAAAAAGAGAGAGAAAGAAAAAGAAATGTTCTTTTTTCACAGCAGCCTCACCAACATTTGCTATTATTTTCTATTAATCTTGATGACTGTTGTTGTTTCTGGATTAAGATGAAATCTCAGTGTTGTTGCATTTCTCAAATGGCCAGTAAAGTAAATTGAACATTTTTTCATGTATTTATTGGCCATTTTTATTTCTTCTTTTGACTACTATCTGAACTGAAAGCATTCATAGGTCTGAAAGCATTCATAGAGATTTCTCATGGTAATCACAGGAATCTAAAAGATTAATGAAAAAGCAATGGGATAAAATATGTCATAAAAATGTATGCCCTTGTAGATGAGACGACTTATTATACTTTCAATTTAAAAATTTATCCTGGAACTCAGCCACCAGGTTCTTACTTGTATAGTCATAAACCAAATGATGATGTGAACAGACTTGTTGCTCCCATCTCCCAAACTAATCAGAATGTAATATTTGACAATTGGTTTACCAGTTTCCAATCAATGTTACATTTGCTAACAAAGCGCTAGTTGACCAGCATAGGAACTGTACACAAGAACAAAGCAGAAATTCAAAATGGAATGTTACAATTTTAAAATAGAAAATGTACAGTACAATCTTTAGATTTCAGAAAGATTTACATTGGCCTTGTATATGGCAAAGAACAACAAACTGGTACTGCTGATGTCAACACTGCACCATGGTGGAAATATTTATAGGGAAACCTCATCAAAATAGAAGCCTGCAATGGAAACTTTCTACAACAAAACCAAAAGTGGAGTAGATGCTGTTGATGAGTTATGTGGCAACTTGCAACACAAAGCATTGGCCAATGGCTGTTTTACTCAAACCTAAACACATGTGGCATAAATAGTTTGATAGTTTGCAAAGAAAACAAGTGCAAAATACCATGAAGAAATTTTCTTAAAGGATTAGGACTGGAACTCTAAGTGATCACTTACAGCAGAGGAAAAACATATTGTTTCTGCTAAGAGAACTACATAAAAAATTTGTGGAACACACTGGTGAGGTGACAAATGGACAGGCAGGCACAGCATCACAAAAACCTACTACAACAACAGGAAACCCAAAAAGATGTCAACTGTGCCCTCAAGAAAGGACAGAAAAACAAAACGTATGTGCTATCAGTATAAGTGACACTTGTGTATGGAGCTGCCGTTTTCATGTGTGAAAATTGCCTTGAATCTGATATTTGAAACCAGGATTGTTTCTATGGTAGATTTTTGTTTGTATTTACTTTCTTGTTCACATAGGCTTTTACTTTGGATTTTATCTTCTAGGTTTTGTAAACAAGCAAACAGCTGATGTTAAGATGCTGATGTCGCCGAGGATTTAGCTCAGTGGTTCCAGCACCTACCTCGCAAGCACAAGGACCTGAGTTTGATCCCCGGTACCAAAAAAAAAAAAAGCTGAAAAAGATGTTGATGTCTATTCTAAGCACTCATTATATATTTGATATTTTATTTTATCAACACCCTATTTTCCTACTAAGTACACATTATATAATAGGAAGCTCCTGACAAAACAAGAAGAGAGGTGACAAGAGCAGCTTGTCACATAGAAAAGGAAAGCTAAGCATATGTGCTATCAATGTAAGCAAGACATGTGTGGAACATGCAACTGTCATATGTGAAGACTGCCACAGATGTGACAATTGAAGCAAAGATTGTTTTTGTTGTAGAGGTCTATTGGTATTTTCATTGTAGCTCATATAAGAATTTCTTTCTGATGTTATCTTAGGTTTGGTAAGCAAGTACACAGCTAATGTGAAAATGTTGCTGTTTATTCTAAATGCACAATACATATTAAGAATTTATTTTATTGATATTTTATATCCCTGGTAACTAAATGTTGCATAATATAATAAGAATCTCCTGACAAAACAGCAAGAGCAATAAGATGTCAAGTATGTCCTACAAAAAGGCCAGGAAAGCAAAACACATGTACTGTCAGTGCAAGTGCTATGTGTGTATCAAATATGCTAATGTCATGTGTGAAGATTGCCTTAAGTGTATTAAAGTAAAAATTATTTTTTGTAAAATACTATTGATATTTTTATTTTAGTTCATATAGGAGTTAATTTCTGTTGTTATTTTTTAGACTTTTTTTTTTTTTGGTACCAGGGATCGAACTCGGAACGTTGCATTTGCTGGTGCAGATGGCAGAACTTGTGAGCTAAATCCCTGGGGCCATATTTTTTCAGCCTTTGTATATCAAAGTGATGTGGAAAATTTTGATGCTTTTTTATGAACACAATAAATATTAAAAGTTCAATATTTTATTTTTGATAGATTTTTAATGTTAAGCACCCATTGTTTAATATAATAAAACTCATAAAATTAAAATTAATAATTTATCAACAGAAATATTCTAAATATAAATGTGGGCATTACAAAGCCAAGTTTCTGCACCTTTATGACAACATTTACATTATGCCTCTTAGTTCTCTTGATGAAAGAGGAGCTAACAAAAATTTTTCTCATTCAGAGGGTTGTCTCTTCACTCTGTTGGTTGTTTCCTTTGCTGTGCAAAGGTTTTTTAATTTGAAATAATCTTATTTATTGAGTCTTGTTGTTATTTCTTGTACAACTGAAATTCCATTCAGAAAGTCCTTACCTACACCTACTGATACAGGGCAAAAAGTAATTCAAATAAGCAAAATAATCCAAACAAGGGAAATATCATAACAAAATCTGCTAGATATCTAAAAGATGAGTTCATGTTCTCTAAAATTGAAGAATGAATTCAAGGAATAGTGGAAGTTAAGAGTAGGAAAATTTTACTCAGAGATAGTTTCTGTCTAAGAGAGACGTAGAGGGACCAGAAAGTGGGTTTCCTGGGACCCCATTTTCCAGGGGGCTTTATGGAGCAAAGCCACAAGGTAGGATGGGTACAAAGGGCAAAAAAATTATAGCCACCTAATAAGATCCAGTGAAAAATCACAAGGTGGATATAAGGTGGGACAAAACTATGATCAACGGGTAAGTTTATAAGCATAATCACTCAGGTGATATTGATTAAATGAGGATCAAATGAGAAAACAAATGACATAGCAAGCTTACACAGAATGAACAAGGAATTTCCAGAAAGGAAATGGGATGGGGAGGTTGATGCCTATTTATAATATCAATCACTGCTATTTATTCCTAGGGGAAGTAAGTAAATGTGGTACTTTTCTTCTTTTTATAACGTGTATCAATTGTCTAATTGTCTATGGTCTTTTGTATTGGGCCCTAACAGCCTACCAGATATTTCATTAACATATCTATCTATAATACTATGACTTCAAGAATTTTATTTATGTTATCTTCCATTTTTATTATAGTTTAGTACATTGTGAGAAATATGAGTCTAGCCTCTGTCTTCTACATACAGATAGCCATATTTCCTGGCACTGCTTGCTAAAGAGCTATATTTTGACCCTTTATCAAAGATCAAGTGGCTCAATGTGTCTGGGATTGTTTCTGCATCTTCCATTCTATTCCATTAATCCTCATGTCTGTTTTTGTGCCAATACCATGCTGGTTTTCATCACTGTAGTCTTTTACTATAACTTAAAGTCAGCATTGTGATGCTTTCCTCTTATTGAGCAGGATTGCTTTTGTTATCCTGGGTCTCTTCTTATTCCATAAATATTTTAGGATTGTTTCCTCTAGATCTGTGATGAATGCTGTAGGTATTTTGATTAAAATTATATTAAATCTATGTATCAGTTTTGAAAGTATGGCCAGTTTGACTGTATTGGTTCTGCCTATCAGGAATAAGGGATAACTGCATTTTTTGTTGTCCTCTTCAATCTCCTTTCTCAGAGTACTGCAGTTTTCACTGTAGTCTTTCACTTCCTTGGTTACGTTAATTCGTTAGTTTTTCTTGATGTCATTGTGAATGGTGTTGTTTTCCTGATTTCCTTTTCAGTGACTTCATTATTGGTATACAGGTACATTATTGATTTTTGTGTGTTGATTTTGCATCCTGTTACATTGCCAAGTTTTGTTATTAATTCTAAAAATGTCTTGGAGGAATTTTGTGGGTCTTCTATATAGAAGACCCTGTCATATACAAATAGTGATAATTTGACTTTTTCCTTCTCTATATGTATCTCCTTTATTTCTTTCTCTTGCTTGATTACTCTGATTAATGTTTCAAGCACTACGTTGAACAGGATTGGTGATAGTAAACATCCTGGTCTTGTTCCTGATTTTATAGTGAAAGCTTGCAGATTTTACTCATTTAATATGATTTTGGTGGTTGGAATATCATAAATAGTTTTTATTGGATTGAAATAAGGTCCTTCCATACCTATTTTCTTCTTGGTTTTTATCATGAATAGGTGTTAGATTTTGTTAAAAGCTTTTTCTGTGTCTATTGATATGATCTAGGTTGGAAGTTCACTTTTAGAGCTTCAAATACTTCACTCCAGGCTTTCCTGGCATTTAAAGTTTATGTGGAGAAGTCTCCTGTAATCCTAATAGGTTTAACTTTACATATGATTTTTTGCTTTCATCTGACAGCTTTTAAGATTATTTTTTGTTGCACATCTGGGTTTTTTATTAAAATGTGTTGTGGGGAGCTTTGTTAGTTGTTCATAGTTGGTGTTCAGTGAGCCTCGTTTACCTGTATTTTGAAATCTTTCCTCATACTTGGAACGTTTCCTATTACAATTTCTGTAAACAGATTTTTTTTAATCCCATGTGTACTGTCTTCTATTAGCCTCAGGTAAGCATTCTTAGTGTGGTCTAGCAGCTGTTGGGTGAATTTTTCTTGTTCTCTTACCATTTTTAAGGCTTCTCTGAGTTAGTCATCATGATTTGCCGTTTTTGTCCTTCATTTCAAAAACCCTGTCTTCACTTTGGTCATTTCTGCAATTTATAAATTCAATACAATTTTTATTTCTGGTATTTCTTTCTGACAACTATTCATGGAGTTCATTTATCTCTGATAAATTTGTCATGAGATCTTTGCTGGTGACCTCAGTATTTGGGTGGCTGAGGGGGAAGAACCTCAGTGAGTTCAAGGCCAGCCTGAATTGTATTCACTTTCTCTATTGTATTAATCACAGTTCTCCAGAGAAACAGAACTGTTAAGATATGTATAGATAGAGAAGTAGAGGAAAGTGAAGGAGTTATTTTAAGAAATTAGCTCATGTGACTGTGGAGGCTGGCAAATCCAAAATCAATAGGGTAGGTCAATAGTCTGAAGAGCCAGAGAATTGTTTTTAGAGCCCAAAGACAATCTGTACAGATCAGATATTAGGGTACCATGGCTTAGCCCAAGGAACATAAAATAAGCATCACAATGTAAAAAATGCCATACCATATAGTCCATTTATACTTTGCACATTAATTTGCATGTAATAGAGATTTTATATAAAAGTTACCATGTTGTTGTTCTCATACAAAGTTTTCTTTGTTTGATTTTGAAGTTATTGGCCTATAAAAAGTTGTTAAATACAAGGAACAGAATCTGATTCTGGTTGTCTTTATCAAAAGTTAATTTACTGAAATTAAGAGAAGTGATCACAGAATCAACAAAAACCTGGAATAGAAAGCTAAGTAAAATGAAAATAATGAAGGTAACTGAAGAGGTAAGACAACCTGGGTCTTTTTGGCTTCTTTGATATAAGATAAAAACCTGTAGTCAGTAGATTCCCAGATTGTAAGATTCCCAGATGATAACAGTGCTTGGGTTGCCATAATAAAAGAACAAATATACCCAATATCTGAAGCCAGAAGCACCAGATCTTCAACAATTTATTCTTGATTTGTATGTATCTTCTTTTTTGGAAAAAATTCTGTGGAGAGCATGGAGATTGCAAAAGGATTCCAGTTGGGAAGCTGTGAATCACTCTCTGGCTTTCACACCTCCTTCTTTATTCCTATCCTGAATTTTCACAATCCTTAAGCATGAAAATCATCCCAAGGGACATAGGCAGCCTTTAAAGGAACTAATTTGTAATCCATCACAACTGATCTACCACTCATCTCAAAGAAATTCAACTCATATTCAACATAATTCTAGATATATATGTTGGTCTCTAAGAGGTCATTTATTCAGTAGATATTTATCGAACACCTACTGTCTGCCAGGCCACCTATTCCACATATTGGAAATACAGGTGAAAAAAAGAAAGATAATATTTCTTCTACTGAGATTTATGTTCTAGAAAAGGAAGCCAGACCATAAACAAATAAATAAACAATAAATCTAACCAGTGGTACTCAGGGATACACAAAAAAATGAAAGCAGGTAAAAGTGACAGAAAAGCAAAAGAAAATGCTATTTTACATAAAATCGTAGGAACAAAGTCTCTGAGAATATGACATTTGAGCAGACACTAAATAACATAACATCTTTATGCATAATTGAAGGAAGACCATTCCAGACAGTAGATTCTACAAGTACATAGGCCTTAGGGTAAAAATGCATTTGACATGTTTGAGGAATAGCAAGCATATGAGACTAAAAAGTAATGAAGCCCAGGGACAGTGTAATGAGGTGAGGTTGGAGACACAGCAGGGATCAGGTCTTGTAGGACATGGTAGGTTGTTTTCAGAGGCTAGGAAGTTTGATCTTCTTCTAAGGAGGTAGGAATTTGTTAGAGAATATTTAGCAGAGGAGTGATGGGATCTAACAAATTGTTGAAGGGTTACTTTGGTTGCTATATTAAGAAAAAATTCTAGGATAGGGAAGGAATATAGAGTGAGGTTACAGTGGTCCCAGTAATAGAAGGTGAGGCTTGATCTAAGCTCTTAGTAGTATAGGTAACGAAAAGTGATCAGCTGCGGATGTGTTTTGAAGGTGAAGCCAACAGGCTTTACTGTTAAGATGTGGAATATGAAAACAAAAAGAATAAACAATGATGACTTCCAAGTTTTTGGCCAGAGAAACAGTAATTATAGAGTGGCCACCAACTGAACTGGGGAAGGCTGGAAGGTGAGAATATTTAGATAGAAAAGTTTAATATGGGGCATACTAAACTTGAGGTGTTTCTTAGACATTCAAGTGGAGATGGTGAGAGGTCATAAAGATGAAAAGGATTTGGCAAAGAGAATGGGGACAGAGTAGCCAGAGAAGTGGGCAGAGAAGCAGAGGTGGGCAGAGACTGTGGTGTGCTGAGTGGCAAGAGATGAAAGGTTTTCCAGGACGAGGAGTGATGAGCTATGTCAGGAAAGGTGAGAACCAAGAAGGTGAGGATTTGTCAAGGGAGATGATGAGGGCCATTAGATTTGCCAACCCAGAGGGCACTAGTAATCTCAGCTATACAGTGTCAAAAGACAGAGGCCTAACTGAACTCGATTCTAGTAAGAGTGGGAGGCAAAGGAGTAAACAAAAGACATGTTTTTTGAGAAACTGCCTCTCTTTCTGGGGGAGAAGGATCACAATTTCAAGCCCACCCTGGGCAATTTAGTGACTTAGCAAAAATTTACCTGAAAAATTAAAAAAAGCACTGGGGATGTCACACAGTACAAACAACTTGTGTTCAATCCCTAGAATATATAAAAGAATGCATGCAGCAAAGTGTTATCTTGATGGAAAGTTGAGTCTAAAAAGGAAGTCAAGACATGCTGTAGCCAAAGGCGAAAGGACAGTGAAATATGTGAGCATCCTAGATTGAAGGTAGTGATGGGGTTGAGGATTTGAAATGAGTATGGGATTACTGAAATTGGGATTATAGAGGAGTATAATTATAGTTGATACTGCTGAGGAAGGGTGCAGGGAAAGATCAAAGAACAGAGGACATCAAGGTTACACTGAATCCTAGGAATTGACCTTTGGTCTAAATTAGGTTCCCTTGGTTTAGATTTAGAGACTGACACGTAATTCATTCACAAGAAAATTTACCTCGGATTTTTAACTTATTTTTATTTGGGGGAATTTCTGATTAGGTAGTTTATTATTATCACAATTCAGTGATAATCTTCACCTTTGTGCTAGTACAAAGCCCACCTTTTTGGCATGAAGTGATTGTGAGTTTATTATGATCACTAACTATTAAAAAGTTCCCTGAGCAAGAGGTAAAGGCACATATTAATACTTCTGGGTTTCTTTTAAGTTTTTGTAAATTAGCAGTCTTAGGCAAAAGATGAATAACTTGCTCAAGAACACATATTTGTGAAGCACATGACTTCAGTGGCTAAGTATCTAAGTCTGGCTTTCAAAGTGGATGAAAGTCCCCTTCAGAGTACCTTACAAAATAGGAACCCTTATTTTATACCAATTTTGTTACACAGTGAGCAGACTCTTCTACTCTGAAACAAAAGAAATGAAGTCTTCCTTACATTAGCAAGGGGTGAGCTACTTGATCTTTGTAAGTACTTAAGAAAACCTAGACGTGTTCTTTCAAACGTGAATCCAAATCAAAATCTAACCCATAGAGCTTATGTTATACACTGGGTTGTTTGTTCAAATGTACTCTTTGTGGGCCCCCCAAAATAGATAAGCATAAATATAAAATGTTTTGATCAAGGTAACAACAGGAGTCTGGAACACTGCACACCTGGTATTTCACTTGTCCATATTTGGAGGCAATTGAGGACAGGACCATAGTTTAAAAATAGTGAGCAAGTTCAACTCCCACTTTGAATAATGATCTGCCTGACCCAAATCTACATATTCAGCTTACAGCACGGCTAAGACTTAAACTAAAATGCATTTATTAAATACTTACATCTTTATACTAAGGTATTCATTATGACAACTATTCATTTATGTGCTTGTTTTGGTATTAATATGTATTTAAAAGATAAGGACAGTGAAGAAAGACAGAAAGAGGTAAATTCTCACTGTACTGAACTCCGTTTTATATTGCTACCTTCCCCCTTGCACGAATCTCTGAAAAAATATAATGGATTTTTTTCCTCATTGAATTTATTGGTGGATTTTAGGTATACAGTAATATAATGTATTTTAAAAAGAAGTCCAACTACACTCATTACAGTTAGGGTCTAAAATAAGGTAAGATCTTTGAAAAAAGGTAATTTCCCACTTTTTTAATGTATCTACTATTAAACATAACTTAGTTAACAGAACCAAGTGTAGTGCTTGGTGCAAATGCCTCACATCACTGAGTAGTAGATATTGTTAAACTTTAGAGTAAATAAGAATGATAGAATGCAAATTCCTGGGCCATCCTATCCACAGTCTGGAATAATAGGTTTGAGGTGTAGCATAAGAATTTTGATAAGCACTTTAAATAATGAGAAATTTCCCAGTGTTCTTTTAATATCCTAATTATGAGTATTATCTAAAAGCATATTATCTCTATAGCAAGAAATAAAACCACTCTATGTGTAGATAGCTATCTCTATATTACAGAAATTGAAATAGAAAGATACATCTTACTAGATGTATTTTCTATTAAATATTTTTTAAATTAACAATATTGAATGTCCCCCAATTGTGCCAGGCTTAGTGTTCAAGAATTGCATACTTACTAACTAATAATGTGAAATAGGAAGAAAAGGGCTAACAGCATTGGGGAAGTGGGAAGGGTAGGGGAAAGGAAATAAGGGAAAAGAAAAAATATGAGAAAAGGAAAAAATGTAAACAAAGTCTTTGTAAATAGGGGAGGGTGAAGGGGGTGAAGGGAAGGCAGGGGTAAGGAGAAAAAATGAGAACCGAGACCTGTCATGTAAAGAGACAAGATCCTAATGAGGAATGTAACTGTACGGTATACCTAAAATGTACCAATAAAGTCAATGAAAATTAAAAAACAAATTTCATACTTAGGGGTCATTAAAAGTGAATACCAGTGAGTCTGACTTGTGGAGACCCTCACGGGGCTTTCACTGTTTTCACTGGTTTAAGTCATTATATTTCCATAACAGGGAACCCATTTGCTTTCTAACATCCTATCCAAAAGCTTTTTGGATCACTGCTTCGTTGGAATGAAACAAAGAACAGATGTGCTTTATTAAAGGGAGAGATGAAACCACATAATAAAATATCAGGAATATAAATAAATATCAGGAATATTACTTTGAAGAGTAAAAGAAGTGTCAAAGGGAAGCCCAAAACAAAGTTGACCAAATCCACAAGACTCCCTACTGTGAAGAGCTTGACTGGATAATTTGCTAACTGATAAAACTAATGGGACCTCAAGGTTAAACCAACTCCCTTCAACCCATCATCACTCTCTCCTTTCACATTCCTTTCCAGTCTCACCTCTCACTCAGAATTTCTATTTAGTTCAAGGTCAGAAAGAGAGAAAACTGAATGGATTCTTAATGGAGTCAACCTAATCACATGTATAAGTTCCTAACCTGCTTTTATACTATGACTAGGAAATTGTTCTTTGAGAAATAGATATATTGCATTTATTTCTATAATATTTTAGATCAGTTTTTCAGATGAAAACTTTTGTTTTTGAGATTCAGGAAGAAAAATGTCTAAACAGATTGTTGCTAACATACAATGTATACTATATAAAAAAAATTCCCAACTTTCCAACAGTTTTAAAATTCAGATCAAAGCAACACTTAGGTCTTTAATCCTTTTGCTAATGGATTGCTTTAAACCAACAAGACCTTATCCTCAGTCATTATGCAGGTTAAGGCCAGTTTTCCTGAATTTTGAATATGATTATTTTACATTTAGAAAACTCATTAGAGAATGAAAACTTTTCTAAGAAAAGCTTTTGCTACATGTGGTACATTTTAAATTCATTATTTTAATTAGTAGATTGTCAGATGATTTATCTAGGTAAAAAATTTGCTAAATTAATGGATAATTTGAGGTTTAGATGATTGTTATGCCTCTTAAATTATGGAGGAAGTTGAGTAGTGTGTGATGGTTACTAAGTAACAGTTCTGTCATCTACCACTTCACTGGATATAAAAAGGGGACCATAATTGCCTTATGTGTAGTGTCTTGTAAAAAAAAAAAACCCAGCTGCGCGGGAGCTCCCGGCCTGCGCGACAACAGACCCAGGAAGGACCCAAGGACCCCAGAGGGGGTTTTTTTCAGCTGCCTGCCTACCTGCCTGTCTGCGATCACCCGGC
>NW_022900940.1:27558277-27573884 GCF_012274545.1 Fukomys damarensis
AAAAAAAAAAAAAAAAAAAAAACCCAAAAATACAAACAAACAAAAATAAAACCTCTCATCCCCAAATCAGATGCTTAGCTGTAAGCTACAGTTGACTGGCTATAAATGTAGGGGGCACAAAGGCAAGATTTGCTGGAAATTAACTCTCATTTAGACGTTTCTCTGAATATTTCATAACTTTGGGAACTACAGGGAGGAACTTCCAAGTAGACCATTAGAATTCTTAATAGTAAAGGGTATTATTTTTTAAAGCCCACCATCTAGTTGTACAGCCAAGTAAGAGATCACTGGAAACTGACTTCTTTATCTTTGGTGCCATGCAGATCTATAGAATAATCAAAGTGTTGAATCTTTACTGAGCACAAACAGTATGAAAAAAGTTAAAGGGAAAGAGAGAGAAAAAGAAAGAGGGTGAGTAGGAGGAAAATGGAAGAGAGGGAAAACCAGTTTTATTTCTTCATCTTCAATTCAATTTCTTTCTTCCATATACATTTTTGCTTTAATACTTTTCTTGGAATTGGATTTAAGATCTGCCTAGTTCTATCACATATGAATAAAATAAAATCTTTAACTTGAGTTAATTTTTGTATGTTTTTGATCCTGGGGCTCAAACCCAGGGTCTCCAACATGAAAAGCAGGTCACTTTTATGTCTGTGGAAAAGTTTTTCCTTCCTCTTCCAGGATTTTATCTTTTTCTAAAAAATATCTTTTAACAGGAGGCTTAGTCATTTCCTATCATGAAGTATTTTGGATCTTTAGGCAAATTTGCCAAACCTTGCCTTAATTAGTGGTAAATTTAGCATGTCAATACTTTATTTCAGAAAATTAAAAATGGATACCTTGTTATGCAAAGTTTATAGAAATAAGCAAGTTGATAGTGTGCCAAGAAAAGAGTTAATTTGCAAAATGTTGAGGTGTTAATTCCTTAATAATATCTTATAAAATTTTTGACTCATACTATTGATATAACTGTGACTTAGGAAATCCATGAGATGCTGAAATTAATGGCAATGGTGTTTGGCTTCACAGTGTAATTACTATATTATTTTACAGCTCTTCAAAATAGAGGTTAGAGACAGCAGCAAGTCAGATTTACTGGATGTGAAAGCCACTGAGTGTTAGCATAAAAAGCTCTGAGTGTTTCTAAACCAATAAATACAGAGCAAAATGAAAGATACATAATAGGAAGTAGGAGGATGTTTCTCAAATGGGAAGGAGTGCAAGAGATGGAGCAAGGGGGACAGAAGGAAAGGAAGGGAGATTTAAAAAGAAATGAAGGGCCAGGGATTTAGCTCAGCGGTTCAGTGGCCTGCCTTGCAAGTGCAAGGACCCCAGTTCAATCCCTGGTACCAAAAAAAAATAAAAATAAAATAAAAAGGAATGAAGATGTGTCACACTTGCACCAACTCCACACAAGGAATGTAAACACATTATCACTGGAAACATGTATGGATAAAAATAAAATATTTTAAAACTCTATTGGGGGGCTATGTGCCTTACTATGAGTAATCAGAAAAAAAAAAACACAACCAAAACAACAAAAAATAGACAAAATAATCAGAGGTTTTAGAACTATTTAATAATGATTATTTGATAAGATCTCCTAGTTGCAGCCTTGAGGAATAATTTCCAAACTAATTAATCAATATATTATGCCTTCAAAAATGTGCTTTACGCTAAAATGCTAAGACCAGCTAAATATGGCCTGAACTTATTTTTCCTACCTCAAATCCCATGAGAGTCCCCCACCACCAAAAATATCCACAGCATTCAGATTTGACTACTCCCTAAGACTCAAAGCTCCTAGGCTTCTAGGAAAAGTTACCATGGCTCTCGTGAGGTCCCTTCTGAATTGCCAATCATCACTTGTGAATCCTCCCTATGCTTCTGCCATTATAAGCTTATTCACCTCTTCTAAGAAGATTTCTAATCTCATTTCTGTCACTGTCACCACCTGAAGTTCTCTCATGGTCTCTGATTACAGGACCTAACACAGATAACTGAAACTCAGTAAGACCCAAGATGAAATATTACACTTATTGGAAGCTATCAGTGTCAAGAACAGTGATTCCAAAACCTAACGAAGGAGTCAAAAGACGTCTACACTGAAAACTATAACACTCTGAAAAAAGAAATCAAAGAGGATATAAGAAAATAGAAAGAGATCCCCTGCTCCTGGGTAGGGAACCAACATAGTGAAAATGGCCATACTTCCAAAACTGCTATACAGATTCCGTGCAATCCCAATTGAAATCCCAACAGTATATTTTACAGAACTTGAGAAAACAATACAAAAATTAATTTGAAACCAGAAGAGACCTAGAATAGCAAAAACTATTCTAAGCAACAGAGATATGGCAGCAAGTATCACAATCCCGAACTTGAAACTATACTACAAAGCCACTAGTGATAAATACAATAGTGATAAAAACAACATGATACTAGCAAAGAAACAGACCCAAAGATCAGTGGAACATATTAAAAGATACAGAAACAATCCCAGACATACTCAGCTACCTCATCTTTGACAAAGAAGCCAACCATCCTCACTGGAGGAAAGATATGTGGTGCCAAAGATTAAAACTAGGCCCCTATCTTTCACCAAGCACTAAACTAAAATCCAAGTGGATTAAAGATCTAAATATTAAAACAGAAACACTAAACTTGCTGGAAGATAAGATAGGTAGAACTCTCAAAGACATCAGCATAAGAAAAGACTTTATGGACAAATTCTCAGTAGCATGGGAACAAGCACAAAGAATCAACAGCTGGGATCTCATCTTATTAAAAACCTTCTGCACTGCAAGAGAAACCACCTACAGAGCTATTATCAGCTGCTCCTCAGACAATGTTCTACTATCTGGAATATATTTTTTAAAAATCAGACCCTCAGGGCCAGGGATTTAGCTCAGCGGTTTGGTGGCCTGCCTTGCAAGCGCAAGGACCTGAGTTCAATCCCTGGTACAAAAATAAATAAATAAATAAATAAATAAATAAAAATAAAAATCAGACCCCCCCCAATATAAAGACCCAGTTCAAAAATGGGCATCTAAAATGAACAAATACTTCTTATACAAAGAAGCAAAGGCAGCAAATATATATATGAAAAAATGTTCGATATCACTGGTCATTCAAGAGATGCAGATGAAAACAACACTGAGATTCCACCTCACTCCAGAAAGAAAGGCTGCTGTCAAGAAATCAACCAATAACAAATGCTGGCAGGATTATGGGGAGAAAGGAACCCTTCTCCATTGTTGGTGGGAGTGCAGACTGGTGCTATCACTGTGGAAATCAATATGGAGATACCTCAAAGAACTAGGAGTAGAGGTCCCATTTGACCCAGCTATCCCTCTACTGGGTATCTTTCCAAAAGAATTAAAAGAATCATATCACAGTGATTTCTGCGCACCTATGTTTATAATGGCACAGTTTGTAATAGCTAAAGCTTGGAAACAGCCCATTTGTCCATCAATTGGAGACTGGATAAAGAAGATGTGATTTTTTTTATAAAATGAAGTACTACTCAGCCATAAAGAATGAGAAACTAGAGACATTTATAGCTAAATGGATACACATTGAGGCCAAACTCCTAAGTGAAATAAAGAGGACACACATGAGCAAATACTGAATAGTTTCTCTGGTGTGAAAAATTAAAAGTGTAAATAAGGTTTAAATGGTATAACTGATAATGTGAAGTAGAAAGAAAAGGGTAAAGGAGTAGGGGAAGTGGAAAGGGTAGGGGAAAGGAAATACGGGAGAAGAAAAATATGAAAAAAGGAAAAAATGTAAACAAAGGTTTTGTAAATATGGAAGGGTGAAGGGGGAAAAGGTAGGGCAGGGGGATGGGAAAAAATGAGAATCAAGATACATCATGTAAAGGTACAAGATCCCAATGATAAATGTTACTGTATTGTTTACATTAAATGTACCAATAAACTTAATGGAAAAAAAGAACAGTGATTCCATTTTCAAAGACTCTAAAAATTGTTGTTATTACATCAAAGAAGAAAATCTTATCATAGATATGTTCCATTTAGAACAGAATCAGAATATAAAATCCTAGATTTATATAATATACATCACTTTTGGCCTTTAAAATCAAGTCTAGATTTACATAATATAAATTAGTAAATAACATTTCATCTAACAACAGAATTACTTTAATGAAAACTGTATTAATTTTCTCATCACTACAGTACAGTACTCAACACCTACATCTTAAAGGAGGGGAAGTTATTGGTTTGATTTGGCTTGTGGTTTCAGAGTTCAGTCCATGGTTGGCTGGCTCCAGGCAGAAACCCTGCAGTGGAAGGATGTGGCAGAGTCAAGGTGCTTGTTTGTTCATGGAGCTCAGAAGCAGAGCAAGATAACAAAGCTGGAGAAGAAGGGTCCAGAGGCCATATATAATACCCAAGGTCATGCAGGCATCACCCACCTAGGTGCACCCAGAAGTGTATTTTACTAATTCCCTAGGTGACCCCTGAGCCAATCAAGCTCACACAATTAAACTTGACCTTCATCACAATCTTCAGCGTATTTAAGATATATTTGCTCAGTGCAGCTTCATTCACAACAGTTAAAAGCTGCAAATAGCCCAAAGCTCTAACAACAAATGAACAAGTAAACAATATGTGGTACAGCCATACAATTGAATACTAATTCAGCCATAAAATTTTTGATATACAGTACAATATAGATGAACCATATATTAAGACAAAGCAGACATAAAAACAAATATTGTGGGATTCTACTTACATGTGCTATCTAAAACAGTCAAATTCATTAAGACAACAAGTAGAACAGAGATTACAGGGGACGGCGGGTGGTGAAGAGAGGAATAGGTGTTATTGTACAATAGGCAATAGGAAATGACAAAAAGCCTAGAAATGAATAGTAGTACTGATAAAAGTGATGACTGTGTGACATTGTGAATGTATTTAATAAGATTGAATAAAATATATAAAATGGTTAAAATGGTAAATTTGGTATGTATATTTTACCACAATTAAGAAAACATAAAATTGTTCTCTGAGGTCTCTAGACCACTGCTTTTTGCTCATTATCAATTAGTACTAATAGCTGAAAAATACTGGATGTATACAATTAAACAGACCTTTAAAGTTGTGAAGGAGCATACAAAATTGTCATCACAGGCCCTATATTTTGTTACCACAGGCATTATACTGTATAAGAATACTGAATTTAAACACGTCATAGAAATATGCATTGTTCCTTACACAGAATTTTACAAGCCTAAGAACTATTGTTTAATTATTCAAGAAAGTTTACCAGTTCAACCCTAAGATAACATACAGGATTGAAGACTGCTTTGATATAAAGACAAACAAATCTCTAATATATGGCTAAGAACATGCAACAGTTCATAAATACATCAGAAACCATGTCTCTCTTCAAATCTTTTATTCACAGAAATGAACAGTAAATTTAATTATGCACCACAATTTTGCAGCAACAAGGGATTAAGGAGCAAATATTTTTATTATGTTGTTCTAACAGAGATCTCTCCCCAAATGGGTCTAAGCTAAAGAAGTGCCAGAAAAGTTCATTACAAGACAAGTTCAATACCCAAGGTGGTGCCCCTCTGCACCTTCCAAGAATAGCAGTGTTCAAGAAAGGTTCTGGAAAGCTCTGCCTTAGTTACTCTAAGTTTAAATAACCACAATAGTAAGAAGATCAGTTTCCTTGGGTCCATTTTAGCAACTTAAATTTTTATAGGAATTACAGTCATTTGAATTGGTCTGATCAAAGCAGAAGTGAGTTACTGGACCAATGCTCAACCTTCCAGGTCCCTCACAGTTCCAGCATATTTAAGTTTTATTATTGAGAAAATTGTTGAAATATCCAGCTCTTTCAATCTAAAGACTATTAATTTTGATTCTAAATGTACTCAGAGTCTTCAGTTTATGCCTACCTCACCATTTAATAAAATATTAACAATTGTCAATTAAGCTTTAATGATAGTATTAAAATGCAAACCAGGATAATTCATATGCTTTTCTATGACTTGGAAGCAGAACTTTTGTTCTACAGAACAAAATTATTAAAATAGCCTTTATGCATAAATTAAAAGAGAATAATTTACATAAAACAGATGGTTAACTCATACTTGCACCGGACTTTAAAATTTACAGAATATTTTAACATACCTTTCTTCGATTAATCTATATTAATATGTTGTATATAGGCTACAGATTGAATTTTCAAATATTCCATATTCGATATACCCTAAAACTAAGCTGGAGATTTAGCTCAATGGTTCCACTGCCTGCCTTGCAAGCACAAGGACCCAAGTTTGATCCCAAGTACCAAAAATATATACATATGTGTGTGTGTGTGTGTGTGTGTGTGTGTGTATACTCTAAAACAAAAACATAATACAAAAACAGTGACTCTAATAATAAACGGGTTACTGCCTTAAATTTACAAAAGAAGCCTTCACTAGTTTTTTTTTCCTTGATAAAACTAATAAAAATTTCCTTGGGACCAGAATTAAGTGTTTAAATGATCCTTATACATAAATTACATGTTGCAATCACACTATGTGGCCAATCACAGTTCAAACACAAAGATAAAAATGAATAAGAATACTAGTCAACCCCTTAATCCCCACAGAAAAACTGAGAAAGAATGAAAACCTGCTATTCAAAACAAATGTGAACAAATCTTAAACTACTCTTAGGAGCTTAGTTTTTAAAATTAGTTTGTTGCCCTTACATTTATATTTCAATGATTTTGTGTATTTCAGATATAATAATGATAAATAACAGATTTAAAGGAATATTTTTTTAAATGACTGCATTGAAAATCGAGATAAGCAACTCCAAGAGCAAATGCCACCGAATCATTCAATAATTAGTAAGACACAGGAAAGGCCTGTGGTTTTTTGCATACATAAATAAGTAGGCAGTGGATTCTGGAAATTTGGCTTCTATTGAGGATGAGGTTGAAGTTGGAACTCTCTGCTTCTTTTTTTTTTTTTTTTTTTTTTGGTACTGGGATTGAACTCAGGTCCTTGCAAGGCAGCAGCTGAACCACTGAGCTATATCCCCGGCTCCCCTCTCTGCTTTTTAAAAGCAATCACTGCCTGCCGCCACTATTTGTAGGAAACAAGAGACATTTAGACACACCATATCACCTTATACAAGATCTGAATGAAGCTGCCCCTTGACTTAGTAACTCTGCAACAGCCCCATCACTACTAAGGGCCAATAGCTGGAAACCTTCAGTATGAAGTGTGGTGCTGAGTCAGAGACCCAGGCAGGGACAAGGGGAAAAAACCAGAACCAAGACCTGTCCTATAAAGGTACAAGATCCCAATGATGAATGTACCTGTACTATATACCTAAAATGTACCAATAAACTCAATGAGAAAAAAAAAGAGAGAGACCCCAGGATGGTCAACCCTGACATAAATGGGTGGGTACAACCTCAAAATTGCTGAGCAGGGAGAAATGAGTACAGAGAGAGACAAACTTCAACACGTGATGAGCCAGCAAGCCTGTAAGACCAAAACAGATAAATAAAACTAAAGCTATGAAAAACAGTCCATGATTCCATCATTCATAATATGGATTTGTGCAAAACAAGTCGTTTGATACCTTCAAATATGTAAAGAAATAATATTCAAAAATAAACAAGAAATCTAAATTCAAAGTAGTAATAAGGGCAAACGATGATAAGTAAAAATTTAATGAAATAAACAATAAACTTAAGATAAGTATTACAATTAAAAATAAAGACCTCATAAAATCCTAGATGGGTCCAAGCACAAAATAATAAATGTGAAGGCAATCTAGGTGTTTGGAAAAAGGAGGAACAAAGATACCAGCTCAACAGTCAGGACAGGTTTTTTTTTAGAACAAACCTAGGGCCGGGGATTTAGTTCAATGGTTCCACCGCCCGCCTTGCAAGCCCAAGATCCTGAGTTCGATTCCAGGTACCAAAAAAAAAGAACAAACCTGAGAGGGACTGACCTCGCCAGTGTGGTGGCTCTCATACAGCCTAAAAGGTTTTTTAGAGGGTTGTGAGCAGAAGGGAGGCGGTATTGTGAGAGGAAAGGTCAACATGGGGCCGTGAGGAGAAAAGTTCAGTGAAAGGGAATTATGGTATCTCTGACTGCCTATCACAATTATGCCCCTCTTCAGCAGGAAGTAGCCAGAATGGTCTTCACTGCTGGACCCCTCACAGCAGTTAAAGGTAATTCTTCAGAGGGGAGAATATTATAGACAGGAAAGTTAATTAAATATCTTGGCAGTTAGACAGGGCTGCCCTCAATGTGCCAGCCTGCAATGTCCCAGGCCACAAGGTGCCAGCCCTGCTAGAGATAAGGCTTAAGAAATGCAGGGTGTGGTGGTGGCTGTCAGGAGCAGGGCTTAAGAAGGTGGTGGTAGTTATGGATGAAGCCTTATTGGGCCTTATTAACCCATGATTATACATCTTTAGCAGATATGAAAGCATAAGGAGACAGAAGTGGCTTAAGGTGACTCTGATTAGCCTAGTAGGGCAGCAGCTGGATTCCTTCCCTTAAGCCCAGGAAAAAAGAATTTTAAAGATATCTATGTCTATACGCATAGACAGAAAGAAACAGAGACAAAGAGAGGCTGAAACAAATATAAATAATGCTGGAGGATATGAAAGGGAAATAATATTCCTAATTACTCAGATTGGTCTAATGACACAAAAAGTAATTTGGCAGTAAATTTGATAGTAAAATTGATGATGACTTCCCTAGTCAAGAAATTCCATAATTGTTAAGAAAATAAACAAGAACGTGCTAATAATCTTAAAAGTTAAATAAAGTGAGTAATTTGCTAGAAAAGCATAAAAATTTGCTCAAGGAAAAAAATAGAATTCCTGGATAAAAAACTATTTTTAAATGAGGTAATATCTTTAAATTTTTAACAAAAAAAGACTCTAACACCCCATAATTGTATAGAAATGTGCATCCAATCTTCAAGGAATAAATACGTGCCTTTGTATGAAATGAACAGCTTCTATAAGGACTTAGTAAGCTTTAGTAACTTGATGGTGTGTTGCCTAGGTACAAATGCAAAAATATACCACTAAAACAAAGAAGAAAGCTCAGAAAAAGATTCATCTGTATATCACAATTTGGTTGATGGCAGAGTTTTGCCTATGAGTGCTGGGGAAAGTTTCAGCTAATTAACAGATATTCCAGGATAATAAACATGGTAATAACTATCCATATGACAGGAAAAATGGCACTCCCTCATATCATAAACAAAATGCTTTTCAGGTGCATTAAATATCAAAATGGAGACATAGCTTTAAAGTTTCAAAAGTTAATTCAGAATATTTTTATGATATAGGAAAGATGACAAATCATTAGGCATAAAATTGATAGTAGACCCACCAAGTTAAAATGAAGTGTCTGTGTCTCAAAAAATATTATAAAAAATGAAAACATGAGTCATACACCAGGAACAGATAACAATGTGAACAATATATGATCAAGGTCCAGAATATCAAAGACAGTCCTCCAAATCAATAATAATAATTATTATAAATAATAATAAAAAAGACAGGAACACAGGATACGAACAGGCAATGTACAGAGAACCACATATTTTCAAAAGGATGCCCAAGCTCACGAGTAGTGAGTGTAGACAGTTCAAATCAAAACAGCACCAAGAAACCATTTCAAGCCCATCAAACTGGCAGAAGCTAACAAGTCGGAAAATACCAGGTGTTGAAGAACACAAGAAAAAAACAGGAATTCTCACACTCGCTGCTGGTAGGAAGAACTGAAGCAGTGACTTGAAAATAACTTGACAACATCTAGCAACACTGAAGACATGATTTCTTTTACCAAGCAATTCCCTAGATGTGTGCATTGAAACTTTTGTGCATCTACACAAGAAATAGAAAGACTGATTTTCTGAGTCTGTGTGTGTTTGTGTGTGTTCTTTCTAACCCACACTGCATTTAGTCCCTAAAACTTAGCTGCTCCAAATCTGCACAGGTGGATAGTCATGGCAACGTGACTTTTCATCATAAAAACAGAAGCAAAACCTAAGACAGAAGCCATCTAAACACTGTAACTGGAAACAGCCAAATATTTCATTGCTCAATATGAATTTGGAATACTATACAGCAATTATATGAGTAAGCAAGAACTAAAGGCATTAGAATGTATACATCTGAGAAAACAAAGTTGAGAGCAAAAAATCTAATTGCACAATTACAAAGTTTATTGATTTTGTATGTTTAGAATAGACAAAACAGTAGTATTTCGTATAGATACGTGTATCTGCACGGTGAGCTGCACAAGAGCTATGTGCATATCAAGGTAAAGAGGAGAGAAAGTGATACAGATAAGAATACCTACCATGCATTGTATTTCCTAAAATAAAAATAACTGCAGCAACTACGTAAGGTACTTACTAGAACTAATTTGTTGATATAAGATTGTTTCTTATGTATTTGTAAATGTATATAAAATATTTTCTTTCTTTCTTTTTTTGGTACCAGGAATTGAACTCAGGCCCTTGCACTTGTGAGACAGATGCAGTGTGACTGAGCTAAATCCCTGGTCCTAAAAATATTTTCTAATAAAAATGTTTTTTCTCAATAAATTTTATCAGAAAACATTAAAAGAAAGTAGTTTACTAAAAAGTCAGTTGTTAGAAAGCAGGATGTTTTGATTCACAGATAGAAAAAATTGTTAGAACTTCTGGACAAGGGTCATTTTACAAATAAAAATAGCAGGGGTATGGGGAAAAAATGAGAACCAAGATCTGTCATGTAAAGGTACAAGATCTGAATGATAAATGTAAATTCCTGTACTGTATACTTTAAAAGTACCAAGAAACTCAATGAGAAATAAATAAATAAATAAATAAATAAATAAATAAATAAATAAATAAATAAATAAATAAATAAATAATTTATTATAAATTAATAGGCTGTGTTCTTTGAAAAATGTGTATAGATAATGCTCTGATCATCATACTAGGAAATCGGAGGTGAGGCACAAAATGAGACATTGTTTTCTTAGCAACTTAATAAATTTATGTAGCCACCTATAAAAAGTAACAAGTGTCACTACATAATTTCAAGGCTTTTTAAAACTATTCCTTCAAAAGAAAACACTCCATCCTTTAAAGTGTGTTCCAGTCTCTGTGAAGCCACAGAAGCACCACTTACCTGCCACTACAAAGCTTAAGACCTGGACCTGTTGTGTCCAATCCATGTACAAATACAGGGGCTCTGCAGCCTTTATATCCAGCCTTGCCTACCTGAGTCAGTTCCTGCCAAGGTTTAGCCAAGGTTTCATCCGCTGGAAGAATTGCCACCCAACAGAGTGTAAATTCCATCTCACTGCCCTAAACCATCTAGCTTTCTAATGCACTCCACACTTGGTCCCTAGTGCTCATTTGTTCCATGGTACATATCACATCCCTGCCTGGCCACAATCAAGAGCTTGATATGCGCTGCAACATTGGTGGATATTTGTCTAGTTCTACTCTCCTAAACACAAAGGCTCTCAACCTTTATTCCCGTTGTGATGTTTATGACTCACTCCAACATTGGCACTTACCCAGAGATTCTTTGCTGAAATCCCTTCCTTACTTTTTTGCCTTAGTCTTCTTAGGTAAATATTCCTCTCTTGCCTCCTATCCTTCCGATATGCCTACTCCAGTTCCACCTATGTTGTAGTCCTACAAAACCTATCCCAAGCTGCAATTACAGTTTATGTGGTACCTGGGCACAGAGAAGTATTGCCGACTTCTATACCTGCAAAAATTAGGCCCATCATTCCAGCCTCTGACTCATGACTAGGCCTCCATCCTGAATACCTAATATGCTCTCCTATTTCCCCTTCTTGATTAAAAGTTCTGCCTAGCAAAATTAATTAAAATTGCAATACCTGCTTATTACTACCGGGGTTGAGCCAAGAAAACAGAAGGTACTCTATGTTACAAGGATAAGTATTTTAATATAGGGATTTAGAGACTGATTTACATATTGGGAGAGCCAAGGGACTGTGGGCTGGGGAAGCCACCACCAGGTATCTTGCCCGAAACACTGCAAATCTCTGGGAATCTATTGGTCCATGTTTCCAGATTCACCAGCCTCCAACGAACAGGGCTTCCTTTCCTTTCCTCCCCATTCTTACCCAAGATGCTTCTTGAAAACATTCTACCTGAGATCCAGTCTGGGAGGCAGTTCCCAGGTTCTCATCTGCCATGAAGAGACTTTAAGAGGGGGTGGTATTGAACTGATTTGAAAGCAGACAACCCAGTGTTCTACTGCAAAATGCCATTGCTCCACCACCATGATGCATGTCCCAGAATCCTTTCCTTCCAGTTAGAACCACTAGAATTATCCTTCTTGGAATCCTATACCCCAGGAGGATAAGCCTAGTATTCCCCATCTCTGGTTAAGGTTCTGTGCCAAACTAGATAAACCTTTCAGAAACAAGGTGCTACCTCCCAGCTGGCTCAGTTTTCCCTGAAGCTTTTTAGGATTAAAATTTTCTAGGACCAACACATGCAAACCAAGACACACATTGGACATTTCCCTATGGTCACTAAGATTTGGATTGTGGGAGCATCCATTCAGGGCCAACTCTGTTTCCACAACAGTTCACCTAGATCTAGGCTCCCCCCTTTTCCCACTTCCTGTTCCTTCCTACTAACCCAAGCTCTCAGCATCCTAAAAGGCCAAATCAAACATACTATAACACTACAGGATTCCTACCAAGCCAATACTGCCACTGTCATTTGTCTCCAGTCAGAATTTGAGGCACAGGTATACTAAATTGTTGCCAAGCTCTGGACTTCTTACCATAAATGTATTGTAAACCACCTTCCCAATTTAAGTACACTAGGATTGGCATGGCACAAAAGTTTTAGTGGCCATGATTTCCTCAGAATAATAAAAACCCCACTTAAGGTATTCAAATCCAGTCCTAAATGGTTTAAACCTCTTAATCTAGTTTTATAGCTCATATTTTCCTTATTGTATCTTATATCTATCAAACATATTTAGTCACCATTCTCCTAAAAGAATTGTATGTATGTGCCTTTATACCTTTATTCAAACTGTCCGTTCCACTTAGAATGCCTGCTTTGCTCCCAAGCAACCCCCTAAAAATCACACAGCCTATTTCTCAAGGTACATCTCCAAAGCTTCATAAAAATTATACTTCTCAATAATAAGCACCATGCTGTGCTTGAATTGGGCTATTTGTGTGTGTTATCTCCTCTACTGAACTGAAAATCATTGAGGGTAAAGACTGTTTATCTTAATGGTGTCCCTCACCCACACAGTCACACATACCTACAGGAGCCAAAGACATTATAAGTGATTAAAACTTTAAATTGAATTTAGGAGTTAAAATAAGGTCAAGAAAACTGTTATCTCATAAGTTGAAATGTTTCCAATTTTCACAAATTAGAACAAGACATACTCTATACAATAATTTCTAGTTACATAAAATGTGAATGGCCTAAGAATAAAAATAAGAAACCACCAAAGGGAATCATGGAGGTGGGGGAATCTAGCCTCCCATTACCAATGCAGTTATCTATCACTCCATCTCAAGGTTGGAGACCCCGGAGGGGTCAGTAATATCCTGGCCATTTACTCAATTATGTTCCATTTGTATCAGTTATTTTCAGTCCATTAAAACACTATTGAAATCATTGGAGTTTCCCCTACTCTTCTTCTCAAAACTGTTTCCTTCGATATGATAAACAAGTAACAAAGGTTTTTGCTGAACCCTTACAGAAGCAAACTAAATGACCGAGAAAGAATAAATATACCTTGCAAGTTATCCAATTATAGGAATATCCAGGCTCTACAGAGAATAATAGCCTAATGGTGGAGGAGATGTCAGAGTGCAGGACACTGGGAAGTCAAGACACTATCACAAAGGAGATGTGGAAGGGAATATTTCTTTTTCAATGAAGAGAAAAAAGTCAGACTACAGGCATGGATACCCTGATGGGAGCTAGACCTCAACAGAACTAAGTAAATAAAATTAAAACCTGAAGAGGCAGGGACGGGAGTGGGGTCAGGGTTGAAAACATGTAGACATCCATATTTCTACTACACCTAAGGCAATTACCTATAAGCTAAGAGTTAAAGGCAGAAGATACACAACCTGAGCCAGCAGTTGTCAAGCCATACTACAAAGACTTGAAAGCCTGACTTTGAAGGCAGACATGATGTAAATCTTTGGTAATAGGGATCTGGAGCAAGTCAAGCATTTGAAATACAGAAAGGTAAAAGCAGAGCTGAGGGGGGCTGGGGATTTAGCTCAGTGGCATTGCACCTGCCTGACAAGCACAAGGTCCTGAGTTTGATACCTGGTACTTGGGGAAAAAAAACAGAGCTGAGGAAGGCAATAGAATTCCAGTGGCCAAAATAGACATAAGTAAAGAATTCTGATCATCCTACTGAGGAAGACAATGACACCAAGAAGAATCCAAGAAACTCTGGCTTATGAAATAATCATGATTTGTTTCCTAAAACTGATACTGTCCAATTCTTTCTACATGTTTTACGAATTGGAGATTATTATGAATTGGCAGGTAAATGTAGAAAGTAATTAAACTAGACAATGCTCAGGACTATTCTGGATACAGGTAAGTTCTGCCGGTATCTGGACTAGGAGTAGAACTGGATATGGTAGATTTTACTTTCCAAAGATGTCCACCACCACTATCTCCTATCAAACATGCTCTTCTGTAGTATCTATTACCTTTCTACTTTCTCACCAAGAAGTGGAGTCTCATTACCCTACTCTGGGCTCAACTTCTGCAGCTTGCTTACCCTACAGAATGTGAAAGAACTGACACTGTAAAATTTCTGAGGCCAGATCACAAGAAGCCTTGCAACCTCTACCTTGACTACTTAGAAGAGATTCTACTGGGATGCTTCCTTTGAGGACTGCTGCTATGCAAGGAGAGCTCTCAGCTACATGGAAAAGCCATGTGCAGCTGTTCAGGTAGGTAGCCCCAACTGAGCTCTCAGGAAATGTCATCACCTGCCAGCCATGTGACAATAACCCAACAGAATGGTCAAATGAATGCAGCTATAGCCCCTATTTTACTTTAGATGAAAGACCTCAAACTGAGCCCAGTTAAGTCATAAAAGAGTGAGATATAATGATAAATTATTGTTTCAAACCATATATTTTAGGGTTACTTGTTATGTAGCAAGAGGTAATCAGTACCTGAAGTTACAAGGATAATTTTGAAAATAATCTCTATCTATGGCTAGTAATACTGGGGCCATGACACAGTTATCACCGTTAGCAGAAACAGAAATCTACTCACTTCCACTCCTCTACTCCACCTTCTTTTGATGTTCTAATGAAAAGTTTACTGAATGGTGGCTATGAAAGTGAAAATGATATTTGAGATTACCTGGGATTTTGATCTGCAAGGTCTTGACAATGCCTATCATTGCACATAACTACGATCTGGCTATAGCTAGGAACAACTGAAAATATGGAACAATCCATATTAAAATGCCAAGATGACGGGGATTTATGGCAGCAGTTCGGTGGCCTGCCTTGCAAGCACAAGAACCCAAGTTCAATCCCTGTTAC
>NW_022900940.1:27573901-27575591 GCF_012274545.1 Fukomys damarensis
TTAAAAAAAAAAAAAAAAAAAAAAAAAAGCCAAGATGGAGACTCAATCATTAGAGATAACTGAGTGATTACTAAATACAATAAATACTCCATATTCTGGTGAAAATTGGCATTTGCAAGGGGGAAATTTTCTAGAGAGATAAATGACACATTTCTCAAACAATAACAGTGTATGTGCTGCTTGTTATGTTGTTGCATTTCTTCCTGAAATACACCTGCCAGGCTATTAGTACTTATTGGCAAACCTTCAATTGTTCAGTTCCTGTTAATTCATACATAATACACAACGTGATTCTCAGTCTATAGTCAATTCTCAGTTATCTAGAGTTTATGGAATTGCAGCACAGTTCATTAGAAGTCTGTTTAAATATTGGATCCATAGATATTTGGGCACATCTGGCAATTTAATGTTGATGTTGCTTTAGGTTCCCTGAAATCTAGATACACTATCATCTGTCAAGTAGAACTGGAATAGAAGAAAGAAGAAAAAGTAAACATTTATAGATTGATGCTTTACATACATTATCTAATCTAATCTCTGAAGCACCTTATGAGACACTGTCCCTATTTTATAGAAAAGGTAACTGAGGCTCAGTGAGTTCAAGCCAGGTTTGTGTCCATTCTCCATTTTGTTGCTTACCACTCTAATTAGGAGTCCAGACTTTAAAATCAAGCAGGCTGTTTCATGTAATATGTTTCTATTAAAACAAGATTTTAAATATAGAATTCATCTTTGATTTTACACATAGCAGTTTATAACGTACTGTTTGAAAGAGTTACATTTTTTCTCAAATGACCTAAATTTATTTTCTTTAATCACTATTGCACCCATTTGATAAATATCTACCCTTAGAAGTGAAAATAAATATTAATAGGTCCTTTTAAAAAGTCTTTTTTTATTTTGGTACCAAGGATCAAACTCAGGACCTTGTGATTAGGAGGCAGGCACGGTGCTGCTGAGCAAAATCCCCGGCCCATTGATAATGTTTTTAGACCTATTCTCCAAAGTGCCATCCTGTTAGTATACCCTGGAGTTTTTTGGATTTCAAGTATCCCCTCTGTACTGGGATGAGAAGTAGCCCTAAAATAACAATACCACCTACAATGGGCAATTTTATATCAATTTAAGCACATAGGCTGTTAATATAGACTTTTGCCAGACATAGGCCTTCAGATCCCAGCCAATTTTGCTTCATATTTTACTACAACATAAGAGGAAAATATAAATAGTCCCAATGAAGACCAGTAATTTCTGCCTATTAAGAAGCTTTTTGATGGTGACTTACCCTTTAACGAAGGGACCTTAACTCCATGAAGATGGATCTAATTCCTTCAGCAGTGTGTCATTTCCTGGTACTTTACTGCCAGCTGGAATTAAACAAAGAAATGAGTTTCATTCTAATACATGGCAAGCTTAAGAAAAAATGAAGAGATAAATAAAAAATTAGTCTATAATCTTTCACATGATGAAAGCATTTGCAGGCATTACATAAGATGCTAAGAGAATGAAGAATGCCATAATCAGAAAACACAGACTATGCTGAAGATGATGTAAAAATAATACATAAAATGACTTTAGTAAAAAAACTTTAGATTCCCACCATCTTCAGCGCCAGAGGGTCTTCTGGGCCGCGCCTGCTAATGCAGGTTTCCTCCGCCATCTTCAGCGCGCGCGTCCGCACGCCTGCGCG
>NW_022900940.1:27575614-27584895 GCF_012274545.1 Fukomys damarensis
TGGTTGGGGGTGCGTGGGGGGGGGGGGGGGGGGGTGTCTTCTCGGCCACACCCTCCCCAGCGGACTTCCCACCATCTTCAGCACCAGAGGCTCTTCTCGGCCACGCCCTCCCCAGCGGACTTCCCACCAACTTCAGCACCAGAGGCTCTTCTCGGCCACGCCCTCCCCAGAGGACTTCCCACCATCTTCAGCACCAGAGGCTCTTCTCGGCCACGCCCTCCCCTGCTGGCGTTGCCGCCGCCATCTTCAGCGCTAGAAAGGTAGCCACGCGGGCACCCCGAACCCCCCCAACCTCCCCCCTCGCGCTTTTAGACTTCCTGATTTTACCAGTCTTTGGACCTGTAGAGGCAGAGGTGGTCATAAAGAGTATTTTCTGGCACTTTCAACTTTGAACATCTTTAAAGAAGTGGTGGGGGAAACAGTAGAACTGAGTGGAGTTCAGCCCTTTAGGAGGTTGGGGAACTCAGTCTGGGCCTTGCAGCTCGAGCTCAGTCTGATTTGTGGGGTTCTGCCACCAACTAGCTGAGGTCAGGGGACTCAGCTCTGCAAATGGCAGCACATATTGTATATTATGACAGCAGTGATATAGTCTGAAAGAGACCCTTTAAATTCATTTTTGTTTGTTTCTTTTTTTCATCCTACTCTGCAAATTCTTTTTTTTTTTTCTTTTTATTTTCTTTCTCTAACTCAGTCTCTTACTCCACTATGGTCTCCCTCATCTCTCTTTTTGTTTCTGCTCTTGTCCTAATTCAGATTTCTTCTTTTATTATTTTTTTCTCTTTTCTTTATGTTCTTTTCTTATGTTATTCTCCCTCACTCAAGGGTACTATATTTCTATTTTGTTTGTTCTTTTTGAATTTAACAATTTCCTGACAATTGTCTGGTCATTGTACGTCTTGGCTTCATATGAAACCTTCTCTAATTCTTATACTTATCTACTCCTCTTGTCTTAACTTTGTTTTAAGCCCCCATTGTAAATGGTAAATATCCTTATTGAAAAGTTTATTTACTGTAAGCATATTTTGGATTACTTCTTGATCTTAAGTAAATTTACATGGTTTGAAGGTGATAGATTGATGACTACCATAAGTGGTCAATTTGCAAATTGTACTTCATTATATTGTGCTGATTGTATCAATTAGGATAAAGGATTGTGATTGATTCAATGAGCTGTTTTCTTCACTATGATGAAAATGAGAATGTCTGAGTCATTAGAGACCCATGGGCTGCAGCCCAACTATATCAGGAAGATTTAAGTAATAATCTAAAGGTTAAAAACTAAGGATAACCCAACAACAACAGTAAAAATGAGAAGACGCTTAAGCAAGATACAGGGACAGACTTCCAGTTCACCAATGGCAAATAGTGGGGCAAATGAGGATGAAAAGTCTGATAGTGAATCATCAGGACACCCTGAACTCAAAGCACAGGAAGTAATAAAACTGATCAATCAGGCTCTAGAGAAATATAAAACCGAAGTAATTTCCCAGATAACCATAGAGATGACAAGCAAAATGAAATTTACAATTCATGACTCTAGAACAGAAACTGAGAGGAAAATAGATGAGCTCAGGACCATGATAGAAGCCATGAATGCCCAGCATAAGAAAGAATTGGAAACAATAAATGCCCAATACAAGAAAGAAATGGAATCCACAGGACAGATTCAAACAGATATCCAGGAGATTAAAAACTCCATTGAGAGTGTTCACAAAAGAATAAAAGAGTCCAAAGATAGAATCTCAGATATAGAAGATAAAATTGCAGTCAGTGGCCGTGAAAAGAGAGGTCTCTTAAAAACAGGAGATCATGAGAAATTGATGCAACAACTCTTAAATGATACTAAGAAGAATAACATAAGATTGATAGGAATTCAAGAAGTAATAGGAGAAAATGTAAAAGCTGTTCACAGAATTAATTATAGAAAACTTCCCAAATAGAGGGGAAGAATTTGACATTCAGATAAGTGAGGCATATAGGACTCCAACTAGCCGTGATCAAAAAAAAATCCACACCTAGACATATAATAATCAAGATCCCAGAAACCCAACAGAAGAACAAAATACTACAAGCAGTAAGAGACAAGTAACAAATTACATGCAAAGGAAAGCCTATCAGAATTACAGCAGACATTTCAATACAAACCCTTACGTTAAGAAGAGCCTGGAATGAGATATTTCAAGTACTAAAAGAAAACAGCCTCCAACCTAGACTGATGTATCCTGCAAAACTTTCTTTTAAAATGCATGGGGAAATAAGATATTTCCAGGATAAAGAACACTGGAGAAACTTTATGAATACCAAACCAGCACTACAAGCAATTCTAAACAGTATCCTAGAAAAAGACAATGAAGGTAACAACACAATGAGGCCCAACAGAGCAAATCAAGCAAGCCAAGAAAATAAAAAAAGGTGAAAATAAAACAAAACATGATAATAATAAGTTAGTACATATCGGTTATAACCATCAATATTAACGGCCTCAATCCACCAATCAAGAGAAATAGACCAGCAGAATGGATTAAGAAGCAAGATCCAAAAATATGTTGTATACAAGACACTCTAGTGTAAAAAGAAGCCCATAGACTGAAAGTGAAAGGACAGGAAACTTCTTCATGTAACAGGAGCTCCCCCCCCCTCGCCAAAAAAAGCAGGGCTAGCAATCTTATTCACAGACAAAATAACTTAAACTGATTTCAAACTTAAACTGATTGAAAGAGACAAGCTCACTACATCCTTGTGAAGGGAACAATTCAAGAGGAAAAGATAACAAATAATTTATTTTTAATTTATTGAGTATATCAGAAAATATATATGCTTTTTTTTTCCTCTTCTTTTTTTCCTTTTTCTTTTTCTTCCTCTGATGCTAGGGATTAAACTCGGCACATTGTTCTGGATAGGCAGGTGCAGCACTATTGAGCTAAATCTCAGGCTTTACATTTCATATTTTTAAAATCTATCAACACATTAATCTTTGTCTTTATATGTTGGTCTACCAAATTGATGAGTTATTTTGGTTCTCATTTTCTTTGCTTTTTTATTTGAGAATTTATGGAATCTGTATATATGAGTAGTATGAAAAGTATTAAGGCCCATCTGTCATTATCCTCTTTCATCTCTGCTTTCTACAAACTTCCTTTCTGTCACTACAGCTTGTTTGGTTGGAAATTTGTTAAGATAAATGTTTTTATGTTATCAATATATCTTTGTGATTATCTTCTACTGATGACAAATATTAATTTTTAAGTAAATTCTATTATAACTATACTTAATCATTAATATAATTTAGTATCTGATACATATTACAAATTCTCCAACTCCTTCAAAGATGATATTTGTTTTTTCTCAAATTATACAAATCACCAACATTCCACACATCACTACACTATTTTATTATACCTAAGTATATATTGTAGAAAATATGCATTGTGTATATGTGTGGGGGGTATGTTTTTACATATATGTGTGCACTATTAAATGAGAAACATGGGCATGAATGTGGTAGGATTGTGCACATTTGGCATATTGATAGTTTCTCTGGCAACCTTATGATTTCTTTAAATTACATGCTTGACTTCATAGTCATTCATTTGGGAAGAATATTACATACCTATTGGTGTTAAATTCTATCATTATGCTTATAAAAATATAATAAAAATAAGTATGGGATATAATAAAATAAAAACAGAAAAATCTGATTTTTAAAATGAATTTTTTTAGTTGCTTTTGGATTTCAAATATAAGTATATTTTTTTCTGTGGGAAGTTTTGTTAGAAAATGTAAGTGGTACAATCAACAAGTATATGATATTTATCAATTAATTAAACCAAGGAGTTTGTAAATCATAAATTTTGAGGACAGTTTCTCAACTATAATATGTAACTTTGTTTTATTTATAATTACATTATTTCAAAAATATTAGAAAATGAGAAAGAACATAGTGTTTGAAGATCATATCAAACTAATGTATTTTGATTAGTCTGTGTTACATAAATTCTTGTTTATTTCATATCCTTTTTTGCTGTCATATATATGTATATTTGAAAATTTTATTTAGTATCTTCATTTCTTGTTATCATGTATCTTTGCAATCTTTAATTAAAAAGAAAAAAAGAAAAAAAAATTTAGCAGTAATCCTGGAGGTATATATTTTACTATAGAAATATTAAACTCAGGCAGGCAAGGAAGAAATAAATAAAAACAGATCCAAAGAGAGTCTCTATCAAGGAGATATAATTTCTAAAATGTATGGTAAAATATCAGACACACTGTCTTTCAAGCTAAATGAAAATGTAAAGCAATTAAAATTGCAACCAATAACTATTTTGCTAGAATTTTATGTCAATGCACAGAGACAACAAAACACATAAAGATAGCAAATTTTTTGATGTTAACAAACATGAAAGAAAAATTAAGATGATTGCAAAGCAAAAATATTTAGAAAATAAGATCCACTGAAGAACAATTATCAGAGACATGTAAATGCATGGTAGGTGAAACTGATATGGGCCACCCTCCCATTATTAACTGTAAAAGTTCCAGACATGGGTAAAAAGAGTTGGCTTTTCCTAAAAATAAGGTATCCGAGATTGGTATTGGAACTAAATTTTGTTTCTAGAGGATGAAAGCTTAGTTTTTAGTGCTTTGGCCCAAAAAGTGGGCAGAATGATGCTAGAACTAGGATCCCCAGAGAGACACAGGAACTAATCTTAGATAGGTAACCATTAATAGAAACCAGAAAGTCTGTGTCCCCAAGGGAGGTGAGTGTCAAGGAAACTTATGGCCTGGGTAGGAAAAAATAAAGTTTTCTAAAAGAAATGTTAAAACCCAGATTTTTCTGGCATTCATGGGTAGAGCCAAACATTACATTCTCTTCATGAAGCAGGAATTTCAAACCAAGAGATTAACTTAAGTAAACTGGCAGAGATCATGAAATTTCCCAGCCTTGACAGGAGCTCACAATACCACTTTGAAAAGCTGCTTCCAATACAAGGGCAGTTCAGTTTGTGACCCAAACAATGGAAAGATAAGCTCACCACACACAATTGCAAATCATATAGAGAATGAATCATTCCATAAAAGAGATTGCAGACCAAGAAATGGAAAAATTTACCAACTTTTGACAAAGCACAAACTGTTGTTGTTGGGTTTGTTAGTTCCTTTGTTTGGAAAGTGCTTATAATCAAATACAGAGTCTTGTGCATGCACCGAGCTACATCCCAGGCAGTAAAATACTATTGGAGTTCATAAACTAAATGTGTTTAAAGACAAATAAATTTAAAATGGAAACAAAAATGAATAACTTAATGTTTCTTGATTTCTGAACATGTTCTCAGGGACACTTTTAGTCATTTTGGATCATACTCTATTTTTTTGTCTGAAAATGGGGGCAGGGGTAGGAAGAGTGTATAGACTACAAAAGGCATGAAGGAAGTTTTAAGGGTGAAGGAAATATCCTATAACTGAGTTGCTGTAGGGTTTCAAAATCATATAAGTTTGTCAAAACTCTTCAAACTATACACCTAAAATTATGGACTTTACTGTAGTTAAATTGTTCTTCTTTGCTTGGTCCTAAAAATACAACAAAAATTCAATCTGTTCTTCAGGTCTTCCGCAAACAGCATTTTCACTCAGCAAAATGGCTTTTGTTAGGCTTTGCCAAAAATAATTCATTAAGTCTTGGAAAAGCCAAGTCATGAACAAGAAGTGAGTTCAAATCATACTAAGGATTTTTTTTTTTCTTTTTCTAAAACTCAAGTGATACCTAAATACCAGGTCCCAGGCAGACCAGAGAAGTAGTCACTCGAGAAGTGCAGCTTCCCTAGTACAGATCAGTGTCAGATCGGTCTCATGGCCACATTCACTTATGAAATATATACAACCACAATATTAATATTCATTTACAACACTAGAAAACAATAACTAAATCCTTAGTGAATAGGCTTATCACTGAAAAATGAGATTAAATTTGTTGAATCAGAAAATAGGAAAGATAATTCAAATTCAGACTTTGCCAATAAGTAATCTACTCTTAGGCCAGATGTCCCACTCCTCTTCTCTTTAGACTCCTCCTTTGTGATTATAAAAGGAATGATCCCTTGGGTCTATTCCTGCATTCGAGTTGTAAGAGTTTGTGACAATTTGGACAAGGAATAATTAAGACATCAAAGTCAAAATACTACATTGGAGGAAAATTAGACCTATAAAGTCCAACTGCCATAGTAGGTTGAAGTTGTACAATATCAGAGTAGAAAAATCATGATTTCCTTTAAAAAAAAAATGTATCCACTTGGAATATTTTCTTATAGAAGCTAATACAAATGTAAGGAAAGTGTTATTGACAATATTTATATGAAATTTAAAAAGATTCACAACAGCCTCATACATCCTGTCTCTTCTCACCAAAGTTCTGTTTTGACTCTTTTTAAGGAATGATTGAAATAGTATCCCACTCCAGGAGTTTAAGCATAACTTGGACTGTATTAGAAAAATTGCAGCAGATTACATGGAACCCAAGAGCACAATGTATAGACTGGCCTCAAAGGCACTAGAATGGAAACATTGGGGCTTCAAATTACTTTTCCTGACTTTCTGGGGCTCATTATGGCATCAGCTGGCACACTGCAGTTTAATTCTGGCACTAACCACTGGAATGAGCTCATCTCTCGCATGGTTAAGGGCTCTATCCTCCACAAGACTGCCCTTACTTCTGGCATTAGCCAGACACCTGCTTACCTAAGCCACTTGCATTTCTGGCTAATTGGCTACAAATACGAGGTTCCCACAAACTCCTCGGGTTTGATAATTTTCTTTTTTTAGTACAGCTCACAAAACCCCCAAAAAATTCCACACCTGTGATTACAGTTTCATTATAAAGTATACAGATCAGGACCAGCCAAAGAAGAAACTCGAGGCAAGGTCTGTAAGGGTTCTCACCTATCAGGAGCCTCCACTGAGCTCTGGTGTCCAGAGCTTTAGTTGAAGTTTTATACATAGGCAGAGATAAATAGATCATTAACCACGTAATTGAATTCACTCACCAGCTTTTCTATCTCCATTGATCAGACTTGCTAAAATTTCCCTCTCTAGAGTTGATGAAATTCTAGAACTCTGGAGTTCTGACCCTTGTCATACCTTTCTGGTGGCCAAACCTGAAGCCAGTTAAGGATCTACTTTGGGTCATGCATTAGCATAAACTGGAGTGTATTCAAAGGTACCCATGAATAACAAAGTCACATCTATCCCTGGGGAAGTTCCATAAGTCTCAGTTGCCCTGGCTAGGAAATAAGAAATTCTTTATAGCATAGTTCATCTCAGCTTCACTGTCTGAAATCTTTTAAAATATTCTCTCTGCACACTGATATTCCTGGCTTCAAGATAATAGTGGATCATGATCACCAGATTCAAAGCCCCAATCTGATATGATCTTTCACCTTTAAACTCAACTCCAGCTCACTAACATCCTTATTTAATATCTCTGGGAGAGAAATCCAAATATACCTTAGTTGAGTCAAGAGTCCACTGCTCTAAAAAGCTATGACTAGAAATACAAAGTCATAGGATGCTTCAAGATGAACCTGATTATTTTCAAAGAACAAAATGTAGATTTGGTATGCATTAGGTAATGCATCTAAATTATAATTTCCTTGATTGTGAAAAGCACAGGTGTGCAAAGTGGGCTTAGGACATGTGAACAAGGACCTGCACTAAGAGGACCAAATAGAATCAAGCTCTAAGAAAATTGTCTTCCTTCCTATTCCCTCTTTCTAAAATAGATATAGGGGTGCTTGCTTCGGCAGCACATATACTAAAATAGATATAGGGCCAGGGATTTAGCTCAGCAGTGTCACTGCCTGCCAAGTGCAAGGACCCAAGTTTGACCCTCAGAACCCCCCCCCGCCACAGGAGCTCTATGTGACTGAAATAGATATAGAAATAGATCTGTTCAACTTTATACAAGTAGAGTATCATTAAGATTAATATTTGTGAGACGCAAACTCAAATTGAACATGTTCTTTTTTATATGCAAGTGGTTCTATTTGGTTTTAGAAATCATTTCAAATGGAGAGAGTAGTTTGCAGTGAATGGAAGAAAGAGAAATTCAAATTGAACATATTTACTAGAGTCGATATGTGGAAAGCTAACAAAACAGATAAAAGCCAAATATTACATATTTGAGCTAAAAGAAGAAAAATAAAGTCTCTTCAGAGGCATGTGAGAGAAGTTAATTAAGGCGGGATTAAGAAAACTGAGAATGTGTCATAATGATAGAGTAACTCATAAACTCCAAATCCAATCTGGCCTCCAGGAGAGACTGAGACCATGGCCTGAAAATCTTTCAGAATCGAGGCAGCTTCCTTTAGTGTGTTCTGTCCTTATTTCCCTCTCCAGTATTCCCATCTTGTTTCTTAGCCTACAAAACTGTGTCTAGACAACCTGGACTTTGCCCCCATTTGAAAATTCATAAATTCTGGTTCATTAATTCCAGAAGAAGTTATGTGATTGGCCCACTCTCATCCAATCAGAAATGGCCAAAGGGCAGGTGTCATACAGTTGAACAAATATGGCTGTAGGGGTCCAACACTGTGATAGTTAACTGATTGTGTCATCTTGAGTAAGAAATGGCTGACTAACTTAGATTGGCATAGCTCTGAGTGCAGCTGAGGAAATTTACTGAAAACAGAAGACTCGCCTTAAGGTAGCTTGTTGCCTGAATGGTATAAAGTGGAGACAAAGGAAGGCTCAGTTCTCTTTCTTTAGAGGAGCTCCTGTCTTCACCTTCATCTTGGATGTTGTCTACTGGCTTCCAGTACAGACACTTCAGCCCCAACCACAGACCTTTTGACCTTGCAGCGCAGACCCTTCAGCCTCCTGATATCGGACACTACACTGAGCTCCAGGCTTCCAACTAGATCTTTTGAATCTCCAGTGCACAGACAAACCTTTTGCACTCTTCACACCTCATTCTGTGGGTAGCCACTGTAAGCCAATTTTGTAAATTCTTATATATTTGTGTATATTGCATAAATTCTTATATATTTGTATAGCTTGTGTTCTCTAGTAAGCAGTGACTGATACTACTTCTGTGGACAAAATCAGTTATTTAGCCATTTATGTCTTGAGAAGATTCACCAGAATGTGACTCTATTTATTAATATTAAGAAAAATATAACAGGTGCCATGGCTAGAAGACAATATCTAAGCAGCACCTCTATAAGCTACACAATTGTATTGTATACAATTCCATGTATAAATTTTTTTTTTTTTTTTTTTTTTTTTTT
>NW_022900940.1:27585174-27599409 GCF_012274545.1 Fukomys damarensis
TATAAATTTTTTTTTTTTTTTTTTTTTTTTTTGGTACCAGGGATTGAACTCGGTTCCTTGTGCTTGCAAGGCAGGCCACCGAACCGCTTAGCTAAATCCCCCGCTCCATGTATAAATTTTCCATAAATTATGTGAAGAAGAGTGAATGTTCAGAAAACTCATACTTGCAGATAAAGATGTTTGGAACATAAGTCAAAATAGGGATAAAAAGTTAACATATAGACTGCAGTGAGTGTTAGGAAAAAGTAATCCATTGGTGGTAGAAAAAATTTTTGAAATGCTCTGGAAGGCACTAAATAGAATTTCCAATAGATAAAAATTCGAGATATCTCTGTGCTCCAAAAGATTGATAGGGAATATTTGTTATTGAGTAGCTTCTAAGTCTCACAATAATTTTTATATGAAAAATGTTATAAAAACAGAATAACCTGGGCTGGGGGTTTAGCTCAGTGGTTCTGGTGACTGCCTCGCAAGCACAAGGACCTGAGTTCAATCCCCAGTACGAAAAAAAACAACAAACAAACAAAAATACAGAATAACCTAAGTTGAGACATCCATATATTAAAATAGTTTGCAACCACTAAAATATGTACTAAAACAGCCTAGAAGTGTTCTGAATAATTAGGGGCAATTATGAGTTGTTGATATTTACCTATATAATTTCAGAAGATTAAATTGCAAATCTAAGCATATATGCATGCACACGTGCACACACACACACACACACACACACACACACACACTGGCTATATGCCAAAATAGCAAGAGTGGTCCTTTTAGAGTAGTAGGATTATAGATTTCTTTTTTTTATATGTATGTTATTTTTTAGTTTCTGTAATCAATTAAATTGCACTACTTTTGCAATCAGAAAACACTTATTGTAAAATTAAAATGCAAATCCATCAAAGAGGGAGGCATTATTTCTACCTGTCTTGTGTGTGTAAAAGTATTAATCCTGTTAGGGATCACAATGGTAGCAGCAGTTTGGATATCTGAAAGTAAATTCTCTGGTATTCACAATTTTGCAGAGACTTTGAAGAATTCTTTACCAAAGCAAAACACAATTCTAATAAGAACAATTAGCTTTTGATGATAAGTTCCTCACAAAGTAATTATGGCAGTATTCAGAATATTCAAAGGGAATAATACACATAACAACAACAATATAAACATACAATAAAAAGTATAAAATACAAAATCAAAACAGAGTCTCTGTGCCCCAATATCACACTCAGAGTTGAAACAGGGAACATCTTACATTAGAAATCTCATTTATAACCCTTCCAGTGAAATCAGCTTTACATGGTACTTGCTGCTAATCAGCTACTCTGCCCAAGTATAGACTTCTATCTAATGAAAGCCTTTGTTACTATTGTCGTATATCTACAGGCAAAGTTAATGCCCCATAGCCATTATTTTTTGTTATGAACTAAATGGTTTTGTTCTAAAATACATTGGCTGAAGATCTATTAAGAGGTGGGACCTTTGGGAGGAAGTCAGATGCAGTCATGAAGATGAAACCCCAAAATAGGATTAGCGTCCTTTTAGGAAAGGGAGGAAACTCAGCTTCCTTTACCCACCACATAGGGATCTAGAGACAAGGAGCTAAATCAGGAGACAGATGACTATCTGTATGCAAGAAACAGGCCTCTCACAAGAACTGAAGCTGTCAGTACTTTCATCTTGGGATTTCAGTCTCCAGAATGGTAAAATATGTATGTGTTATTTAAGCAACTGAGTCCCTGGTACTTTGTTATAGCAATCAACAATTACTAAGCTCGCAATTGGTACAGATAAGTGCAGTGCTGCCACAACAAATATCTAAAAAGATGGAAACATCTTTGGAACATGGTAGTGGGTAGGGACTGGAGTAATTTTGAGATAAAAAGCTAGAAGAGGCAAGATTATGAGTGACATAACTAAAGGCTACTCGGGTGAGAGCTCAGAAAGAAACGAGAGTAACTGGAGAGAAAAACTCCATCTTACAGAATACATAAGTATTCAGGAATAGAATTTGATAGAAATATAGGTGAATATAAAGGTGATTCTGATGAGGTCTCCAATGAAAATGAGAAACATGTCCTTGAGAATGGAGAGAAGATGGTTCGTGTGAGAAAATTGGCCAAGAACTGAGCTGTATTCAAAGTCTAGTATTTTGTGGAAAGTACAACTTGCAACTGAAGAAAACTAATATTTAATTCAGGATATTTCCAAGCAAAGTGTTGAAGGTTTTGTTCTAATTGCTTATAGGAAAATACAAAAGAAAAAAATGACTTGAAGACACTTATTTTTTTAAAAGGGATTAAAACTAAAATTCTCAGCCTACTTATGTTGCAAAAGGAAAAAAAAGTGTTCAGAAGAGAACAGAATAGATGAACTATTTGATGAAAAGGTTAATGCAGATATGAACCTAATTAGCCACCTCAACAGAAGAAGCCAGCAGTAGAGATGGTATTATACCAGCAGAAATATTTCTTGCTGGGACTAAATCAAACAGAAGATGTGATGTAATGGAAAAGGGGTGTGAACAAGTGCTATTCCTCATAAAAGAGAAGAATCTTTCTTCACCTTGTCAGGATACAGTAAGAAATATACAAACCATGAAGATAACCAAGAACCAAATTTACTGACTCTGTAATCTTGGACTTCACAGTCTCCAGAACTGTTAAGAAATAAACATCTGTCTTGTAAGCCACCCAGTCATAGTATTTTTATAGTAGCCCAAACTGATTAAGGTTACTTTTTCTTGAGCGGAGTTTTTTGCTGTCTTTATAATTCTTCTTCCTCCTTCTTCCTTTTTATTTCTTGAGTCGTGTGTGTGTGTGTGTGTGTGTGTGTGTGTGTGTGTGTAAGTGTCCATTTTTATTTTTGCAGTGTTGGGGATTGAGGCTAGGTCTCACACGTGCTAGGCAAGCGCACTAACCCTGAGCAACATCCCCTGTCTTTTTTTTCAGAGTCTCACTAAATTGCCCAGGCTGGCCTCATCCTTGTGATCCTCCCACTTCAGCCTCCACAGTAGCTGGGATTACAGGCATGCACCACTATGCCTCACTTGTTCTTTTGATTTTGCATGATGGCAAATAAAGTGAAATGCCATGCTGTAGCAGATATGGAGATATGCCACCCAAATCATGCCTCAATAAAAGATTTGCCTAACAGTGGGAAGTGCCGTCACCAGGCACCCTCCAGCTGTCAGCATCCACAGACTCTTAGCTATGAGACAGACAAGAACTCCCTGACTCTCCCCTTTTTCTTGCACGGGGTGATTTACCTGACAGCTGTCACACCCCTCCCCCTCACTTAAATGCGTTCCCTCTTGATCTCCAAAAGGATGGACTGGAGCAACGCGCCTCAGTATTCTCCCAGGTTACTTCACAGCCATTGTCCAGGTTGCTCTGACAGGAGATGCAGCTCAGCTGTTTGCTGCAGTGCCCCTTCTCCCCATTCCTGTCCCTCCACACACTGCCATAGCCTCTTTGAAGAGGTAGTGGGGAAATTGTCCCAACATGCCAGAGATGAGGGAAGGATCCAACTGTTAAACTCTTTCCTTGTATGAGAAATGCAGTCTGTCCTTGGGTTTTCTGTTGTAGTGGAATGTAAACCCTGGTGGATAGGATCCCCTCACTCGGTGCTTACTATGTCTGATGTGAATACCATGCCCCTGCAGTTATTTATTCATTTGCTGGTTGATGGTATGGGTGAGTGAATAAATGAATGACAGTGTTCAATATTGTTGAACCCATATGTCCTGGCCAAATCCACAGAGTCTGTCAACGATCAGGATTAAAGCCCAGGAGCAATCTGATCTCTGACTGTCTAACCGTTGGCTCAAATCTGCTCTCCCTACTCTTTTCCTTTTTCATTTCAAAATCATGCCCATGTTTTTCTCTTAGGGCATTACCACATAAAAAGAATTTCTCCAGTAAGATCATTTTGACACTTTTTCCTTTTTATCTCATATTCAAAGGAAAAGAAAATTTGATACATAGAATGTGGGGCTGTATAAACATACAGCATATTATTTAAGGGCTTCAGTTTCAGAGGAGCTGAGAAGTAAATGGCATGTCTACAATTATCCCTTCACCATCAATAAGCTTCAAATTACTATCTGCTCTCAAAGGTGGTGAAATTTTTAGCATTTTTAAGTAATTTCAGAAGTTGAATATTCATTATTTTGCTATGTCATGGACTCCTAGACACAATCTCCTGAGTTACTATTTATATGAACAGAAGTTTCCAGTCAATCTGTTCAACTGAGACAAATGAAGACCACCAAGATGGATCTGATCACCAAGAAAATTCAGACTCTGATGCTCAAAAAGTTTTCTATCAAATTTACAAATGATTTATAGCCTTAACACTTGATTTAACTTACCTCCTTATCAGTTTCCTTCCTCCCAGCTATGTTTTCTATTAAATTGTTGATTTATGCATCCATTAAACAGTCATTCATTCAACACCAATTATATGCAAATTCAGTTCTAGGTATGAGAAAAAATAAAACATGGTCTGGTATCTGCAGAAAAAAGAACTCAGACAGATACAGCAATCATATAATGAAGCATTTCAATAAAATACAATCATCTAATAGAGGAAAACACAGGCTGCATGGGGGCAGTCACAGAAAAGAAAATCCCAACCCAACATGGAACAAGAACCCAAAAACTACTCTTCAGAGAAGAAATCCTATGAGTTATCTTAAACAATGAACAAACATGAGCTCTTCCTGCTGTAAATATGATTCAAACCCTTGCTATTATTCAGTATACTGTGACAAGCCCTTCTGCCTGTTACAGATGCTTCTTGAAAATGATCAGATAATATCATCCCTTTAAAGACTTCCCTACATTTTAAAAATAAAAATCTTCAACATGTCCATAAAATTACACAATTGGAGGGCCCGGGATTTCGCTCAATGGCATTTTGCCTGCCTCGCAAGCACAAAGTCCTGAGTTTGATCCACGGTACCAAATAAATATTATACAATAGGGGGAAGAGGGAGCTAGGAGTGTAGCTCTTTGTTAGAACTGCTTGCCTAGAATGTGTGAGGCCCTGAGTTTGATCCCCAGCAGAAAAGGAGAGATGGAGGGAAAAAGATAAACGACAACATGATCTGGCTTCCTCTTGTCTCATTTTCTGTTACTCTTCCTGTCCCTGGCTGTTCTCCATCCTCATTGACCCTCTTGACATTTCTCAAGCACCCGAAGCCACCCAGCTGAGTCCTTTGTACTTGCTCTTCTCTCTACCTAGAAATATTCAAATGACTAAAGCACTTCATTTGGGTTTCCGCTCAATTGTCACATCCTCTGCATGACCATCTATGACCACACCAACTAAAGTAATACTCCCTGACTACTTACTTGGCTTCACTTTTTCTAAAAGCATCTGTCACTGTCTCACATATGTGTTATTTATCCTTTGCCTGTCTTTTCCTCTAAAACATAAGCAGGGTTTTGTTTTATTCACTGCTGTGTCCCCAGTACCTACAGCAATTCCTGCACTTAGTGGTCCCTGAATAAACATCTACTGAATTTTTTTAAAGATCCATCATATGTCCCTAAGACCCAGAAAAGAGAAGACATAAAAATATGATGCTCAGAAGGATTTTTTATAAGGCAAGATTCTTCACTCCCATTAACTAAATAATCCATGCTAGCTAAGAACATGAAGCCAAATCATGAAAAAAGCGACTTCAAAGTGAATACAGGCAGAAGGGATTTCTTGTCAAAAAAGCTTCAGAATTAGTATTACAGAAATCAAAGTCATAATACTAAAAACTTTTAAATTTGGCAAATTTTAAGTTAGCACAAGGCCCAAAGCCATTTGGCCACACTTTTTCTTCCACCTCAGCTTGGTACCATGCTCTGAAGAAAGGACTTTGTGATGGACAAGGGTACCTTGAACTTTTGCTATGGAAAATTATATAGGAATTTTCCTACATAGAGGAAGGATTTCTTTAAAAAGCAGCAACCAGAGGTTTATTCTATACTCAAGGATTTAGGGGGAGAGGAGGTCTACATGGTAGTTTTCAAAATTTGAATTAATTTCCTGAATTTAAATAGTAGAGCTTTTCACATCAAAATTCATATTTTCTATTATCAGTTGAAAAACTAAAAACTCTAGTGACTCATGATAGTCAGCTGGAGCTCAATTGCAGCTGCACACTTTAGATAGGAAAAGCACTCTGCCGCAGAACCCGTGCTTACCATAGCCTCTTTGACTGCAGATAGTGTCTGTTTTCTGTTGCTACAAAAAAATTCTGGAGGCTGGGTACTTTCTAAAGAAGATAAGTGCTATAGTTTTGATCTGAAATTATCCAAAAAGCCCACATGGCAAAGATTTAGTCCATAGCTTAATGCTACTGAGAGGTAGTGAAAACTTTAAGAGACACAGCCTAACAGATAACTTCTGGTCATTTAGAGGATGGCCTTAGAGAGGATGGTAAAACCCAGACACCTCTTTCTCTCTCTGTCATGTCCCAGCCATAAGTTGAGCTGCTTTGCTCCTCCACATTACCTTGCCATGAGTTGCTACCTCAATACAGGCCAAAATGCAACCAACTAGAGATATAAACTATCAAAACATTTTTTCTTGTTGTCTTGGGTATTTGTTAGCTGGCTAACATAAGAGGTTTGTTTAACTCACAGTTTTGGAAACTGAAAGTTCAAGATCAAGTGGCCGCCTCTTTTCAGCCACTGATGAGATCCACACATGAATGACAGAACAAGGGCAGGAACATATGTAGAAGACACCATATGGCAGGATAGGAAGCCAGAAGGATTCAGGGACTATGTTTTGTTCTTTTTATAACAACCAAATCTTGCAGGAATGGACCAAAGAGTGAATGTAGTTCCCTCCTTGATTTATCAGTTTCCACTAGGCTTCACCTCTTCGAAGTTCTACCACCTCTCAACACTACTACACCTATCAGTCTTTCAATATGTGACAAACTCAAACCATAGAAGGTGGGTTTACTCATTTATTTTACCTGCCTATACTCTTAAGTGTCAATTCTTTGCTTTAAACTTGATTGATTACTTGTCCCAGAAACAGAGAGACCATCAAAGAAGCAAAAACACTCCCAATGGCCACAAAGAAGTACCAAGTATTAAAATGACACAAATCATTATAGAAATATAGAATAGAGAATCAGAAACCATCTTGTCCTCATCAATATTATGGTAATATAAGGGAAGTCCAGATGGGTCAAATTTTGAGTAGATCAAAGATAAGCTCTCCTGCCTCCCAAATAGCTCCTATACTCCCACTAAGAAGCCGCCACGTGTATTTGCAGGTTAGCAAATATTGCAGTGCAACCCTGGCCAACAATGTGGCCACTCTAGCTTTCTATTCATAATGTTTCCATAAGATATTTAACTCCTCAGTATCAGGAAAAGTAAGCCAGTTATGAAAAATTGAGACAAATCTCTGAAATAAAATGAGACTAGGATAAGATGTAGAGAACAAAACTGGTCTCATTCAAGGGTCAGCAAACTTTTGATGGACAGCAAGAAAGTAAATTAACTTATACTTAAAAAGTACCAATGAACTCAATGAGGAAAAAAAAAAAAAAAAAAAAAAAAGAAAGTAAATACTTTCAGCTCTGGTGCCTGTGTAGTTTCTATCGCAGCTACTCAGTTCTGCTGCAGTATCGTAATTTCAGCCATAGACAAAAATGTAACCAAATGGATGTTATCGTGTGGATATGCACTGAAAGTAGAATTTTGCATAATTTTAATGTGTCATAAAATAGTTATCTCCTTTTTTTCTTTGAACCACTTGACACTATAAAATATCATTTTTCCTTATAGACCAACAAAAGCAAATGGTGGCCAGGATTTGGTCTACAGGCCATTGTCTGCCAATCCCAGATCTGAAGGTAGACGAGAGAAGTCTGCTTGTCCTGGTATCCCAGGGTTTTGATTAATCTTTTCCTAATCAGTTTAACCTGACATTTTAATGGTTATATTTGAAGTGTCTTAACAATTAAAGTTTATACTATCTATTCATATTCTCGTTTGAACTTCATAATGATCCTATGAGGTACATAGGCCATGCATATGTCGCATGTCCAATATACTCCTTATTTGTACATATTATAATGACAATAGAAATTTTTCACCCAAAGTGGCACTTCCCGAGGAAGTAACATTTGAAATTTTTCTTCATATTTCTCTCTGCCTTTTCATATATGTGAAAAATTCTACAAAATTGCCACAATGTGAACATAATAGTATATTCTAATTTTTTACATGGTAGATCCATGTATTATGCCGTATTACTAAAATAAGGCCTCATGGTAAATATATTGGATGTTATGTAAATTTTTTATCCTTTTCTCATTTGTTGGCATTTAGGAAGTTTATTACTTACCAGGATAAACAATGCTGCAATAAATATCCTCATTCTCTTTTATAGAAGTATTCCCTTTATAACCCTAGAAGTGAGATTACCACATAAAAGGACAGTAAAACCCTTTGATTTGCTTTGGAAATATCTTTCAGGAAAGTTATATCAAAGCCACCATTAATATATGGGTATACCAAAGCTGACTTCTCATTAGTGCAGGGCTAAAAGGGTGAGCCACGGAGCAACCCATCTATCACTGATTCCAATGTCACATTGAGAAACAAACTCCAAAATTAAGCTTCAACTTTTTCATTTGTCAAATATATACTTTATTCAAAGTAATTATAAACAGAATGGTGACCCATAATAAGCAACTTATAAATACTAGGGAAGCTATGATGGCACTGATGATAAAGGTGAAGATGGTAATCATGATGATAAGGTTCAGTTTATTTACTAAGAACCAAAATTTAAGTGAAGTGTATGTCTGTCTTGCCTAATGTCACATGATTGGTTGTATAGCATTTCTGACTTTAATTCATGCCTTTCACTGTGTACCTTTGATGGTATCTCAGAATTTTGGGGACCTTTAATATGTAAATAATAATTTTTCTCCCAGGAATGTTTCTGTGCTTTGGTATACCCATACATTAGTATTGGCTTTGATGTAACTTCTAAATTGTAAATATCAGATAATCTGTTCCTTTTAGATTTGAGAGCCTTATTGTTCCAGCTTTAGCCTACTACACAAATCACAAATTAAAACTTTTTCACTTTTATTTTATAAATTAAGAAAGTAACAAATGAACATTATAAGCAAATGACATAATATTTGTACATTCCGATTTTCTCAAGTCACCAAGTTTGTTCTATTAGTTTTCCTTCTAATGGTATTTTTAAAAAAGAAATAAAGAGGTTTATTGGGGAGAATTCAAAGAAAATAGAGTGCAAGCCTTCAAAAGATAGGAGTGTTATAGTGAGAAGTTCGGGGTAGTCATGTGTTTGGGGGAGTGGATATTTGTGGAATTCATGAATCTCTAGAAAATTTGGATTTGATTTATAAGAGAAAAGTGATAGCCCACCCACAGGTAGAAAGATAATGACTCATTTCATAGGTGAAAGTGTAGCCCATCGTAAGGGTGGAAGGCCGTGACTCAGTCTATCATATATTTTAAGGTTATGCTTTGCCCTTTACTTTATTAACTAAGTTAATTGATAGACTTAAATTGTCATTAAGATATTTTGGATGTGATAGGCCTGGAAGAAAAGAAACATAAATAAACCTTAGGGATTAGCGAAATGGATAATCTTGAATATCTTTGATTGTGGCCTGAAGGCGCTGTCTCTTTTAAAGTATAACTTTTAAATTATGATATTCCTTGTCTCCTTTCTATATTTACTTTTTCTGTGATACCTTATTCTGCTTCCTTCCCAAAACTTTGACCCCTTATTCTTAAGGGATTCAGAGAGGCCAAAGGTCCATCTTCTTATAGCTTCTTCATTTTTGGTGGGGGGGGGTCCTGACCCTGCCTCCAGGGATCATATGTGATAGGCCTGGAAGAAAAGAAACATAAATAAACCTTAGGGATTAGCGAAATGGATAATCTTGAATATCTTTGATTGTGGCCTGAAGGCGCTGTCTCTTTTAAAGTATAACTTTTAAATTATGATATTCCTTGTCTCCTTTCTATATTTACTTTTTCTGTGATACCTTATTCTGCTTCCTTCCCAAAACTTTGACCCCTTATTCTTAAGGGATTCAGAGAGGCCAAAGGTCCATCTTCTTATAGCTTCTTCATTTTTGGTGGGGGGGGGTCCTGACCCTGCCTAGCCAGGGATCAAAAGTCTCACTGTAACTGATCCTAGGAAAGTGGGTTTTGTTGTTTGACAACCCATCATCATTTAATAGGCTAGAAAAGAGGACAAAGATGTTAGTAAGTCATTGACACTCAAGTCTCATTTTATAATCATGTTAAATGAGAAGGGGTCAAAATTTAAAAGTAGACTGTTGATGATTAGTGGATCCAAAATGTGGTAGAAATCAGATAAAATAAGTCAACTTTGGGAATAAGCCTTTCATCTTTAATATTAACCTCTATTGGCTATGCGGTTTTTACCCAAGTGTAACAGCTGGAATTTAAGACTATATCAATTCCACCCTGTTTTGTAAGAAATCAAATTTTCTCCTATTTTAATTATAAAAATTGCCAAAGAATACACCAGATAAAGGTATCTGATTCTGTATCTCTCTATCAGTATTTATATTGCTATTTAAAATAGATGTCAATAAATTCTAACTCTGAGTTCATTAAATGCCTAATCTTTTATCCATACTCTGATATCTCAAGGTTAATGAAATCAGTACACATAAGCCTAAGAACCAATATGAAAGAGCAACTCATATGTTTAAAAATGTTTTGTTTATTACTTCTGGTGCAAAAATAATATCCTCTTTTTTTAAAAGAAAAAAGTCAGAATTTGTGAATTTTAACGTGTGAATTGGAATGGAGAAGCCCATAATCTTTGTCTAGATCCTATAATCTTCCTTTGAATGAAATACAAAAATGAAATTAACAAACTTCTTCAGCAGTTTTTGCCACAGTGTTTAGTCACTCCTCCCAAGATAGTTTTTTGTGCATCTTTTCAATGACGCAATTGTGTTTTGGTGTGGGCTGCACTTGGTAGCAGTTTTGATTTAAACTACTTGAGGCAAATCTGGTCCTAGAAATTAATGGCACTGTAACATACAGATTGGCATATTCAAGCTTGGTATATCTTCCCAAAGTAATGTAGAAAATTTTCTGTACTCTCAAAGGAATGGGAATGCCATTATAATGAGTCTACTATTCTGATTCTTAATACATAAATTTAGGATTTTTTTCCTTTTACCGTACTGCTCTGAAAATGTGCTGTGCTAGGTTTAGAAAACTTCAATTTAACAAGTGTAAAATAATGAGGATGGAGTCCGGTCTACCCTTTAACTTTAGAACATGCTTAGAAATAAAACATTTCTTTGAAAACAAAAATAATCATTTATGCTTAATTGATTTGTTTGTTTTAAAAATAAAACAGCTAAGCATGATTGACAAAATTTCTAAAGAGAAAAATTGCAAGCTCAATTGAAAAGTCATATACGAACTATCAAGGTTGTAGCACCATCATGTGGCCATTTAGATTTATTTCATTTTTTCCAAGTATATTGTATGTTTGACAAAGTTTATAGCATTTAAGATATATAATATGCTATTTTGATGTATGTATACATTGTAAAATGGTTACCACACTCAAGATAATGAACATACCCAAATCTCACATAGTAACTATTCTGTGTGTGTTAGGGAGTTGGGGAAAGAACACTGAAGATCTACTCCCCAAGCAAATTTCAAGTATACAACACAGTATTCCTAACAATAGTCACCATTGTTTATTAGAACTCATTCATCTTATACTGAAACTATATACCTTTTTTTCAAGAGTGATTTAATATTTTTTATTTATTATTTATTCCCATTAAGTTTATTGGTACATTTAAGGCAAACAATACAGTTTCATTTATCATTAGGATCTTGTATCTTTATATGACAGGTCTTGGTTCTTATTTTTCCCCATATCCTGGCCCTCCCTTCACCCCCTTCACCCTTCCCTATTTACAAAGACTTTGTTTCCATTTTTTCTTTTTTCACATTTTTTTACCCTTATTTCCTTTTGCCTCCCTTCCCACTTCCCCTTTAGCCATTTTCTTCCTATTTCACACTACCAATTATACCATTTGAACCTTATTATTTATTTTTAATTAATTAATTTTATTGGTACATTTTAGCTATACAATGTAGCAGCATTCATCATTGGAAATTTATACCTTTACACAATCCATCTTGGTTCTTATTTTTTCCCCATTCCCCTGCCCTCCCTTCAACTTCTCCACCCCTCCCTATCTACAAAGACTTTGTTTCCATTTTTTCTTTTTCTCATATTAATTCCATTCCCATCTTTCTTTTCCCCTACCCCTCCCACTTCCCCTTCCCCTTTGCATCTTTCCTTCCTAATTCAGATTATCTATTATACCTTTTAGTCCTCGTTTACACTTTCAGTTTCTCACACTAGAGAAACTGTTTGATATTTACACATATGTGTCCTATTTATTTCACTTAAGAGTATCACCTCAATGTACATCCATTTAGCTATAAATGTCTCTAGTTTCTCATTCTTTATGGCTGAGTAGTACTCCATTTTATCTTTTTTAGGGGGGGTACCAGGGATCAAACTCAGGTCCTTGTGCTTGTGAGGCAGGCACCGGAACCACTGAGCTAAATCCCCTGCCTACTCCGTTTTATCTTAAAAAACACATTTTCTCTCTCCAGTCTCCTGTTGAAGGGCAACTGGGCTGCTTCCAAGTTTTAGCTATCACAAATTGTGCTGCTGTGAACTTGGGTGCACATATATCACTGTGGTGTGATTCTTCTAATTCTTCAGGAAAGATACCGAACTGCGGGTTAGCAGGGTCAAATAGGACCTCCAATCCTAGTTCTTTGAAGTATCTCCATACTGATTTCCACAGTGGCTGCAGCAGTCTGCACTCCTGCCAGCAGTGGAGCAGGTTTTCTCTTTCTCCTCAGCCCCGCCAGCATTTGTCATTGGTTGATTTCATGATAGCAGCCATTTTTTCTTGGGTGAGTTGGAATCTCAATGTTGTTTTCATTTGCATCTCTGAAATGACCAGTGATTTTGAACATTTTTTCATATGTTTATTTGCTGTTTCTACTTCTTTGAGAAATGTCTGTTCATTTCAGATGCCCATTTTTGGATTGGATCTTTAAATTTGGGAGTCTAATTTTTTTAAGTTCTTTACATATTCTAAATAGTAGAACTTTGTGTGAGGAAGAGCTGGTGACAAGTATTTCCCACATTGTGGGTCTCTTCACACTATTGGTTGCTGTGAAGAGATCCCATTTGTTGATTGTGCTAGTTCACAGGCAGCTGCGGTTTTGCTCATAGAATCTTTTCCTACACCAATGCCTTCAAGAGTTCTACCTATCCTCTTTTCCAGCTGGGTTAATGTTTCTGCTTTGATACTTAGATCTTTAATCCATTTTTATTTTAGTTCATATAAATTCAATGCAATCCCAACTGAAATCCCAGGAGCATACTTCACAGACCTTGAGAAAACAATCCAAAAATTCATTTGGAATAAGAGACTTAGAAGAGCAAAAGCAATTCTAAAGACAAGGTAGGGGGTATCACAATCCCTGACTTGAAATTGTACTACAAAGCTACTGTGATAAAAACAACATGGTACTGGCAAAGAAATGGATCTGAGGATCAGTGGAACAGATTAGAAGATACAGAAATAACTCCAGACACGCTCAGCCACCTCATCTTTGACAAAGGAGCCAAACACCCTCACTGGAGGAAAGATAGGCTCTTTATAAATGGTTCTGGAAAAACTGGGTTTCAACTTGCCAAAGATTAAAACTAGAAAATCAATTACCATGCATGAAACGATATACTTTTGACCAGAATCTCCCTATCTTTCCCATACCCTGGCCTTCTCTTCTCTATTTCTATGAATTCAAGTTTTAAAAATACAACATATTAGTGAGATCATGCAATATCTGTCTTTCTGTGTCTGGCTTATTTCACTTAGCATACTGTCCTACAGGTTTTACCTATATTGTCAAAAGTAGCAGGGTTACCGCCTTTTATGAGGCTGAATGCTTGTCTGTGTGTGTGTGTGTGTGTGTGTGTATGGTGTGGTGCATCTCAGATTTTCATTATTTGTTCATTCATCAGTAGATGCTTCAGCTATTCCCATATCTTAATTACTGTGAATAATGCTCAATAAACACGAAAGTAAGATGCCCCCTTGAAACAGTAATCTTATTATAT
>NW_022900940.1:27599423-27623264 GCF_012274545.1 Fukomys damarensis
ATATATACTCAGCCATGGAATTGTTAGGTAATATGATAATTCTATTTGAAATTTTTTGACTTGCCTAAATATTTTTCAGTTATGATTGCACCAATTTGTGTTCCTCTGTACAATATAAAAGGGTTCCCTTTCTTCCAGAACCTTTCAACACATACCTTCTGACTATTCAGTAAAAACCATCCTAACAGATATGAGATGATATCTTTTGCTTTTTGAGGTGACATTATTGTGGTGTTGATTTGTGTTCCCCTAGAGATGAGTGCAGTTAAGTGGCCTCAGTACCCTTGACATTCTCTCCTGGAACCACACACAGCACAGTCTGAAAAACTCCATAATTTGTTGCTCTCCTTACCTTTCATTCCTGAGGATTGAGCACAAAATGTTGATCTTCCTTAGTAACTAGCCTTCTCTAGGATTTATATTCCTCTTCTACCAAAAAGGTTACTGTCATGACAGTAAGTCAATACATGTCAGCTATAACCATCAATGTTAACGGCCTCAATTCACCAACCATCAAGGTTACTGTCTTCCAATGCAAGATAATTTTAGACACAAAAAACAGGGCATTTGTGTACAATCCCAATGAAATTTCACATGATGGGTTTGGACGCGGCTTCAAGGAATCAGAAGACAAAATACTATACGGTGACTCTTTGTTTTGCAGTACATTTAATTGATTCTTGAGAATTCTCACCTGCTGAGCTTTAAAAAAATCACAGCAAGTGATTAAAATTGCTTTGTTTTGGCTAATTTTAAGTCTTCATTTATAAATTTAAGGTTTTGCTCTGTATACACGTAGTTGCTTTGAGAGAATTTTACCACAAGTTAGGAAAATAAAATCAAACTGAAAAGGAAGTAGAAATTTTAAAGTCTAGACCCAGTACAATGATGCTTTACAAGAGCAAGGCTTTCATCCAAAACCTTGCCTAACACAAATCATTCTGCAAGTGCCATTTACATAATTGGATAAACTGAGAGGTCTGCTGTCTGGCAAGCACCCACTTATAAATTTGGTGCTTTCAGTCCTATGTTAGGCAGAGCTGGCACCTGTGCTTTAAATTTTTTCCTCTTATGATCTTGGCACACATCTATGTGTACATGCATAAAATTCCATCTGGTGGTATATGGGGTGATTTTCTTTAGAAGACTGCATTTGGCTAGTAGATGAGATAATGCATCAAAAGCTTTCCACACTAGGAAACTGTATCTCCTACCCTTATACTTTTTGATTAACTAAGTAGGCTAAAATACATTGTTTTTTGAGCAAACACTTTCTATTCAAAGCATATCTTTACAGCAAAAGGAGCTGTCATGCTCTGAGTGATCACATTGACCAGAAGGCTTTCTTTAAAGTAAACCCTGTCAGCTGCCAGAGGCTCTATAGAAAATACAGTATGACACAAGGACTAAATGAATATCTTGATAACTGCCCTGCCACAAATGATGTAAAGAGAACAAATACACAGTTGAGAAAATTATATATATTTAGACTCACATTATTTGATTAGCTTAGCCAAGACTGAATACACTAATTTGCCCTTAGCAAAACCAGCTTTCATTTCTTTCCTTGAGTGATTACTATACACCTGCTATAATTTGAATATGATTTGTATCCACTGAAATTTATGTCGTAAAACATTTGGATGGTGCTGGGAACTGAACCCATACATGAACCCTCACACATGCAAAGTACATGTTCTACCATGGAGCTTTACTCCAGCTCTCATGTTGAAATTTCTCACGTTGAGAGGTGAGGCCCACAGGAGGAATTTGGGTCTTGAAGTAGAGCTTATATGGAGGGTTTCATGTAATTCCCGAAGAGTGAGTTAGTTATCCCAAAAGCAGGTATTACAAACTGAGCTTGGCACCCCCTCTGCACACATGTGGTCTTCTTACACATCCCCCTTCTTTCCTCTGCTTTTCCACCATGACACAAAGCAGCATGTGACATTTGCCAGATGTGGTCCATGATCATGGCCCTCCCAAACTCCACAACCATGACCCAAAATACTGTAAGCCTCTTTTCTTTATAAATTCCTCAGCCTCGAGTATCTTGTGATTGCAACACAAAATGGAATAGGACACTACCCATCCTCAGCCTTTGGCTAAACTCTAGTTTTCTGTCTGAGTTTAAGTCTAGAGTTAATAAGCCAAATGATGCAATTTCTCCCCTCATAGGTAGATTATACATACAGAAGTTCTCTGTGTCCTTTTCTTCCTATTCACAGAACTTTCCCCCTTGATTCTGAGTACATTGTACATTTAGTTTATAAATCAAATGTAAGTCTAATGTCAGTCTGCTTGTCTTTCTTTCATACAAAATCTGTATTTTTTCACTGCTACTTTTTTTTCAGCTTTAATTGAGTTTATTGGTACATTTTAGGGATACAGTACAGTTATATTCATTGTTGGGATCTTGTACCTCCACATGACAAGTCTTGATTCTCATTTTTTCCCCTTACCCCTGCCCTCCCTTCACCCCCTTCACTGCTACTTTTTAGTATTTTCTTTTTATCTATAATTGATATGTCATCTGAATGTGCCTTCAAGGGCGGAGATTTAGCTCAGTGGCACCACACCTGCCTTGCAGGTTCAAGGTCCTGAATTCAATCCCAGTTTTAAAAAAAAAAAACAGATGGGATCAGAATGTTTCTTCAAATCAAATTCTCAGCATAACTGTAGGAAACATACCCAGCACATATTGTACCACTCAGCTACACTCCTAGCCCTCATGTTGAAATCTGATTGCCATTCAACAGTATAGCTTACATATTTTCATTTGAAATTTATGCTTTCTTATGTCAGTATTCTTTTCTAACTTGTATTTCTACTTTGCTTAATGTTACCTGGAATCCAGTTTACCAAACATATCTAATGTTTTTTCAATAAATAAAATCAATAAAAATAAATGTACATTCTACTCAGGGGTATATACCGAAAAGTGTGGGTCAGACAAAAACTTGTATCCAAATGTTTCCAGTAACACTATTCATGAAAGCCAAAAAGTAGAAATAATCAAAATGTCAATCAAGTGATGAATGGTATATTATACATAATATGGCGTATTATGTAATGGAATATTATTCAGTCATAAAGAGGAATAAAACAGTAATACATGTTACAACCCAAGTAAAACTTTTTTATGATAATGAGGAATGAACCCCAGGCCTTTTCACCGAGGTACATCCCTAGTCATTTTTTTTTAATTTTTAATTTTGAGGCATGGTCTCACTAACTTGTGATGTTGCCCAGACTGGACTCAAATTTCTGGTCTCCCTCTCAGTCCAGAGTTCTGGGATTGCAACATGTGTTACCAGATCTGGCTCCAGATGAATCTTGAAAACATGCTGAGTAAGGGACTGTACACAAAATTACAGAGTATATTATTCCATTTATATATATCAGGAATAGAGAAATCTGTAGAAACAGGAAACATGTCAGTGGTTTCCAGGGCCTTTTGGAAGAGTATAACAGACAATGATTGAAGGAGATAGGGGTTGAAGGGGAGGGCAGGGTGATGGGAAAAAAATAAGAACCAAGATTGATTATGTAAAGGTACAAATTTCCAACAATGAATTTCATTATATTGTGTACCTTAAATGTACCAATACAATTAATGTTTTTAAAAAAATAGACAATGATTGTTTCATGCATATGGGGTTTCCGTTTGAAGTGATCAGAAAACTCTGAAACTAGATAGAAGCCATAGTTGCCAACAATTGTGAATAGACAAAATGCCATGACGTCCAGGCTTTAAATGGTCAACTTTACATTATAGGAATTTTGCCTCAGACTTTTTTACATAAAAATATATCAATACACATTTGCTTCTAAGGTGGAAACCTTAAACCCTACAAACCACAAATCATTCTTACACTACTCAGATGTTATACTACTTAAATGACATAGGTAAAGCATCATACAAAAAGTATCATAATCATGATTATTACCCTTTCTTGGACAGAAAGGGCCCCTTCCGCCTTTCTTTTAAAGACTTACAGCTGCAGTTTATTGATGTCAGTCTGTTAGGATGATGACTGCATGTTCTTCCCCACAGTTCCACTTTGAGTTTCAGTTTAAGAAAGGTCACAGGTCTCTGCTCTAGTTATGAGTAGCAGGCTGCTCCTCCTGTTGACTGGACTTCAAACTGCATGAGCCCAAGAAAACAAAAGGGAATGACAGCAAATCTTTCCCTAGAGGTTGAATTCACTTTGGTGTTTCCACCATGTAGTGTTGTCATCTCAGTTTTTTATTCAAAAATCAAACACTCCTGAATACCTCCTAGATATATGTGTTGCAATAGTTAGGATCACTTCATCAAGCCAAGCAAAGATGCCAGCCCTTCTAGGGCTTGTCTTGTACGATAGAAAGAGAAAAAATAAACACTAAACTCTAGAAGGAAACAAATTGCATAATGTTAGAAGCTATGATGTGCTTTGGGGAAAAGGAAAGGTAAGGATCATTAGGAGTGTAAAGAGGGTAATAAGGGTTAGCCTGTGAGACGGTGGAATGTGAAATGATGTTAAGGAAGTAAGAATCAGACCTCTAGGGAACCAGCATTCATTGTGGTGCTTGCCCTGGCAGAGCCTGTGCAAATTGTCTGCATGTGTGAAAACAGCAGCAAGGAGGTAAGTGTAGTAAGAACATGCATAATGAGAGAGGAGAAGGAGCTGAAATGAAATCAGATGAAAAGGCAAACAGAAGGGCTGGAGATTTAACAAATTGTCACCATGCCTGCCTCAAGCACAAGGTCCTAAGTTTGATCCCCAGTACCCCGTCACCACCAAAAAAAAAGAGGCAGACAGATCATATTAGGTCCATGGGGACAACTGCAAAGACTGAGTATTATAAAAGAAAGAGGGAGCCACAGAAAGGTTGTGAGTGTAGGCTTTGACCATGTCCTGTTTGATTTCCCATTGTCTCAGGAAGATTTTCCCTGAACGATAGACTCATCATGTTACCTCCTAAATGAGATGCTTCCTGTGCACATTTCAAACTCTTCTTGGTTCCTACTTTAGCCACTGCTGCAGTTACTAGCTCTCTGCAGGCTTTTACCTCTTTGGGGGGCTATAATAAAGGGATTTCCCCTTTCCTTGACCTACACTATAATCTCTTGCTTTCTGCAGAAAGATTGCTTTGAGGCTGGCCCAAGATGTCTTCCAGATTACTTGGAATTTGTGCATTCTTAATCCAAATGTACAGGGGAGTTAATGTCAGTGAGGCCATCCTGAGCTATAGAGGACCAAAGCTGATGACCAGTGTCACCCTTCTTGTATCTTCCAACTGAATAGTTCTTAGATGTATTACTAAGACACTTCACAGAATCCCACTGGATCCAACCCTAGATACATGTAGCACTGGATGATTCATAAGGGCTTCTTGTGCTGGCTTCCCTCCTCTACTCCCTGTACCTCTGCTCTCTTGAGTCATTTCCAAATAAGCTCTACACGCAAGCATATATCTCAGTTCTGCTTTACAGAAAGACAAATATAAGACATCTCTTTATACTTTCAAACCATACTTCTTTTCCCCCAGAGTGGTATCCCTGGAACACAGTACCTGCCTAGAATAGCACAAATCCTCACACTTATCTCACCTTGATTGACAGCTAATTATATCTTGGTTGCCTCTGGTTCCTCGTATTTTCCAGTCACCCTCCAATCCTTCATGGCTGAGAGGCATAAAATGAAGATGGAAAACAGGCAAACACTAATTTCACGAGATTGGACGCTATGTCCAGAATTTATAGGCAAAAAAGACTCATTGGTTATTTTAGTCAGTGGAGCAATTTGATCATGTTCTTGAACAATAACCAATGGTAGCATAGAGGGTGGGATAAGAGGAGTAAAGTCAAACTATGAAGATTAAGAACAAAGAGTTCTGGAGAATATCCACACTAATTAATGATCACTATTTTCTCATGCAACTGTCATCTGAGAAAGGGGAGGGGAAGGGAAAGAAAAAAGAATTAAGATGTGTTATGTATATGTACCAACTCCCCACGATGAAGATCATATAGTGCAAACATGTACTAATGAAAAAAGTTTTAATTTACAAAATAAAAATATAAAACTATCAACTGCTAATAATGTTGAGCATAGCAGTGGAGCCAAATGATAGAGGGGCCCATTAGATCCTCCAGTGGAGGTGTGGACTGTCCTAGGTTGAGGGCTGGCAAGTCAGGTGAGAGGAAGGATAAACACACAAAGGTTCTGGGAAATAGGAGGAATGTGGTGGAAGGCATCTATCACAGGACTCGTACTGGATAGAGAAGGTGAAGAAGCCAGGGAGCAAGAGTGAAGATCTAAAAGTCAAGACAAGCAAGTTGTGTTGGTGCATGCCTGTCATTCCAGCAACTGGGAGTCTGAGGCAAGAGCATCACCATGAGTTTGAGGCCAGCCTGGGCTACATAGTGGGTTCAAGTTCAGCCTGACGTGTAGAGCTAGATGTTGTCTCAAAAAAATCCAAAAGAACAAAATGAAAATGAACTAAATAAAGGAGTCAAGACAGTAAAAAAAAATGTGATGAATTTGGAGAGAGACAAGGAAGTGAATCATTACAATCTTCATTTTACTCATTTATAGCATTTGAAGACTTGATATAAAAATATGGATACTAATGACTGAAATGAAGTTTGTGGATTATCCGAGAATTTCAAGAATAATTGGATTGAATACATAATGTAATTCAATGCTGCCTAATTTATGGGAACTAATTATCTCATTTTAAACTCTAAAATGACTTTAAAGTCTAAAGTGAAGCAAGCTTCTACTAGTTCCATATAAATGTTAATATGGGCCCACAGCTGAATAGCTATAAAAATGAGACCAGACACTATAAAGAGACTTGGTGTTGGCAATAAGATTTTTAATAATTATTGGAAATAAGATCCAGAGCCATGACTCTAAATTTATTAAGAATAATGCTCACCATTATCAGAAACTAAATCACATAGTACTTGAAAAAGTTGAAGAAGCTGCTGAAAATATAAGTACATTAGCAATCTTTTAAGCCAATCTTAAAAATAAATCCAAATCCTCAGAATTGCATTAATAAATAAATAAACAAATAAATATTTGGTCAATTTTGGTAATTTTTCCTTGTTCATCACTTTTCCAAGTTTTACTCATCATTTTCACTATTGTAACGCTTTTCGTACATAAAATGAAAGCCAAGATCAATGTGAAAACCAAGTTAGCAATCAGGTCTGGAAACTACCAAAGACGTTTTTGCTTACCTATTTATCATATTAACTTACTTTTATCTGGTTATAATGAGTATATATTGTCATTTCAGCAAAACTGCATAAATTTCCCTGAAAAATACACAGAAAAAAAGTCACACCTAAAAAAATGACAAATGAACACATACACCAATTGAAAAGCTACATCCCACCACATCAGTTGTCCACTGCTATGTTACTGGTGAGAAACAACAAAATACCCATCACTGGGTTGTGAAAACAAGTGTTTGTGTAGATGTGGTGACAGATTTGCTGTGTAGCACCACTGACCTTTCTTAGCTCACTCAGGACCTGTGGGTTGGGCAGGTAGCTCGGGTCCAGGTAGAACTACATGGAATCAGCTCAGCAGTTATCCCCATTGTCCCTTTGCCAACATCAGGAGAGCCAGAAATGTGCTTCTCATGGCAATGTCAAAAGCCCAATTGCAAAGACACTTTCAAAACTCTGCTTTAGTTGCATTTCTAACATCTCATTGGCCAGAGCCTGCCATCTGAGACCAGGGGTGGGACAACAGGACCTGCTCACAGTGAAAGAATGCTGATCATGGCCACTGCTGCAATTTGCTATATTCGCGTTAAAGAATTTACCCAAAGAGGGCCGGAGATTTAACTCAGTGGCATCATGCCTGCCTCCAAGCACAAGGTCCTTGTTTGATCCCTGGTTCGGGTGGGGGGAAGAATTTACCCAAAGAAATGTTTTTACCAGATAAAGAACAAAACTGTGCATCAATATAGTGATTAAAATATGCAAAAATTAGAAACCTAAATATCCATGTACAGGGACTTCCTTAACATGCCATACAATAAGAAAATGAAAATTTTTGCAGTTATTAAAGTATTTACAGATTCTTTTCTTTTTTTAAATGCAAAGATGTCTACCACATATTATAGAGTGAATACAAAGGAACTCACAGAATACAATGAATGGTATAAGCCAATTCATTAAAATGCATGAATAAAATAATAACAATAATAAAATAAAGTGGAATATCTTTAAAAAATAAAAAATAAAACATAAATATTTCCACAAGTTGACACATAAAAATTTATGAAAAAAATGTCATCTATAGGCTTTTCTGAATTGTAGATTCAGATGTTTGTTTCTTTCTCTGTGCTGATTGTTTAAAATAATATACAAATATTTTTAAAAGCAATAATCAAAATATAATAAGTAAATAACCCATATTTAAGATTAAATGTAGAGAAAAATCGATCTTAATTTAATTCCTGTCTTATTCAAAGAGAATCTGCTGAGAACACGGAAAAAAGTGAATTTCACGATTCGGGTCAGGCTTTTGACTTCCACATAAACGACAGGTTGAAATTCAGGTGATTTTTATGAATGTTCACTTGTTAATCCAAGGATGTCACTCAATTACTCTTCCAAACAGTGGCAGCACAAAGTGGGTGGTGGCTTCGACTATAATCTGAATTGAGGTAGAAGGGAAAGATTTGGATTTCCTATGCCACTGAAAATAATGGAAATGGAGAGTAATCCAGAATAGAATTTTTTTTGGGGGGGGCGGGTATGGGGGATCGAACTCAGGTCCTTGTGCTTACAAGGCAGGCAGTCAGAATAGAACTTCATTTACTCAAAAAAGAAACAACCCGAGATCCAAATATTATTGAAGCCTCCCAAGTAATTCTAAATTGTATAGTGGTCACATCCCATAAGATAGATAAAAATTGGAACTAACTTAACAATGTTTTATGTAGCCTGATGTGCCTCATGCTATAGTTTCAGCATGAAATCTTTCTTAAAATTATTATAATATATTTGTTATTAGTACTAAAAACTCTATGTGTGAGTTATACTTGTAGCTCATCTCACTTAAGACTAGCAAGTTTCAAGTGCTGGAATGCTCAGTAATTGTTTTTGGATGGTGGCTAACCTTTCTGATAGTGGCAGTCTAGGGAACAAAACACCATGGGTTTCCATTTGTGCTGACAGATTCCTGGTACCTCTTTGAGCAAGGAACCAGAGTGATTCCCTTAATCCAAAACTCCACTGGCCAGTAGAATAAAAATTTAATCTTGGAGATTTTGAAAGGGAAATTCCAACATAGGTGGATGTGGGACTGCTCATGTGTGTGTGTGTCAAGAATCTGAAAGGCCTCTTATAACAACAAATCACCTTTTCTGCACTTGCACTCAGATTGTTGGACTCTATCAGCATCCATAACATAACAACAAGCTTTGGTACCATTGTAAATTAAAGGCCTCAGAAGATCTCAACTGAGAAACAACCACTAGTCAGTAATCCTGTCCCTGATCAGTTTCCCCTTCTTATCTTCCTGTCTTCCACAGCTCTTTCACATCCTCACCATGCTCCTTAAGTACACTGTCTTTATGTACTAGCTTATTCTGTCATCTCCCCATGGGAAAATGGAAGCTTCAAGTAAGAATTTCATTTCCCTAAGCTTAAGTACCCTACTTCACCCTTCAGACTTAGAAATCACTTTACCTACTCTTTGCTCTTTTCTGAGTCCCTTTCCATTCACCTCCGACATTCCGAGGAATTGCCTTATCCATCAACCCTTGCATAGTCAACTTCTATTCTTCTCTCTTTTCAGCATATAAACATGTTCAAATTTTTCTGGTCTTAAAACCCTGTACATGGAATTAATGTCACAGCTTTCTTCTCTGCATCCTTTTGAAGTAAACTACCACCCTTCCTCTATTAAAATTTCCCCTAAAACCATCAAATCTCTCCTCCTGAAAAATCCCACAGTGCCTTTTCTATCTTCTTGTTTCTCAGCAATGTCTGACAGAGTTGGCAACATGCTCTGTGTTCAAACGCTTTCTACTCTCAAGGCCGTGACTCCAGTCAGGAGAGATTTTTTTATTTCTCTCATTTCTGGCTACTTTCAACAACCTCTTGGCAGTTTTTTTACTTACGTAGTACTTAGTATTGTTGTCCTTCAAGTGTCAATCGTCTACCTTTTTGGTTTTCCAAAAGTGGTCCGTGGGGCCAGGGATTTAGCTCAGTGGTTCTACTGCCTGCCTCGCAAACACAAGGTGCTGAGTTCAATCCCCGGTACCCAAAAATAAAAAAACTGGGGCTCAGAATTTAGTTCAGTGGTTCCACCGCCTGCCTCACAAGTGCAAGGTTGTGCGTTTGATCCCTAGTGCCAAAGAAAAAAGATAAAGAAAAATCAAATGTGGTCCGTGAATCAGCAGCTTTGCCATTATCTCAGGGGTTGGTAGACATTCAGAATCTTGGAATTGAATCCAGAGATTCTGAATCAAAATCTGTATTTTAACAAGATCTCCAGGTGATTTACATGAACACTCTACTTTGAGAAGTGTTCTTTTATATTTGCCATTCTACACATTCTCATGATTTTCATTACTACCCACCTCCTAATGAATCTGAGATCCCAGGAGTTCTCTCAAGCTTCATTAACATACAACTGTATGTAATATTGCCCATTGGACCTCTCTTCTTATTGGCATGACTGTGGCCCCACAGTCATGCCCCCTATGTGATATGGAGATCATGAGAGAAGAGTAGTCGTAAAATACCTTGTCTTTCTTTTCCATCCCTAAGATGCAAAACCAGACACCCAGCAATTTAAAGGAGACATTTATTTTGGCTCATGATTTCATTCCATATTTGGCTAGCTCCAAGGCAAGGAGTTATGGCAGAAGGGTATGGTGGAGGAACAATCATAGAACCAGGCAATCAGGCAATCGTGGCAATCAGAAAGCAGAGAATGAAGGGAGGAGCCAGCCAGAGAGAGAGAGATATGACCTTCCAGATCACACCCCTAATGACGCACCTCTTCTCACTAGGCCCAAAATCCCAACAGCTCACTTAGCTAGTATAATACCCCTAATCACCTCCAAAAAGCCACACTTACAAGTGCTGAGCTTTGCGGGAACATTGAAATATAACGTATAACATACCTCATGTGGGAGTTAGGTTGAACTTGACTCGAGCCCTAAAGTATAAACTGGGGAGAGAAAGAAATTCAGATAAGTATAAGATAGAGGGAACCAAAAGCATATTTACCTTCAGAATTGATAAATAATTCTTTCTTTCGAGGTAGTACTCTCCTGCCAGGGAATTTGAGGAAGAAGTAACCGTTCAGGATTTCTTTAGCTGGTATGAGAATTCACCTAGATTCTTGGTCTCTATCCTCATTTTACTTCTTGATCAAATATGTATTGAATTCCGTCTATTTGTCCAGTACTATTCTAGACACTGACAAAACAGCAATGAATAAAAGACACAAAAATTACTGTACCAGAATTGTTGCTAGAATTTATTTTCTTCTCTTCATGAGTTAAGAAGAGGTTATCATGCAAGGTAAGTCCCTTTGTGACCAACTCTGTTAAGGTCCAAGGCTCAGAGGGAATTCTGAAACATCATGAAATACTTTAAGGAAAAGGTTTTATACTGAGGAAATTTATAAGCAAGAGAAAATAGGAAAAGAAGGCCTGGATCCATCACGTTCTGCTTGCCTTTAAAAAGAAACTTGCTGGAAGCTGACCCCCTTGTAACCCCAATATTATGGATGCATTTATATATCCATATACTACTTACATATGCTAAAACCTTATATTACAAGAAAGAATAATGCCTCTGCCCTCCAGCAAGGACAAAGGCAAAGTATAAATGTAACTGTAAATCTACCACAACTGAGAAGCCTTTTAAAAGTAGATTGGTAGAGCCAGGCATGGTGGCGCACACCTGTAATCCCAGCACTCGGAAGGCTGAGGCAGGAGGATCGCTGCGAGTTCAAGACCAGCCTGAGCTACATAGTGAGTTCCGGGTCAGTTTCAACTACATAGTGAGACCCTGTCTCAAAAAAAAAAAAAAAATGGGCCAGGGATTTAGCTCAGCAGTTTGGTGGCCTGCCTTGCAAGTGCAAAGACCCAAGTTCAATCCCCGCACCAAAAAAAAAAAAAAGTAGATTAGTAAATTGATCACTGTATATAAAAACTACTGAATCTTTACTTTACATAGACTTCATTTCTGATACATTCCTCATTGCCTTAAAGGTTAACTTAAACCAGTGTCATAGTTCAACTAAAATAGTACACCATAAAAAATAAACTAATGACACACACCAGTAAATGTGAAAGTAGTCCATTAGAGTCTAGCTATGAGCAGAAAAAATATTGACAACAGAACTCTAAATCACAGAAAATTTACAGTGGATTTATTGAGTAACTGAAAAAATAGGCCATTCCTGACACTTTTGAAAAGTGGTATCTTCTTCAAACCCCAAACATCCGACTCTTAAATATTTTTGATAACTAAAAATTTGAACTGTGAGAAGCCATGCACATCTTTTTACATTTCTATTTTTATACTGCATCTTAGTGCTGACAAAATAGGGAAGAAAAAAAGCAGAACCTTTATATCAGACTTCTTGCCTTTCATTTGATCTGAACCCTATTATTACATATTTGCAGAAATATACAACAGCACCCAATCTTTTTCTCTATCTCGAGTTGGTTTCCCTGCAATCTTCACTGTCAGTATAAAACTATCGTGTCTATTCATGGAGACTAAATTCTAAACAATGATTACTGACAAATTTCTCTATGGTTTACTGATTTCTCAAAGAAAATGGATTTTCTATCCAGCTAAAATTAATTATAATTGTTACAGAAATCAAAGTGCATCTGACAGCTTCAACAGAAAACAGTGTGCTTTGTTCCTTTTCATTGTATAAGTAATCATATCCTCCAAAGTAAATTAGAATCTCCCTTAAAAAGTATTGCCCACTGGACATATATACTGCAGAAAATCAGGGTATGTGCAAAGAGGTTTGCAGGGTGAGGTTTCAGAGGAGGCATCCAGGGATAGTTCATCACATCTAGCCTGCCCAAGAATATAAAAGATATGGGAAAAGTGACACAGGAATAGTCACTATCTAGGAAAACAATCCAGGTTCAATGAAGTATTTCTGCCTTAAAAAAAAAATCACCCAAAGCCAGGCATGGTGGAGCATGCCTGTAATCCCAGTCCTCATGAGGCTGAGGCAGGAGGATTTCTGTGAGTTCAAGACCAACCTGGGCTACATAGTGAGTTCCAGGCCAGTCTCAACTACACAGTGAGACCCTGTCTCAAAAAAACAACAACAACAAAAAAAAAATCACCCAAAACTTAGTGGCTTAAAAGCAACCATCATTTGTATCTAGATATCCTGCAAAACCTCATGTACTTATAGGTGAGGCTTTTCAGAGATGTTAGGATCTAGGCTGTGCGATACTGGGATTAAGGCTATGTAGTACTAAATTAACCCACTGACTGGTTTACCGTAGCTCTGGCTGTAGATACTGGGAAGGCCCATCCTGGGTGAGAGTGGGACCACTCAAAAGGCTTATAGGCTGGTTGGGGTAAAAGGGAAAGGGAAGCCTCCTGCCTGCTCTGCCATGGAATGTTTTCCTTCCGCCATGTCACCCTGCCTTGGAGCCAGCCAGCTACAGACTGAAAACTTTACTGAAACTGTGAGTCAAAATAAACCTTTCCTCCTTTAACTTTGGGTTGGGTATTTTGTCTTAGATAAAAGTAACTAAGACATTGTGTTACATTCCATATATCTATAGGCTGGAGAGGCAGTTTGTTGGTCTAAGGCCACTTCTGTACACAGTTAGCTTGTAAGTTGGTGATAGTCTGGCTGGTCAGTAATGGCTTCACAGGGACAGCTAGGAGGTCTCAGCTCTGCTTTTTATGGGCTTCTCGCCTTTCAGCAAACTAGCCAAGGCTCACTCTCCTGGTAATACCACAGACAGAATAAAGGCATAGAAGGCCTCTTAATGACTGAGTTTAAGATTGGCATATCATAGTATGCACTGCATGCTGTTGGTTAAAGCAAGGCACCAGTCAGCCTAGATTAAACAGATAGGCAAATGGACTCTGCCTTTGGCAAGGAAGGCAATCTTTAAAGTCATATTCTGAAATATAAGGTAGAAAGTTAAAGTATGTTATTCGTAAGCCTACTACCAATGGGAAACCTCAGGTCAGTTTCGTCGAATATTGTATTTTTATTGGATACTTACTTGGGGATCGGCTTCTTAGACTTTATCTTTCTGAGGCTGTATCTTGTAGATGCTATTACACTTTAAATGGCAAGTCAGGGGCCAGAGACTTAGCTCAGTGTCACCGTGCCTGCCTTGCAAGTGCAAGGTCCTGAGTTCGATCTCTGGTACCAATTAAATAAACCAAATAAATGGCAAGTCAGAAAGATGATGGGGCAAGAAAAAAAGAGGAAGATACTGTCTGTACCTGTAGGACTTTATTGGCCTTCAGTCTTCACCAAAACTGTCTCAGACCCTTGCTGCTATCTTAGGGTAAGTGCTATAAACTATCCTGCTCCTCAAATTTTAAAAAAAACAAATTTTTTTTTTTAGATAAGTTCTTTCTGAGTAGTCCAGGCTGGCCTTGAATTTGTGGCAATCCTCCTGTTTCAGCCTCTTGAGTGCTGGGATTATAGGCATGTACCACCACACCTGGCCAACCCCTCAAATTTTAAAGAGGCAATGTGCTTTGCTTTGGCCAAGGGGATGTGCCACCATAAAACAGTTAAAATTGCTCATGCATTCAGTTTATACTACAGTGCTTAGGCTACTATAGTAAGAAAAACAGATCGTGGGGTAGATACTGCCTTCAGCATGGAGCAGAAGCAGCCTAGGAAACCCACAGGTGCATAGGCCAGAAACAGATGCTTATAGTTATGTACAATTAAAACTGTATGGGTTACACAACAAAAGTTGACAATAAATGAACTAAGCAGATGAAGGCAAAGAGGACAATGGAGATTCTGAAGGCAAGAATCCAGCAGAGAAGTGATGAAGTTACTATCTTCAATTAGGGTTAGTTTGACACATGAATTTTCTGTAAAAAGTCATACAGAGTCTTTTTTCTTCAATGAGCATATGAGCTTTGATTTAAGAGTATCTTTTCTACCAGTTATATGTATGTGTGAAATATGTCTCATACTTAATAGGTGTTGATTATATCCATTCATTTGGTAAACTCTGCATTATCTTTGTTGGTGCAACAGGATACATTGCTGTTTGCTCAAAAACTGTCCTGTAGTCCCCCAGCTGTGAAATAGAGATTGACACGCTAAAATAGCTTGAGGGGCTTTGTTTGGGGGGTATTTTCCCAAAGCATAATGGAAAAAATAATTGAACACATTTAAGAAATACAAAGCAGTATAAGTACTAAATAATAATTACTTGTGAGAATTGAAATGAGAATTGCCTTTGCCAATAATCTTGAGTGAGATTATAGCCCCATTATTTGTAACAGCCAGCAGGAACTTTCATTAAAATTTCTAATTTTCTAATGACTGACTCCTTACCATATCAAAATTATAACAAGTCTGCATTAACCATTGTGAGATGAAAGGATATTCAGTGCAGCCAGTCAGTGTTCTTCTGGGTCATGGTTGGCCAGAGCTGTCCAGTCACACAACCACTGCAGAGAGATGTAGCACTTCCAGTTAGAGAACGATCTTTCCCCCGTGAGATAAGATTCTCAGGTATACTATCGTGGTTGTAAAGCTAACTGACGTGACATCTGACTACTAACAATCTAAAAGACTAATTGTGGATTTACTTGTGTATGCACGCTAGTGATTATAATAATAAAATGTCTGCTACTTGTTAAACAGCTACTATGCGCCAGGTCATATATATCCAACATCTATATGGACAATTCCTGTGCATGTTAGATGTCAATAAATGCTTAACAAATTAATGCTTATAAGGTAAGTGTTACGGTTTAGATAAAAAATGTCCCCCCAAAGGCTCATGTGTTCAGAAGTAGGTAATTAGATGAGTGGAAGTCTGTTGATGAATTCACAGCCGTTGGAAGGGGGGGTCAGGTAGAGGAAGTAGATACAGGAGATGTGTGGTTTCTGTTGGTGGTGGTGTTGTGTTTTTTGTTTTGTTTTGTTTTTGTACCAGGCATCAAACTCTGGACCTTGGCGAGGCAGGTGGCAGCACCACTGAGCTAAATCCCTGGCCCTGGAAATGTGTTTTTGAAGGGTACACTGATCTCTCTGGCTCCCTGATCTCCCGGCTTCCTGGCTGACATGGGTAAAGCAGCTTTTCTCAGCCATGGCCGTTGCCTTGATGTTTCTGCCTTGGAGCCAGCACATCATGGACTGAATTTGTGTGCTAAAATAAACCTTTTCTCCCTTCAGTTGTACATATGTTAGGTATTTTGTCCAAACAGAAAGCTGACTAAGGGCTCAGTGGTGCCGCCGCCTGCCTTGCAAGCATAAGGTCCAGAGTTCCATCCCCTGTATCCCCCCCAAAAAGAAAGAAAGCCAACCAATACAGAATACAGTATGGTTAACTCCTTCCAATTAAGAAAAATAGAATTCAAAGAACATAAGTAACTTGGATAATAAATAGTAGAGCCAGAATTTACCAAAAAGGCTTTTTAAAATTCTAAAACCGTGTCACTATCTATTCTTTCTCCTAGAATATTAGCAGACTGAATCTGTGCTCTTTAGACATTTCTGCACTACGCCAAGGTGAGCACATTACCCACAGTTATTTGAGTCCAGCTACCCCATGGAAGGTAAGAAAGAGGGCTGTAGGCCACCAGATTGGGGTAATTTTCTTTACAACCCTGATCCCTTTGAGAATATGCGCTCTAAAACCTGGTTTGAATAAGGTACCCTGGTGCTTCCAAGCAGAAAGTTTACCCAGAGGGACTGCCAGCTTCGCCTATTCCGTAATTCTTTTAATTAGTCTAACTGCCTGCGAAAGTACTGACCTGAGCCAGGCATGGTGGCACACACTTGTAATCCCAGCACTTGGGCAAGCTGAGTCAGGAAGATCACCATGAGTTTGAGCCTAGCCTGAGCTACATAGTGAGTTCAAGGCCATCCTGGACTATGCCACAAGACCCCATCTCAAAAAAACAGAAGAACAAAGTATTGACCTGCCCCTGTTATTCCTATTCCTCCAAGATGCTCCTGTTACCCAGGTCCAGAAAACAAAAACAAAAAGCATGAGTAAATCAGTTTTCAGGCTCCCATTATCTTTTTGTCTGATAAAAATAACTAAGGTAGTAAATGGCAGAATTACAATTCAATAAAAATACCTGGCTTTCCAGAATGTGACCCCCACCTTACTTTGTTCATCATGCTCTTTTCCTGTTTGCCCTAGTATCATGAGCATAGATTGGGAGCCAAAAACATCTCTGTGTTTACTAACTGACTTTGATGCCTCAAAACCTTCTTTTTCTCAACTACAAAAATGCATTGAAACTGAAAAAAAAAGTTGTATTTTAATGAAAGCCTTCGATATCTCTCAGAAAGTATTTTCAATCCAGATAGAATATCAGAACAAGATGGGGTGAAAAAGAGTGATTTTGTATAAGGAGAGTTTTCTGTATGATCCTAAAATTATTTAATGGAAATTGAAAGAATTTTAGTGTGTTTAAACTAGAGACTACCTGGTCCCCTTCCACTTTTGCCCTGATTTTATCTCTTGAAAGAGTTCGATGGAGGAAGAAAAGGGCTAAAGGTGTAGGGAAAGTGGGAAGGGTAGGGGAAAAGGAACAAGGGAAAAGAAAAAAATATGAGAAAATGAAAAAATGGAAATAAAGTGTTTGTAAATGGGGAGGGGAGGAGGGGGTGAAGGGAGGGCAGGGACAAGGGGAAGAAATGAGAACCAAGACCTGTCATGTGAAGGTACAGGATCCCAGTAATAAATGTAACTGTACTGTATACCTAGATTGTACCAATAAACTCAATAAAAAGAAAAAAAAAGAGTTCAATGGAATGAAAGCTCAGTGAGGGCAAGAATCCTTGATTCACTGATATAACTAAGGACCTGACACACAATTAGTGCTCAATAAACATTTGTTGGATGAATGTGGGAATGGAGACATTACCAGAAGCGGCTATGTTTAGAGCATTTCGACTCCCTGCGGAATTGTTAATGTGATCAAAAACAGGGATTTAAAAGTCAAACAAATTAGAATACTAGTCCTGACTCTATGTCTTACCATCTGTTTAAGCTTAGGTAGAAGTTGAACTTTCATAGGCCAGCGTTTGTCACCTGGAAATGGCCATAATGCCTACTTGCTTAAGGTTGTTTGTAGGATTAAATAATACTTGAAGACTACTTAACACAGTCCTTGCTTTACAGACTGATTACCTAAGAGGAAGAAAGACACAAAGAATTAGGAAGAGGCAGTCAGGGGCCTTTTGGTTCACAGGCTGCATTTGTATTCCCTTTATAGCTCTAAGTGACTCGTTTCAATAATTCATTCAACAATTATCTATCGGGCATGGCCTCTATGCCAGACATTGGTTTAGAAACATAACTTAGTGAACAAAACAAAGAATCCTCTCATGAAGAAACCTGACTTTCTAGCAAGACCAAAAGGAAAATAAAAGGACACAATAAGTACATTATAAGGTATATTAGTTGGTGATTAATGCCTTAGAAAATTAAAAAGAACAATGTGATAAGAGTGATCAATGGTATGGATGACAGAGTCAGATGAATGCCAAATTTAAGTGGAGTTGTAAGCAGGCTCAAGAGTTTTCAAAAGATAGCATTCAAGCTGGGTGTGGTGGCAAGCACCTGTAATCCCAGCACTCGGGAGGCTGAGGCAGGAGGATCACTTCGAGTTTGAGACCAGCCTGGGCTACACAGTGAGTTCCAGGGCAATCTGAACCACATAGTGCGACTCTGTCTCCAAAAAAATAAAAAAAGATATCATTCAAGGAACCCCTTGGAGGAGCTGAGGGACTAAGTCAACAGTCGCTAGAAGAGCACTGAAGGGTATTTAAGGGTTACTAGAAGTGTCATTAAGGGTCTTCCAAAACATGACCAGGGCTGGAATAGAGTGAGCAGAGTAGGGGAAGATTACTGAGGGCCATGTTTACCACTGTTTGGACTTTTTACTCATTCTGAGAGGCATGGGGATAATGGGACAATTTTACACAGGGGAGTCATATGTTATAGCTTATATCTGGATGTTCCCATAAAGCCTCATGTGCTCATAGGCGGAGCTTTTAGGGAGTGGCTGGATCATGAGTGTGTGCTACTAGATAAGTTCACTGACTAGTATAACATATTTCTTAGTGTGAATGATGGACTTCCTGAACAGGGAGGACCTACCCCGGATACGGGTGGCACCAACCAATAGGATTGTAGCCCAGGTACAATAAAAAGGGAAAGACGGAAGCCTTCCTGCCTCCTGCCTCCTATGCCATGGACTGTTTTTCCTGTCGTGTCCCTCTGCCTTATTGCATCACCTTGGAGCCAGTCAACTATGGACTTAAACCTCTACACAATAAAATAAAAATAAACCCTAGACACCATGTGACATGACCTCAGTGTAAAAGGGTTATTCTTGCTGGGTGTGTGGTGCACACCTATAATCCCAGCACTAGGGAGGCTGAGACAGGAGGATTGCTACAAGTTCAAGGCCAGCCTCGGATATATAGAGGGTTCAAGCCAGCATGAATTACAGAGTGAGATCCTATCTCAAAAAACAAAAACAAAAAAAGGTTAATGTGGCTGTTGTGTTGAGAGTATGCAGTAGAAAATCCAGTGCAGAAGTATTAAGAGGCTTAGCAGTGATGTAGCATGGAGATGACAGAGCATGAACCAGAGAAACATGCAACACACGAAGCATAAGAAGCAGGTGGATTCCATACACATTTCAAAGCTAATTAGAATGACTATGTCAGAGGTTTGTCCCCTGTGGAATACTACTAATCTCTACCTATTTAGAGCTGCAATGATAAATAAAGATATATTTAAATAATTTCATAATTCAGTAGTAGGCAGGATTTTTCCTGTTCACAAGGTATAAGCTCAGATGATAACTATTATTCAGAATTAGTCAATAAATACCTGTTTTTTCTGAACATCACAAAAACACAGACACTGTACACTGTTGATGGAGGTAGCTAGCACCCATGAACATTGTTCTTATGAGCTTGGAGTAAATCAAGTCACTAATTCTAATCACCAATTTATAGAAAATACAAGGCCTGGCTGATCATGTTCAATGGACTCTAGACTTGGCACCAACAAAATACAGATATGGAAAACTCTCAGGGACAGACAACCTATTTCTTTAACTGATAAATTGAAAGAAATGGGACTCTTTTTTACTGAAAGTGATTTCAGAATTACATCTTCCAAATATGTTGACTTCATTTGGATCCTTTTTTGTTTGGGGGTTAGGTGTTTTGGTTTGGTTTGGTTTTGGTTGGTTTTTGTAGTAACAAAGATTGAACCAGGGACTCACACATGTTAGGCAAGGGTTCTACCACTGGTCTATATCCCCAGCCCTTTTAATACCATTTTGAGACCAAGTCTTGCTAAATTGTCCAGGCTGACATTGAACTTGAGATATTCCTGCCTCAGCCTCCTGAGCAGCTGGGATTACAGGCTGTGTTACTATACATGCTAGATCCTGTTTTATAATAAATCCATTTTTTTAAAAAAATGGGTGAGACATTTAAGAAAATTTAAACATTAATTGGATATCTGATATCAGTAGTTATTGTTAACATTCTGAGGTGTGAAAACTGATTTTTTTTTTTTTTTTTTTTTGGTACCGGGGATTGAACTCAGGTCCTTGAGCTTGCAAGGCAGTCCACCAAACCTCTGAGCTAAATCCCCAGCCCTATTGTGGATACATTTTAAAAGAAAGAATCTCCTTATCTTCTAGAGTGAGAATTGGTAGATAGCTTCCATAAAGGGACAGATAGAAAATACTTTAGGATTGACCATACAGTCTTGTGGGGAACTACTTAACTCCACTCTTACAGCACGAGCAGCCATCCACAGTAAGTGATTAGGTGGTAGCTGATGTCAGGCAGAAATAACTTTTCCTCCACCCTCTTACTATATCTATTTGGGGGCCTGTAAATTAACCTGACAAAGGACATTAGCAAAAGGAAAGACAGACTTTTTTCATGTACATACAGAGGAGCTTACAAAAAAAAAATGTGACTGGAGGTAGTCTTTAGAATTTTGGTCTTAAATATTTTAATGAGAGAATAAAAGGGAAAAAGGTTTTAAGGAAAAGCAAATTTGTTTTAGGAAAGATAAATAGGCCCTCAAGTGAGATACAGGATAAGATTTTTGATAATGTCTGTTTAGGAATGATATCAACTTCTCAGTTCTCTCCGAGTAAAGAGTCACTCTTTCCTGGTTTGGAGAAGGGGTGTATAATAACTGAGCTCTTTTGAGAGGCTCCGCTGTTTCATTTTTATTTTTTGTTTTTGTTTCTGACATGGCCTTGCTATATAGTTATGTATGGTTCAGGCTGGTCTTGAACTTGTTATGTAGCCCAGGCTGCCTTCAAACTTGTAATCCCCCTGCCTCAGGCACTTAAGTGTACAGAGATCACAGGCATGCACCACATGGCCAGCAAGAGACTCTGCTTTAAGGCAGATGAAGGAGTCAAAGAAAGAACAGCCTCTTCTCAAATACTTTCAGGTCAAAGTAGTTTAAATGTCACTGGTATTTTTGAGTCCTTCGTTGCACTAAAAACTTTACTTATGAAACATATTGGAATATTATTTGTTACACCTGTTCTAGAGATACATGCTAAAATACTTATAAATGAAATAAGATGATATATGAGATATATTTCAAAATAATCAATTAGGAAGAGGGGGAATGGGCAGGTGTTCAGGTAAAACAAGATTGTCCCTGAATGAATAATTACTGACAAGTACAACAGGGCTTATTAAACCTCTGTATTATTTGCCTTTTTTTTTGGTACCGGGAATCGAACTAGGGTCCCTGTGCTTGTGATGCAGGTGGTGGAACCACTGAGCCAAATCTGCAGCCAACCTCTCTATTTTTTAATGTCCGTAATTTTATATAACAGAAAATAAAAGAAATTAAGACAAAAGCAAAGTAAAACACAATAATCCCTAATATTTTGAATCAACTGTATTATTGAATATATTATATTCCAGACACTATGCTAACCACTTTATACATATTAACTCATTTAATCTTCAAAACAGCACTAAGGTTAGTTATTATTATTATTATTGTTGTTGCCATTTTACAGCTAAGCAATAGGGCAGATAATGAGGTTACAGAACTCATAAAGGGCAGAACCAATATCTGAAATAAGGTAAGCTAGTTCCAGAGTCTATTTGCCTAAAGTTATTAGATATAAAATCTTTATGGATTTGAAGAATTCTTTGTCCTCTTCTAACCATATTTCTTTTCTAGTTAATATGCTGCTCCAGTAATGTCTTGTCTGGGGGATTACCTCCTGGATCTTTGCACTTTACATTAGTATTCATTCATCTTGCAGAGCCTCAATATGATAATTGAGCTTAGTTATTAAAATATGTCTAATTCCTTTTGTATCTGAATGCAGTTTTTATCAAACTCCTCCCTCTTGCTTTGAACACCACATAATTTTTTTTAAAAAATCTTCTTGAGAAGAAAAAAGATACAGTGGCCTATATAAAACGCGAGGTTTTGAGCCTCATTAATCTCACACATACAACAGAAAACAGGCAGGCATAATTTAGGTCATGATCCAGTGTTCTCAACTATCCTTGCATACAAAGGTTTTCACACCAACAGTATTAGCATAATCTTTAAACAGACATTAAAAAACAAAACCACAACTCAGAAGGAACCTGGAGAGGTCATCTAATCCTCCCCTACAGCTAGAAAGAGGTGGGTCTGAGCCAGCCAAGAAAGGCAGCTTTTAAATCTTTCACTTCTTTAGAAGAAATTTCATAAGCTTCTTTGCTAATGTTTCGGACTGCTTACTTTAAGGGAAAATTTTAAAAGACTAGATATGCCATTTTTATCTTGACAAAGCTTTTTTCCTCATAGTAAGTACCAAAGACAACAGTAATACAATCATAACATTATAATAAACTGATGTAGATATATAAAAAATGAGAAAATAAAAAAACCAATACAGTTTTCTGGACTTAGCAGCCAAGTTCCTAAAGAATTAATTAATATGGAAAAGACCACAATGTTTTCTTAAAATAGCCATATGTTATTAGGGTCTACATTTAGTGTATAAATCGCTCTTAGAGTCTTGAAACCATTTCCAGAAAGGTAGCATTATCAAATGTATTAATGAAAACTGAGGCTCAGTGATAGTAACTTAGATCTAGCCTGACTGAGGCCAAATTTCCCATCTGTCCTACCACATCACTCTGGATAGCAAGGAGACCATATAGCAAGTTATTCACCACCAGACCATCGTCAATGAAATTACGTAATGAAATGATAAAGGAAGTTTGCTAAAGTTAGACCAGAAGGGCCACGTGCATTTTAGTTCACTGAGAGGCTATAAAATATGATTAGCCAGTGGTGCGGGGTGTGGACAAAGGGCTGACACGTCTTCTGTACAACTTTAATTTTTTTAATGAGTATATATTATGTGCTGTTTTGTTGTTGCTTTTCTTTTTTTTTCTTTTGGCAGTGCTGGAGATTGAACCCAGGGCCCCGCACATGCTAGGTAAGCATTGTAACATTGAGCCATGTCCCTGGTGCGTCTATGTTTTTATCTATGGCATAAATAATATATATTTTATACATTTACAAATAATATAGATATGTACACTAATATATATATTAGTATATACTATT
>NW_022900940.1:27623281-27638395 GCF_012274545.1 Fukomys damarensis
TTATGGTATTTGGTTTGAAGCTATCCTTGCCAATTTAGTGACCCCTTACTCAAAATTTAAGAAAGATCTGAGGATATAACTCAGTGGTAAAGTGCTTGCTTAGCATCACTGAGGCCCTAGGTGCAATTCCTCAGAGAGACGGAGAGAGAGAGAGAGAGACTGAGACAGACAAAGAGAGATAGTGACAGAGACAGAGAAAAAGAAAGGTATGTGAAATAATACCATAATGCCAAGCACATAAACACTACCTGTTGTTTTTATTATTATTTCAGTACTGAAATTCAGCTAATTTAATGCGCAGAATTTCTGGACACACCATGAATGCAGACAAATTAGCTAAACATTTCAGAGAATGTGCTTCCTTGCAGGTAGAACCACAGCTGCCAAACTAAAACCCACTGTTCAAATGTGGCCCCCTGCTGGCCAATTCCTGCCAAGCTCATTCATTTACATATTTTCTGTGTGGCCGCTTTTGCATTACAAGGGCAGAGCTGAGAAGTCATAAATGAGACCATAAGGATCACTGAGCCAAATATATTTACTATGTAACCCTTTAAAGAAAGCAAGTGACTGGATCCTGAGCTATAGCCATTTTTGTTCAAGATAATATATTTGTGAGATATGACTGTAAATTATGGCAAATGTTTTAAATAAAAAATTAAGAAACGTATTACTGCTAAAGACACGTTGGCATTAATTTCCTCACAATGGTTCCTCTCATTTCACACATACTTATTCCATCATTCTCGCTACTTTCTGAAGCAGTTCTAGAAGTCATCTTTCATAAGTGTGGAGGAGATATGATAAAAAAAAAATATATAGTGAATGTTGCTTCTGAGTGCCGTCCAACAGAAAGGCAGGCTCATAAAAACATTACGGTGTGTCTTCATCCACCTTATTCACCACATCTAGCATCACGCAACTTTGATATGGCCATAAAAAGTAAAATTTTGAATTGACTCTGGACGTTAAGATAGCCCTGTCAGTGCATAATGAAAGAGGCCTTCCAGAACTGCTTCAGAAAGTGGCCACAACATTGGGATGTGTGTTCAAAGCAAAGAGGAGAGGCAGATTAATAGCAATGTGTCTTTTATTGTAATAACATTTTACAATTTAAACATTCACTATCTAGGCCGATGTGGTAGCACACACCTGTAATCCCAGTACCTAGGAGGCTGAGGTTGGAAGATCACACGAGCTTGAGGTCAGCCTGGGCTGCACTGTGAGTTCAAGCCCAATGTGAACTACACAGTGTGACCCTATCTCCAATAAATAAATAAGCATTCACTATCTTTTTATCACACCACAGTCTCTTTATACTTCAAGTCAGGCTGCCTATGTGAAACAATTCCAAAGAAATTACCACGATACCAGTCATCTTTCTCTTACTGGTCCCAAACATCAAAGCTGAATTCCAAGTAACTAAGACACTAGTATGCACTAATTGTGGCTATGGTTTATCTTCTGCACTTATTCTCAACAGTAACAACTCTCTTGGTTTTCTAATAATAGGAACATTGAGGTCCTGGAGGTATTTTCCATTACTGTTGGGACTAATTTTTGTTCATATTGGAATGTATGTTTGAATATGTAGAGGCATATATGCACACGTGTGCGCCACACATCTGGCCTTGTGCAGGAATACTGTTTTTGTTCACAAGGTCAATATGGTCTTTCCCCTCATGAAGAGGAATGTTCTTAAAAGGAAATTAAAAGTGCAAAAACATACACGTAAAAAGATCATTTTTGGCAGTATGAGATGTGAAGAAACAGGCTCTGAGATAGAATTAGCTACTTTAGACTGGGTAGCTAGAGAAGGCCTCTCTAATTGAGAACTGTGTACTGAAATCTGAATCAAAAGAGGAAGCCAGTGTTCACATAAATTTAAGAATAAAAGTGATTCAGGCCAAGAGAGAATAAATACAAAAGTAGAAATGAGCGTGCTACATTTGAGGAATAGAAAGAATACCACCATGCCTTGCATGCGACCTATAAGATATAAGACTAAGAGGGAGGTCATATACAGGCAGGGACTTTGCAGGCCATGGTCAGGGGTTCAATTTCATCCTAAGTCAAATTGGAAGCCACTGGAAGGTTTTCTGCAGGAAATGATATATCTAATTCATATTATGAAAAGATCAATTTTCAGCCATGATATGAAAGGTGTTTTAGAAAGCAGTGGGTAATGGAAACAGAAAGATCAAAAAGTTTAGTCACTGCAGTCCAGAGAAGAGATGATAATTTTGGTGAAAATGAAGAAAATATTTTGTATATTCAGCTGGAATGGCTCTAGGATTAGGAAAAGGAAAGGAAAGGAATCAGGAATGACTCATCATTCTCGTGATATGAGCTACGTTAGATAACAAGCATGGTAAGTCAATCAGTAGGTAATTGGCAAAGCAATTTACTAAAATTCATTTATTTGTTCATTCAACAAATGTTTATTTGAGACCAACTTTTTTCCAATGTTCTATGAAGTAAGGATAATAGCAATGAAGGAAGCAATAAAAATCCCTGTTCTGATGTTTATATTTTAAGAAAAAGACAGTAGAAAAAAAGAAGGGGATTTTGTGAAAGAAAGAGGTCACTCATTACCAAATCCTATCACCTTCTAAATATTTCTTGCCCTTCAAGTTGAAAAGTGAATGGCAGCTACATTAAGGAGACATTAGAGCCAGGTGTGGTGGCACAAATCTATAATCCCAGTACTCAGGAGGTTGAGGCAGGGAGTATTGCTGAGAGTTTGAGGCCTTGGAATACATAGTGAGCTTGGAATACATAGTGAGTTCAAGGCCACCCTGAACTACATAGCAAGACTCTGTCTCAAAACACAAACAGGAAAGAAGGACAGAGAAGAAAAAAGCCAGTAAGGAAGATATTGCTGATTTGGTTAATACTGTGGGCAACTGAAGCTCTAGCTGACTGGGAATCCGGTCAGCCCTTCCTCTAAAGGGAGGCTTGAGGCTCTTAGCAGCTGTCCTGTTCACTGGCTGAGTGCTGCCTCTGCTGAGGCCGCAACCCCCACCTCGAGCATTTCCAGTCTTCTGGGAATGAATCAGATCATTTAGTTTTTGAGAAATCCTCAAGGAAGAAAAGTAGAAGGTCCACTAGCACTTGTGGTGGAAAAGTTGGAGGAACACATGATACTGTCATCACTGCAAAGAGGTAGGCTGAAGGGATATGGCCTGGTCACCAACAATTTCTATTTCGAAGATCTTTATCTCTGTTAATCACTCGGTGCCAGAATGAATGACAATTAATTTTTATTTCCTTCTTTCAGAGAACCAATAGCTTGGTGGGTTAGGGAAATTTAATTAATTTACTGAATTACAGAATAAGTAACACAAAGAAAACAGGGTAGAATAGGTAAGGGGAAAACAGATCATTACAGGTTGACAGTTATACTCAAAGAATGTTGACTGATGATGAAACATGCAGTTATACATTCCTTCCTATATTCTGAATAATATGAATAATGTGCCTAGAATTGTACCATTTAACAACCCTGCCCAGAAAGAGGAGCTGCTCTATAAATATCTATGAAATGGATAGAAGCACATGAAATACAGAAGTTGTCTGATCTAGAATATTAGGAAAACAGATCAGCTGTCCTTAAGGGTGGGTTATTTGGTCTATCAGCAATATTTAGAGATATTTCTGGTTGTCATGATTAGGGAAGGAGTTGTTACTGGAATCTAGTAGGAAGAGACCAAGATGCTGTCAAACAACCTACAATGCACAAGACCTCCTTCACTCAACAGTGAATTATCCCATACCAATACCAACACAGTGCGAGGTTGAGAAACCTTAATGTAGATAAAAGATATTTCAGTATTTATATATATATATATATATATATAAAAGCCAATGTTTTATTACACAGGATTTGTCCTATATGCCAGCAATACAAAGTGCTGCATTTGTACCACCAAATCCAAAGGAATTGGTGAGTCCAATACACCTTTTATCAGTTTTCCATTCTTGTGCCTTTAGTGGAACATAATTGAGATCAAATTCTGGTTCTGTACAATCCAGGTTTAAAGTAGGTGGCAGTTTTCGATGGTAACAAGCAAGTGCAGTAAAAGCGGCCTCAACCACACCTGCAGCACCCAGCAGATGTCCTGTGGCTCCCTTTGTTGAGGAAACTGCCAGGGCATATGCATGGTCTTTGAAGAGATGCTTGATAGCTTTGTTTTCGGCAGCATCTCCCAATGGTGTAGAAGTAGCATGTGCGTTGACATAGGATATCTCTTCAGGTTGTATACCTGCATCTTTTATAGCAGCAGCCATACATCTAACAAGAAAAGAAATTCAATTTATCAGAACTAATTTTAATTTTAACAGATTCTTTACCTGAAAATCTTGTGCAAAAGCAGCACAGGTACCGGGAATGTAGCTCAGCAGCACCACACCTGCCTGCAAGCACAGGTCCTGAGTTCAATCCCCGGTACAGCAAAAACAAAAACAAAACAAAACAAAAAAGAAACACAGGTATCAGAGCACAATGAATGAACCCCATCTCAGATTACCATGTGCTTTAAATGCTGTCTATGTGGGAATAATGAGTCCCTTGGACTGATTCATCACTAAGAACTGAACACACTAAAGACTGTATAATATGAAATAAAATATAATTCCATTTATTTGAATTGGCATATTTGTTTCCTTGGGGGGAAAAAATCACTTTTACTCAAGACTAAAATAATTTCCTTCTAGGAATTTTTCATGAGCAGAGGCAAGCTGGAGATTTAAAATATGGGGAAAGGTATGAAACTATGTTCTATGTTTCCTCTCATGTTCAAATGCAAAATTTGACATATTTCCCACTAATCTACTACTTCAGTACTTCAAATGCCTTTCAAAATCCTTTTTGTGTATTCTAGAAGAATTGTAAATAAATACAGAACCAAAAGAACAAACAAATCTAAAAATAAAAATTATCTAGAGTAACTTTTGAAAATGTGGATATCATCTGGGCAAGGTGGCAGACGCCTATAATCCCAGCACTGGGAGGCTGAAGTAGGAGGATTGCCAAGAGTTGGAGGCCAGCCTAGGCTATGCAGTGAATTCAAGGCCAGCCTGTGCTACATAGTTAGACCCTACCTCAAGAAAAGCAAAGGAACAAAAAAAGAAAATCTGGATGTCAGCATCTTTTTCATAGTTGATCTCTTGGCTGCATATATTCACTAACAGCTCTATGTATAATTTTTACTGTGCTGAAAGGTTTCCTCTAAAGATAACTATTTCCACAACTAGTAGTTACTATGCTTGACATATCTAGCACCAGTAAGTACTCACCAAAACTCAAAAGTATAATTTAGAGCTCAGTAAACTATGGCTCTGCACAGATGTCTGCTTTTGTAAATACCGTATTTTTATAGAAACACACGCACACCTATTACACTATATTGTCCATCACTGCTTTCATAGTACAAGGGCAAAATTGAGTTTCAACAGAGATCTTATGGCCTACAAAGACAAAAATACCTGCCATCTGTCCCTTTACAGAAAAGGTTTGCTAACTCCTGGTTAATTTAACTGGGTAAATCTAACCCATTAGACAACACATTAACAGATTATCAAGGATTTTTTTAACCTCAACTTATTACTTATCTCTTCTACAAAAGTTGAATTGCTTTTTAAAGTGTGGTCTTTAGAGTAGTAGCATCACTATTACCTAAGATCCTGTTAGAAATGTAGACTCTCAAGAGCTACCCTAGATCTACAGTAACAATCAGTAAGATCCTTCAGTGATTACAGTGTGAGAAGGACAATTTGAAAACAACAGAACATTAGTGGAATGGAGCACAGACCAGACATCTAGGATGGTAGACGTTACTCTCTAAGTCTGATGAAGTGGAGAAAGGAGAAGGGTGAGAGGGTGTACATTGATAGTTATGAATCGCAAGTGCAGACCTGGAAAAGTAGCAAAGACGTAGTTTCAAACTACATCATAAGTTTACTAGTCTTCACTAAAATCCAATTTTTTAAAAGTTGTTCAAATATTTCAAGCAAAAAATTAAAAAATAATTTGGTTAATTTAAAAATGAAAAGACCATAGATACTGTATACCAAGACTTACAATTTTAGACATTACAATTTTCTCTAATTTGAAACTTCAACAAGACTTATATGAAAAAAGCATTTTCAACAAAACCACCAGTCTTTACCTTAAGGCACCTTCTCCTTCAGGATCAGGGGCAGTCATGTGACCAGCATCACCTGAGAGTCCATAGCCCAAAACTTCTGCATAGATCTGGGCCTTTCTCTGAACAGCATGTTCATATTCTTCTAGCACCAGCACGGCTGCACCTTCTCCCATTACAAAACCATCTCTCTTCGGATGAAATGGTCGACATGCCACCTTAGGATCTGAGTTTGTGCTTAGAGCCCGAGCTCTGGAAAACCCAGCAAGAGATAAAGGACTGATACAAGAATCTGTACCTCCAGCCACCATTACATCAGCATCACCATGGGCTATAAATCTGAAAGAGTCTCCCACAGCATGAGCTCCTGTGGTACAGGCTGTGGATACCGCATGGTTAGGGCCCTTGAATTTATATCGAATACTGACCTGGCCTGCAGCCATGTTAATCAGAATCTTAGGGACAAAAAATGGACTGACTTTATTGTACCCTTTTGTCTGAAACATCAAAGCAGTTTCAGAAACAATTTCAAGGGGCACCATTCCCATCCCAATTGCAACACCAGTAGTCACTTGATCAGCTTCTGACTGAGGATGCCAGTCGGAATCTTTCAAGGCTAATTCTGCTGCCCCAATGGCCATGATGGTGGGAGAAGACATGGACTTGACATCTGACCTGGACACAAAGTTTTGTTCATTGAACTGACCTTCATCAAAACCTCTTGGCACATAAGCAGCAACACTGCAAGGGATATTTTTATACTCTTCACCAACCAGTGAAACAATTCCACTTTGTCCCTGGAGAAGCCGATCCCATACTAGCTGGGTTCCAACACCAAGAGGAGTCACTAAGCCAATCCCTGTAATGACAACTCTCCTACTCAATCTGGATGTTGGCACTGTTCCAAAAAACCTCCTTTTATTTCTTATTAACCGCTGGCACAATCTTGAATACAGAAGATGAGTGCTTGCAACTTTTAGGAAATTTCCTAATCGGTTTGACCACATGGCTGAGATTTCGGATGATCAGAAACACATTCCTGTAACAAACCACAAAATAGCCAGGAAATAGACATTGTTTAAATAGCTTAAGGATCTAGCAGCACTCCAGATGTTCTTTAGGTACTTGATGAGAGCTAATGAGCACAGAAAATATAACATCATTTTAATTTACACTTCATCAACAAACCACCTTTCAGACTGTAACCACACTCGGATATTAGAAGACAAAGAAGTGAACTGATGATTCACTTGATTTACTAAAGCAATTATACGATGAAAAATATCATGGCACTCTTAATGTGATACGAACTGCAAAAATCATCTTTTAAAAGGATACTTAGGATTTACTTTAAGTACTATTTCTAGTGTCTGCGGCACAGAAATCACCTTTCAGGGCTTTACTCCTCTTTAATACCTGGGGATACTCCAGCCTTTTCGGAAAGTACCCAGGACCAAGAGGCCGGGATTAAGCGTCTGGAGATCTGGGCTGAGAACTAACTCTGTATCCAAGCTTGTAAGTGGCGGAAGGGGAAGTCTACATCCCTCTAAACTTCTCCAATCAAATCATCTGTGCAAGGAGAGGTTAAACGAACTGATCACGCCAGCAGTACCACAAAGTCAGGGGCGAGAGAAAGGAGTGCAAACTATTCATTCCCTGCACTGCCTCTCCAAGCACCCACCCACCCACCTACCCACACACACACACACACACACACACACACAAACACACACGAAGAAAGCAAGGCCAGACAAAATCAAGCCCTGCGTCCTCCGATTTTCCGCGGGAAACCTAAACCTGCCCCAATCTGAAGGTGGAGGCACACAAACAGAACTCTTGAGAAGTTGATACCTGTAACGGGGCTTACGCCGGGCAAGCAAATAGTCCCCAGCATTGGCGGCAGAGCGCGCACGCGCGCGCACGCACTTACGTACCTACAACCTCGCACGCAGCGTCACACAGGAGCGCGCCTCAGCCTGTTGACGTTGCTCGGCGTCGCCCTGTTTTGAGGTCGGTCGTCTGGGCTGCCTTGGTCCTGCCAGGTTTTTAAAGCTACTCCTCAGTACTGTCTTTCAGTGACTCCCAGGTAGTCAAAAACCTGCGCATAACGCGGTAAAATAGTATTTTCGCTCAGCACAAAGGAAATTTTTTGGGAGAGGCATTGGTAATGCCTAAATATTCCCATGTTGGCAGAGAAGGGACGCCATCATATTCCACTGGAATCCTAGGAAAGGAAATGACTGTAATCTCAAAAGTTACTACTATGCTTCTCAATGCTGTTTCTAATAGTGAGGAATTCCAAAGGTCAGGACATTTGTTGTATAATTTGCGGTACATCCAAATACCAGGCAGCCATTTAAGATAATTCTACAGGTGAGTACTGTAGAATAAAATAAATGTGCAAAGATACTGAGAGTCCTAGGCGATAAAAGTTACAAAACGGTACACAGCATATTCATTTTTAAAAAATAACTTTAAAAGTCTACAAGGATGTACAATGCGTATGTTGTTCTCCACCTTTGCTTACCCAAGTTTTGCTGCCTTTATAAAATAATCATAGTTTTGTAATAATAGCTTTTTACTCTGAAAAAATGTCCACGATACACATTCAACGTCTGATAGAACGGAAACAAAATTAAAGAATGGAGACATTTATTTCTAAACGTCTGAAATTTTCATTTATTTGCTTAGAGCTGGCTACGCATCTTTAAAGGGAAAATGTTAACATGAAAATATAAAAAGTCAGCAGATGGCATTTATAGGCCATTTGTTGTTCATGCATGTCTCAGGTGGTTGACTGTAAAATATAAACCCGAACTTTCTAGTTAAATTTATGTTTGTTCCAGACTGATAACCTCTTGAAGCCATTGTTACCAAGTAGAGTACTGGTCCTTTACAGCCCTTGGAAAAAAACTTGGGTTGATCTTAGCGTTGTGGTTAGTCATATATTTAAAAGAAATTGGAAATTTATTTTGTCTAAAATACTGTGGGGAAGCCCAGTGTGATGGTCAGTCAATCATCCTTGATCCTGGGCCTATCCAGTTACCTGTTAGTACTTATTATCTTTATTCCATGAAAATAGAATTATTTTAAGGAGAATTTAAATAAACACATTAAATAATATGTGATAAGTACCCATACTTGCCTTTTTTTATTGTTATACAGTACTCTTTAGTGTGAAAAGACCTGTAAAATCTTGAAGGTAAATTGATATGAAACATACAGCCTTAATTCTGGTTTGGTTTAGGGTTTTTTTGTAATAAAATAATCTTGGACAAGGAGCAACAAATCATTTACAGTCTTACAAAAATTGAATTTTTCTTTCTATAAAATGGAATACTACTCATCCATAAAGAATGAGAAATTAGATTCATTTATAGGAAAATGGATACATATTGAGGATATACTCCTAAGTGAAATAAGTCACACGTTGTAAATACCAAATAGTTTCTCTAGTGTGAAAAGCTATAATAGTACGTAAGATCCTAATGAGATAATTGACCATGTGAAATAGGAAGAAAAGGGCTAAAGGTGTAGGGAAAGTGGGAAGGGTAGGGGAAAGGAAATAAGGGGAAAGAGGGGAATGTGGGAGAATGGAAAAATGGAAATGGGGTGTCTGTTAGTGGGGAGGATAGGGACGGGGGGAGGGAGTGGGAACCAGGACCTGTCATGTGGAGGTACAGGATCCTGATGGTGAATGTGACTGTGCTGTATACCTAGAATGTGCCAATAAACTTAATAAAAGGGGGGATAGAGATAAAATAAAAGAAATTTTAAAAATCTTACAGAAAAGTAAAAGCCCACCTCTGATCATTTTTACTTTCCTCTGGAAAGGGTAAGAACTTTTTATAATTCTTATAGCTGTATATGATTTAGTGCCATATTTCTTGCTACAATGCCATGGTATTTTCTTGAACTAAAATCTTCAAACTGGCTCCACTTATTATAGTCTCAATATAAGACTTCTTAGGTTTACTTTAAATTCTTTATCATCTTAGTCACAACTGTGGCTTCCACTTTCTATTAAATAAGCTTTCTACCAGCAAACTGACACTTCTCATGCTGTGGTATGAGAGAAGCAAACCCAGGGCCTCAGGTATGGTAGGAAAACATTATATACTGAGCTACAAACCCCAACCCACTAGAGATCTCTTGATCCACCCAAGGCTTCAAAGAAGTGATCCTTGAACGTAATCTTAGAAATAAATGGATATTTGTCTAGTGAATTGGGTGGAAAAGGGCATCCTGACAGGAATAGAACAAAGGACTACAGGGATAAAGAATCAGGGTATCTTCCACAAACTACAGTTGTTCCATTTGAACAATGTCAAAATTGAGCTGTGGGACAAAGCAACATGAGAATAAGGCAGGAGTCAGATCACAAAGTTTTGGGTTATACACTGAGGCCTTTTTTATTTAGTCGTGTAGGTTAAATAAAGATCATATGCCAGCAGCTCTGGTCTAATTTGGAATGAAACAATTTTTTTTCAGATAAGGTCTCACTATGTAGCCCAGGCTGGCCTCAAACTCACAGGGATCCTCTTTCCCCAGCCTCCCAATCTGGGATTATAGTTGTGTCCTTCCACACCCAACTCTGGAACATTCTTTTATTGAATCTGAATTCCCCTAGGAAAGATATGGTAAAATCTTTCATTTCCTTCACCAGAATCTCCCTTACTAACATTTTTCTTGAACAAAGGAACTTCATATATTAGTTACCAATTTGGCTCTCCAAACCACTTAACTCCAAACCTGGTGCCCACACCTATAATCCAGCACTCAGTAGGCTAAAGCTAGAAGACTGCCGAGAGTTCAAGGCCAACCTGAATTACACAGCCAGACCCCGTCTCAAAAAAAAAAAAAAAAAATGTGGGCAAGAGAAGCTATAAAAAATTTATAGAGAAATAATATTAGATATGGGCTTTAGGAAGATCACATTGAGCAGGTTAGATTGCAAAGATATGGGAATGGACATAGGAAAGAGTTAAGACTGGACGAAAGAGGATGAGGATCTAAACTAAGGCAGTGGAAGGAAGAGAGATGCAGGAAATGTTGAGAAGGAAATACTGCTAGCATTGTGTCTTACTTTCTCATAGCTAGACAAAATACCCCACATCTACAAGTTAAAATTACTTTGGCTTACAGTTTGTAGAGGTTTCATTTCCTAGTTGACTGGCTCCAAGGTGGGGCAGTGTGGCATAAAGATGTGGCAGAGGAGGCTTGCTCATGGCATGGCAGGTGGGAATCAGGAGGTTCAAAGGAAGGAAGGAGGGATACAGATCCTTCGGGCCACACCCCCACATACCCCTACACTGGCTACTACACATACACTTAGGCATTTCTCACCAGAGTTTTGTTTTTGTAATAACTTTAACCTCATCAACTAAATGGCTATCCATGTACAAATTACTATTAGTTTCTTCTTTCCTTCTTGATTAAAAATCTCTTTGACAAAAAAACTGATCATGGATCATGGTGGCATATACCTGTAATCCCAGCACTTGAGAGGCTGAGGCAGGAGTCCAAGGCCTTGGGAGTCCAAGGCCAGCTCATGCTACATACCATCCTGGGCTGTAGCGATACCCTGTCTAAAAACAATAACAACAACAACAAATTTTTTTTTTTTGTACCAGGGATTTAACTTGGGTCCTTGTGATTGCAAGGCAGGAGGCAGAACCACTGAGCTAAATCCCCAACCGAACAAATTCTTATGTCATCCATCTCAGACTGCTTTGCACAAAGCAGCCACTGAATAGTTGTTTACTAACCACTTAATGCAATCACACAATAGTCATCACAAACTGATAGCCTTTATTGAGAACATTTTTTTCTTTTTAATGACAAAACTGATTCTGGGGAAAATTTAATGGATTATTACTTCTATTCCATGTAAGAATAGTGCCACTATGACTCAGTTCTTTTTTCTTTTCTTTTTCTTGATGGGGGGGAAGTACTGGGGATCGAACTCCTGACCTTGCTCAGGTTTTTTTTGGTTTTTGTTTTGTTTTGTTTTGTTTTGTTTTTTTTGAGACAGGGTCTCACTATGTAGTTGAGACTGACCTGTAACTCACTATGTAGCCCAGGCTGTTCTCCAACTCATGGCGATTCTCCTGCCTCAGCCTCCCCAGTGCTGGGATTACAGGTGTGCGCCACTACGCCTGGCCTGACCTTGCTCAGTTCTAATGATGGTTTATTTATTTTACTGGAATCCTGAAAGAAAAAAATGTTATATTTAAACAGAAAAAAAAAACTCATGAAAGAAGTGCAAAGTGGATCACACTTTAGTTGTTTAAAGCAATGAGGGGTCAAAGAAATTAAGGAGCTGGGTGTGGTGGCATACACCTATAATCCCAGTACTCAGGAGGCTGAAGCAAGAGGACTGTGGAGAGTTGAAGGCCAGCCTAGGTTACAAAGTGAGTTCAAACCAGCCTGGACTGCATAATGAGATCCTATCTCAAACAAAAAACAAAAAACAAAAAAAAAAACCCATACATATTAAGGGCAGCTAAATACCTTCAATTTTTTTGAAAAAAACAGCCCAAAGTAGGATAAATTTGCTTATAATGAATTCTCTTAATACCTTTATAAATGATACATGCAATAATGTTTTCACTTGTTCCTTCCTTTCCTCTTTTCTATTACTCAAATAGAATTGTTGGTAAAGAAGGGCTGGAGATTTAGCTCAGTGGTATATTTTTTTCTTTTAATTTTTTCATACCGGGGATCAAACTCCAGACCTTGTGCTTTTGAGGAGGCAGGCAGCAGAACCACTGAGCTAAATCCCTGGCCTAGGGGTACATTTCTTGCCTATCATGCTAGAGGCCCTCAGTTCAATCCTCAGCACCACCACCACCAAAAAAAAAAAAAAAAAAAAAGTGAGTTATTTGAAAGTCCTTAAATTTCAGATGATTAAAAACAACGAAATGGTGATTTCTATGATTTTATAGATGCTATTATTACAGTATTAATGTTATGACATTACCTTTTAAAATCATGGTTGTATCTTTCCACACAAAAGTAACCTTCACAGATAAGCCTCATCTGCGGAGGAAAAGGCTGAGCAGATAGCATTCTATCCCCCTCTCCCATCCCCGCTTTAATTCCAGAGCATTTCAACTTTGCTGTTTGCTATTTAGAGATTTTTTTTCTAAGATTTTGTTTGAAAAAGGGTTTTTTTTTTTAAAAAGATCATAAATACTATAGAATACTCTTTTTGGGGGGGTACCAGGGATGGAACTCAAGTCCTTGTGCTTTCGAGGCAGGCGGTGGAACCACTAAGCTAAATCCCCGGCCCTAGAATACTCTCATTTATTATAAGGATAAGTAAACATACCGATGGAAAAGACCCAAAATAAGGGGAACATAATTTGTGGTAGACATAACTAATTAAATGTCTTTTTGACCATCCTGTAATCGTGGGAGGTGCTTGGCTAGCCAGGGAAGCCCTTTCCAGCCTCCTCCCTTTTATTTAGATGTAACCTCATTCTTGCCAAGGATCTGGCAGAGAATGCGCTGTAGGTCAGTTCTAGGCTCACTTACTTAAAAAGTAGGCGTGCCTTCCTTTGGTCCAACCTTTTGCTAGAAGCAGAAGCTGTTGAAGTTCTGTAGCAGCAGGTAGCAAAACTATAGCCTTCGGGCCAAATGGGACAGACTTCTTGTTAAAAAAGAAAAAAATTCAGAACATAACCACCCCAACTCATTTTAAAGTGTGTATGGAACTACAATTGTAGAAGCAGAATTACTGAAGACAGGCCTACCCAATGACTCATAAAGCATTAAATATTTACTCTTTACAGAAAATATTTGTTGACTTGTGTTTTAAGGGATGCCAAGATAATAGACCCACCGACTACTGCCTCTGCCTGATAAACTCTTACGTGAGCCGGAAAGAAATCACTTCATTCACTGATACTTTGTTACAGCAGCTATCTACACAAATTTGTTGAACATATCATTTTTGAACTTGGCCCCAAAACTAAATTATTAAAAACTTAGAAATATTCAGCAGGTGAATGAATGGTAACCAGTTCGTGGCAAAGGTCAGGTTCTTAGAGATACTGGAGGAAAATTTCAAATGTTAAAAGCAAACAAGACGAAGCATCAACATTTAAACAGGTTACTTGGGGAAATAAAAACCATAGGTCAAGAAAAATAATTTATTAAAGTTTGGAGAGGAATTTCTGCAACAACAAAAAAAAGTCACTGGTAAAGTATTCTTTTAAGGGCGTGATAAAGCAGAGGCTTCACTAAAGAAGTTAAGGGTGCATTTTCTAGGAGGAATAAAGGACATTGATCACATGATACACCTGCAAAATGAAAGTCACAAAATTAATATCCTTACTTTATGAGATGCAAATCTCTTGCTCCTCCATTTTGTTATCTTATTCTTATGTTTTATATATATATTTTTGTTTGTTTGTTTTTTGTTTTTGTTTTTTGAAACAGGGTCTCACTATGCAGTTGAGACTGACCTGGAACCAACTATGTAGCCCAGGCTGGTCTCAAACTTCCAGCGATCCTCCTGCCTCAGCCTCCTGAGTGCTGGGATTACAAACGTGCGCCACCACGCCCAGCTATTCTTGTGTTTTATGCCAGGCAAATTAGCAACACCCTGTTTCAATTAAAAACAAAAACAAAAAACGGCTAGGGATGTATCTCAGTGGGAAGGCCCTGGGTTCAATGCACAGTAATAAGTAAGAGCTTTCCATTCCGCTATTTGTGAAAAGAATCCTCCAGAAACCCAGCAGAGTTTATTGCCTCGTTTCTGTTTTTGGCTGTTCACTGCTGCTTCCTTCTCAGATTTCACCAGTACACATTTACCTAGGCTGTCGGCCAAAGGAAGGCTGTCAAACTGTTTGGTTTGTAGGTGGGAAGGGAAGTGCACGTGCTTTCTCCCCCTTCGCTGCTAGATCTTCCCCGCAGGCCGCGGCGCGGAGGAATCCGGGCGGGAAGCAGCGCTACGCACCTC
>NW_022900940.1:27639998-27646771 GCF_012274545.1 Fukomys damarensis
CCAGGGCAGGGCAGGGCCAGGCGGGCAGGCGGGGAGGCGCGTCCCTGCAGCGTTTCATTTCCACTGCGTGGGTTTTACCGAGCGCGGTGGTTTATGTTTGCACACGTTTGTCAGAAGTTAATCATTGGTTAAGCGATGCTTCCTTCCCATTTTGAGAACGGATATGGTAGTAGTAAAGTAATAATAAAACCCAGTTGGCCAGTTTTTACTTTTTTGTGGTTTCTTTGTATCCGTTTTTATTGATTGAAACATTATAGTAATTTAAAGTTGCAATTTTTGTATTAACATCTGGATTCAGCTTTTCAACATGAGTAAGAATTAATGAAGATAGTCGCCTTGGATAAGAGCCATTTCTTTCATTCTCTTATGAGCAGAAGGACTCTTGATGGGCCCTAAAGGTCCTTCCTGACAGATTTGGGGGAATTTCAAGGCAAGTGTGATTTTGTATTTTGAATCATCACCTCCTTCAGCTCTTCCAGTTAAATTCTGTGGTTTATTAAGGAGGAACATAGATTTTCAGGGTGGGAAATGGAACAGGTTGCCATGACTATCCCCAACTTTGCTGGCTCTGCTAAGTGGTGAGTATATTGGCCTGAAGTGTAAAAGGAAATGTTTCAGTTTGAAGTTTATAGATTTCATGTGACCCAGGTTTTAAAGATACTAGTTGCAAGTATAGCATTTAAACCCATGGCAGTAGTTTTAGATAACATAACTGATTCTTAAAATAAGTTGAAAAAAATGTATCGAGCCCTTATTAAATGCCAAATGCTGTGAGGGACACAGCATATGACCTATTCACTGCTACACAGTTGTGGAGATCATCTTCCTCTTCACCTGTTTATCTTGTCTGCCCTGAGAGGTCTTACAGCCCTTTATCAAAGTACAGCGATGCCAATGAACTCTGAAGTTAGGGGTTGGATTCTTCAGACCGCATCAGTTTAAACTTCCTACCTGGAAAGACACCAAACTCTTTAACCCTCTCAGTTTAGAAATGGGAAGTGACCCTGTAAGGATGATCTACTTCTGCTTTCAATCAAGTGAGACCAAAAGTGCTGAGATAAAGGTGCTTTGAGAAAGAACAGCTTTACATGGAAATAATGACTTTTGGCATCATAATCAACATTGTGAATATGTACCATGCTCCTAAAAGAGACTTGGCATGCTTTTGGTTCATGTTACAGTCTTTACTATGGCTTCTGTTTCTAATGTTAAATAATTTTTATCCAAAAAAGGAGTTAGGAATTTGGAGTTCGTAATTGAAGATCTTGTGAAAAACTATCCTTGTTAGTTGTTTGTCTTAATAGTGAGGCAGGTTAGGGCGCAGCAGACCAGCTGAGCAAGTGGGCCAGACAGGACGCGCGCACACACTAGTTCCAATCAGAAAGTGCTGTCTTCATTTCTCATGAGAACTCAAGCAAGATTAAGGGAAGGGCCTACAACCGTTTCAGCAGGAAGTAGCTGTATGAATGCAGAGACCTCCACTCTCTCAGCACCCCATAAAGAAATTATGAGGACTTGTGTCTCTGGAAAATGAGGCAGGGGATTTGGGCGTAACAAACTGAATGAGTGAGTGCGCCAGGGTATGCACAGGAAAATGCTTTTAACCAGAAAGTATCATCTTCAGTTCTTCTCACCGGAACTCAAGCAGTATTTTGATAGGACAGCCTAGACTTGATATTAGCGTGAAGAATGGGAGTTACAAGAAATGGTCACCATTTTTCTTGTGGCCACTGTGTTCTCTCTTTCTCGGTGGTCTCTTCTCACCCTGTAGAGAGTATTTCTTTTCCTACTTTTAATTGGCCCATACCCCCTCTGCAGACCATGTTTCTTCCCTTACCCTTAATAAATGTAAAACCTTACAACTTTTTATGCTTGTCTTGACCAGTTTTTGTTCAGGATAGAAAGAACCTAGAAAACACCTTTAGAAGGAGACCCCAGAACTGAGTAACAATAGTGTCTCTGTCCTCCTATTCTTAGCATTTAGACCAAGCACTGGGGAGGAGGAGGAGGGACTATGCTTGTTATTTGTCTAAATCTGGTTGTCTTCCTGATCTCAACAGAAAAGCTGCATCTCCCTTCTTGGACCTCAGCACACAGTATTATATTTATGCTTATCAAAGTTTTTTATTTTGTTTTGTTTGGTATTGGGGATTGAACTCAGGACCTCATGCTTGCGAAGCACATGGCAGATCCACTGAGCTAAATCCCCGGCCTTACCTAAGTTATTTTAAAGTAGAGAAAATTAAAGTGTTTTGTTTCTTTTGCTATTTTGAGAGATCCATTAACATTAGAGGTAAGACACCATGTAAAGGGGTTGTCTTGCTATTTCTTGATCTCTCTGAGTCTGACAAAGCATTTTATAGAATTATTGCTGAAATGAGAATTTCATTAGATTTTTTTGAAAGTGATACTTTTTGCTATATACAACATTTCTCAAGTAAAAATAATAATGTCAGTTAAATTTTAAATTTCTGCTGTCGATGATGTTTCTTATCCCTCAACTAGCAGTCATAAATCTAATTAATTTATACAAGAAAATATGGGCTAATTTGCATGCAAAAAGTACCACTCACTTTTTAAAAAAATTTTAATTTACTTATTTTATTTTAGTAAGGGTCTTGCTCTGTAATTCAGGGTACTCTTAAACTCACTATGTAATCCAGTCCAGGCTTGCTTTGAACTTGTGGCAGTCTTTCTGCCTCACCCTCCCAAGTGTTGCAATTACAGGCATGCGCCATTGCGCACTACATGAAAAGAAACCTCAGTAATGCCTAGTTTCTCAAAAATTTGTTGTAATTTCACTGACAACTCAGAAGGGTTTCTTAGCTAATTTGTTTCATTTGTTCTTTAAAATATTAAAACATATCACTTATTTTCTACTAATTTACTTTGCAAACTGTGCAGTTGTTGAGTACAAATTGCACTGGGTGTGACTTAATATGAACAGAAATTCTCCAAAGAGTGTATATTTAAGAGAAATATACACAGAGGAATTTTTTTTTTTTTTTTTTTGAGACAGAGTCTCACTGTGTAGTTGAGACTGACCTGGAACTCACTATGTAGCCCAGGCTGGTCTCAAACTCACAGCGATCCTCCTGCCTCAGCCTCCCAAGTGCTGAGATTACAGGCATGAGCCACCATGCCTGGCTCACAGAGGAATTTTAAGAACAGTTCCAAGATAGTATTTAGGCACTTATTTGTAATATAAGAAGATAGCAAGGAGAACTGGTGCGAAATACTTCTAAGGATAGAGGTTGGATCAGTTGATGGAATATCAGAGAATCTATATTTGACCTAAGCAAAAAAAAAAAAAAAATAAACAGCTGTAGTCTGGAATCAAAGAGAAGCATACTGAAAGTTTCATGTAAAATAATGTAAGAAGGTAAAAACACAAGGCCTTGATTGCAGTTGTGAAGCCTCTGCACAATCATAACTAATTTGTAAATTATATTAGTCACCTTTCTGTTGTTGAGACAGAATATCTGAAAAACACAACTGAAACAAGATTTATTTTGGCTTATGCTTTCAGAGGTTTAATCCATGATCAAGTAACTCCAAGGAAGCAATGTCATGGTGAAGAAAAGCTGCTCATCCCATGACAGCCAGGAAACAGCAGGGCGTGCCCAGAGAGAGCAAGTTTGAGGATAAGAATGTACCCTTCTGGAGGGGTTGGGAAAAGGAAAGAAGGGAAAAGAATAAATATGAGAAAAGGAAAAACAGAAACAAAGTCTTTGTAAATCGGGTGGGTTAAAGGGGTTGAAGGGAGGGCAGGAGAATGGAGGAAAAAAATAAGAGCCAAGATATATCATGTAAAGGTACAAATTCCCACTAAGGAATGTCATCATATTGTACACCTAAAATGTACCAGCAAACAGTGAGTAATAATAAAAAGAATACTCCCTTCCAGGGCATTCCAGTGACCTTCCTTGAAGCAGTCCCCAACCCTAACAGCACATTCAGCCATGAACTCATCAATGGAGTAGTGCTTTGATGAAGTTAGTCTAACCACCTTCCAAAAATCCCGACAGCACATGAGTCTTTTGAAGATGTTTTGGTCTAAACCATAGCATTCCACCCCAGGCCCCCAAAGACTCATGCCCATCTCATTATGCCAGTTGCATTCAGTATATCTAAGAGTTGTGAAAGTCACAACAGTTCCAACATTTTAGAGAAGTCCAAGTCAAAAGTCTTTTCTGGAACTCCACACAATTCTTAGCTGGGAGCGCCTATAAAAATCCAAAAGCAAATTACATAGGCCCAAGATACAATGGCACAGGGTAAAAGTTTTCATTCCAAACAGGAGGAATAGGGGAATAGAAAAGAATAGGATCAAAGCAAAATTGAAACCCAGCGGGGAACGCCTTAAGTCCCATAGCTCTATGACCAGGAACCAGGACACATAGTGGCAAAATGTGCCCTTCAGAAAGAGCTTTTGTAGCCCCATCCCTATGATCTTACTAATTACATCCCACCTGGCCTTTCTCCTGTAGTGACTCTGCTTGATACCTGTAGCTTTTCTTGGCAGATGTTCCACATGCTCCAACTTTCTGGAGTCTTAATTGCAGCTTCAGCCTCTCAACTTCATGCATCACCCTCTCAGGGTCTCCTGGTGGGGACTCTGACCCTGTCACATACTGCCTCATAAGCCTTCCTCTGAAATCTACATGAAAGCCTCAGTGACCCCTTCATTTTTGCATCCTGATCACATGGACAACACCAAGGTCTGTCACCAGCACAAACAGTACTCCCTTGGACCATGACTGCAGCAGACTTTACTCTTGATATCCATTTTCTGTATTAGCTTTCCCATTGCTGAACACAATACCTGACACCCACAATTTGAGGGAGAAGTTTAACTGGCTCATGTGTTCAGGCTATAATCAGGTGGCTCCCAGGTAAAAACATCATGAGAAGCTGCTCAGTTCATGGTGACCAGGAAGCAGAGCAGGGAGAGTGCTATAGTGGAAGGAATGAGGAACCAGACATAGATGATAAGGTCACACCTCCATTACCACACAAACATGCAGGAGTGTGCTTTACTAATCTGCTAGGTGTTTCTTAATTTGATGAAGTTGACATACCAGGACTAGTAGTTATAGTCCACTCATTGTTATCTTTACACCCACACATATCTCCTTAAACCATACTTAATCTCCAGATAGAGATAGTCACAAGTTCCTAAGTCCACTTAATATAACCATCCCACATACAAGAGAAATGTCATAATCTCCAAAGTCTGAACAGTTCCATCGTTTTTCAAAATCCCAAATCAAAATCTCCTCAGGTTTAAGGCAGACTCTTAGCTGTTAGCCTTGGTAAAAATTGAAAAACAAATTCCATAATCTCAAGATATGATGGTACAAGGTAAACATTCTCATTCCAAAAAGAAATTGGATTAAAGCAAGACCTAAACCTAACAAGGCAAACATTAAGTCCTATAATTCCATCTCTGGCCTCTGTGGAACCTGATGTAAAATGTGAGTTCCAAAGGGGTTGAGCAGATATTCTTAGAGCCTTGCTGATTGCAGTCCACACAGCCTTTCTCTTAAACTGGCTCCACTTGTAACCTGCGTCTTTCTTTGGCAGGTATTTCCAGCATGTTTGACGTCCTGGGGTCTTCAATGCACCTTTCATTTCATTCCCACAGCTTTATGTATTGCCCTTTCAAGAGCTTCTTTTCCCTAAAATCTGGGTGAAACCTTCTAGGAATCCACAATGCTTGCATTCTGCATGCCAGTAAAGCCAACATCAGATGGACAGATGGCATTGTATGCCATCAGCAGGATGGCTGCAAAAGACAAAGGACCTGGCACATGCATTACTACTGTGAAACTTAACATGTTGCAGTTTTTGTTTTAAACTTACTAAATTGTGTGTTCAAGTTTTATTTGTCAGAAATCGAGAATCATAGAGTCAGAGATAGCTCCTGCATCATTCTTAAAAAGGATTGATTTTTTGAAAAATATAGGTGTATCTCAATAACAGATCGCCAGGACTAGGTACAACATTTTTTTGGTTTTGCTTGTTTGTTTTGTACTAGGGATGGAGCCCAGGGCCTTCTCACGGAGCTATATCCCCAATACTTTATATTTTTATTATTTTGACACAGGGTCTCATTAAATTGCTGTTTCCTAGAATGGAAGAGAATACATGGGATGAATAACCAGTAAATGAAAATATTTGATATACCATTTCTAATAACCTTTTCATATGCTGGTTACTCATCCCATGTATTCACTTCCAACTCTTAATATTATGGTAAAAGAAATATTTTTTTTCCTTTTTTTTTTTTTTTGTACCAGGGATCAAACTCCTTGTGCTTGCAAGGCAGGTGGCGAAACCACTGAGTTAAATCCCTGGCCCTATAATTTCCTTTTATTACCATACTTCTTGTGTCAGAAATATATCTTGAACTTACTATAAAAACAATCATTTGTCTACAGAAGAAAAAATTAAGAGACCACAAAGGTAAACCATGGTTCAGGTTTATTGGAAATAACGTCTTTGATAAATTGTGATCCATTTTTATATATCTTTTTAGATTCATTCATTTCATGAATATTTTATTAACTACCATCTGTGTGGCACATACCACGCTAGGCAAATGGAATCCATCATAGCAAAATAATCTTCTGCCCCCTGTCTGCAGCTTATGTGGATTTTTTTTCCTTTTAGAAACCTTAAAGACTCAAAAAGGTATGTATCTTCTAACAGCACAGAATTAAAATATCACATGAATTTTTCTAATAGCATTATTATTATTATTTTTTTTT
>NW_022900940.1:27647826-27753788 GCF_012274545.1 Fukomys damarensis
TATAAAAAGACTAATAATAGCAGTATGTTATGCATCGATGGCAGCAACAGCTTTTCCAGGTTCTGCAGTCATCTGAACAAAATTATACACATTCAGCACATTACATTAAAAAAAAAAACAACAAAAAAAAACAAAGAAAAGAATAATATCCAGAAAACAGCAAAGTTCTGTTGCTGTTGTGGTACCTGGCACCATTTTTTCTATTAGCCTTTTAATCATCTGGAAAGAGAACATTCTAGAGTAATATCATTAAATGTAGCTCTGATAAAGCACGGTCCCTACTATGTATCATAAAGCAGGTACAAGATATTTTACATTCAAAGAGGTATGATACAGTACCGTCCTACATCAATAATACTAGATTCAGTTTTGGTTTGAAATTTACTTTGTTTGCAAATAAGATTGCTACCCCTATTTTTTTCTGGGCTCCTGTCACATGGAGAATTGTTTTCTATCTTTTCACTTTCAGTCTATGGGCTTCTTTTTGCACTAGGTGTGTTTCTTGTATACAACATATTGTTACATTTTGCTTCTTATTCCATTTTGCCAGTCTATTTCTCTTGATTGGTGAGTTGAGGCCATTGACATTGCTGGTTATAACTGATATGTACTGACTTATTATTGACATGTTATTGGCCTTTTGTCGACTCTTTTTACTTTTTCACCTTCTTTTAGTTTCTTACCTTGCCTACTTGATTTGCTCTGTTGGGCCTCATGGTGTTGTTGCCTTCATTGTCATTTTCTAGGATCTTGTTTAGAATTCCTTGTAGTGCTGGTTTGGTATTCATGTAGTTTCTCAGGTGTTCTTTGTCGTGGAAGTGTCTTATTTCCCCATCCATTTTGAAAGAGAGTTTTGCTGGATACATCAGTCTAGGTTGGAGGTTGTTCTCTTTTAGTACTTGAAATATCTCATTCCAGGCTCTCCTTGCCCCAAGGGTTTGTGTTGAAAAGTCTGCTGTGATTCTGATGGGCTTTCCTTTATATGTGATTTGTTTCTTTTCTCTTACTGCTTGTAGTATTTTGTTCTTCTGTTGGGTTTCTGGGATCTTGATTATTATATGTCTAGGTGTAGATTTTTTTTTTATTGTAGCTAGTTGGGGTCCTATATGCCTCACTTATCTGAATGTCAAATTCTTCCCCTTTTTTTGGGAAGTTTTCTGTCATTAATTCTGCGAATCTAATAGCATTATTTATAACTATGAGCTGTGTAGACAGTGAACTTGTATTGAATGTATACAAAAAAATCACAAAATTGTACTATTTTTCCCACCTACATCACTTAAGTTGGAGTCTGTACGACGCATGTAGCAATATAGTCAGTGTGAACTATGAAAAAATACAAAAACAGTATGAAAATATAAATTTCTGTATGTAATATAACTTTTCTTTTTCAGAAATCCTAATGATGAAAAATACAGATCTATTCGGATTGGAAACACAGCTTTTTCTACTAGACTCTTACCTGTCAGAGGAGCTGTTGAATGTTTATTTGAAATGGGCTTTGAAGAGGTAAAGAATGTGTTAAGGATTTTCTCTTCTTCATGTACAAAGCCATTATAGTGTTGATGAAAAAATGTTTGAATAAAATAGTGTCTTTTAATTAATTGACTATTTTGAAATTCTGTATTTAAATGTAACAGTAAATATATATATTTTTTCTAGTGCCAGGAATTGCGCTCAGGACCCTGTGCTTGCCAAGCAGGCAACACTAAGATAAATCTCTGGCCCCAACTGTTTTTTTTTTTTTTTTTTTTGGTACAGGAACTGAACTGTTTGGTACAGGAACTGAACTGAGGACCTTGCGCTACATCCCAGCTCCATATTTTTAAGTCAAAATAAAATAACTTACCATATAGTGTTCTATCTTTCACTCTGGTGTCATGAGCTTGGCTGGACTCGGGTAGGCTAGGCTACACTAGAACGGGAAAGGTCGGATGTGCAACCCAAAGACCAAATGTGGCCCACTTAAAACTTATAGAAAAACCTGATTTGTGAGTGCACATAAATATTAATAGGGCCTAACCACCCCTCTTGAGGAAGAAATGAGAAGTCTAAACAGAAAAGCTTGAGTTAAATTTCACCCAGGATTGTTTTATTCTGTGACAGGAGAGAAATCCTAATGTGTTTTATTTTGCAAGAAGAGTTTGTGTTTTTTCGTCTTCTGGAATTTTGTGGCATGATTTAGTTATACAATACAATGAATAGAATTATCAAGATTGGAAAAAGAAGATTGGAGACTATACCCACTTTTTATTTTTGAGATGTCACAGATTGCAGTGAAATCATACTCATGTTTTATTCCACAAATAAACTTGAGTGCCAGATAGGGAAATCAGCCACCCCTAATTTGTCCAGTGTTGTCCTGTTTTTAGCACTAAAAGTCCCAGGAAACCCTCAGTCTCAGGCAACCTAAGGAGTTAAGTCACTCTGGTGCCAGATTAAGCCACTTAGAGACTAGAAGTATTATTTAATCCAAATAGAGTCACTTTCAGAAAAGATTAACGTTTTAATAAAACTAAATTGTACTTAAAGTCTCTAGCTATCTTTGGACTTCACACCTCAAGATATAATCTGAAGTAAATGTTTTATAATTATTACATTGTAGGAGGAACCAATGGAGCTGAAACTGAACTCTACTACCAAAAATAAATTAATTAGGCTTTAAGAGTTGAGTGAGAATCTAAGGTATATCTTGAAATTTACAACTATATATTGAAGTCCTGCACACTTACAGGCCCACTTGTCCCTGAGGCTGTATTCTTTTTTATGATAATTATGAGAATGAGCAAGACTGGGATCCAAATGGATTTGTGACCCTCTAGTTAAGTTAGTTGAGTGGTTCTCAACTGGGAACCATACACGCCTTTCACCTGAATTCTCTTTCTCTGGTGTGGATGGAGCATGGGAAATTTGTGAGAGCAGTTTAGCCTGCTTCGATGTCTAAAAAATATCACCAACGTTTAGGAACCTAGTTTGCTAAACATCCTGCAGTGAGAAATACCTCAACAAAAATGTTTTGAGGAACAGATTTGTCAGATCATAGAATTCTTAGCTGGGTGTGATGGTGCAAGCTTGTAACTCCCGCACGCAGGAGACCAAGGAAGATCACCATGAGTTTGAGGCCACCCTGGACTACATACCAAAATACTGTCTTAAAAAACAAAACAAAGTAACCCTAGGATTCTTGTTGACATCTTAAAATAATCTTGGATCTAAACCTATAATTATTTTCTTTTTATGAAAATACAAGCTGTTAAATAAACTTTTTTGGTGCAAACATTTTGGTATATATATATATATATATATTTATTTTAGGTTAAGACTACTTAGAAAGCGATGGAAAGAAAAGGTGTGAATGTACCTGTGTCTTACTGTGGTCCTCTCTGAAGTGTGTACTGAGAGATAGACACCTGTCATGCTGTTTTTTTTAATACTTAAACTCTAAAGCCCACCAAATTTCTTTTTGATAGTAGAGTTCAATTTTCCCTCTATTAGCTTCTCTCACAACCTGTCTCCCTTAGTATAGTTTTACTAACAGCATGCAGATGCCTCTATATTGGGAAACCAGATGTCTGGTTTCTCTTTACCAGCTTTGTGAGAGATTGGTTTTCTCTGACTTCCTTTTATTAAATTTAATTTTATGGCTGACACCCTTTGTTCATTTTTAGGAGATACCATGTGATGTCTTTTGATATATATACATACATATATATGTATATATATATCCCCAGCCCATTATATAACTTCTTTCTGGTTATATGTGATTCCCAAGGGCTGGGGATTTAGCTCAGTGGTGTCGCTGCCTGCCTCCAAAGGTGCAAGGCCCCAAGTTCGATCCCCAGTACCAAAAAGAAAAACAAAAAATAAAACTAAATATGTGACCCCAATTCTTTTGGCTTTTCACCTAATATTATTATTACTCTATAAGGTATCCATAAACAATAATAGTTTCATAACTATAATAAAGAAGATAGGTGTGTGTGTTTGCAGTTCTTATGATCGATTCCTTCCCAATCAAATTTTTCTAAAAGTTCTTTGAACTACATTAATTATTATATGTTAACAAAGAAAAATATTCTCAATTTTTCAATTTATATTTAAGCATTATCTACCTTTAAAAGGGCCATAATAATATAAAATATGATTGTTAAAATATGATGCATTCTATAGTATTGACTTTATATATAAATGACTGTCAGTATAAAGCAAAGATTAAAAATTTCCTAACTTTGAAAATTCCAGGGAGAAACCCATCTGATCTTCCCTAAAAAAGCTTCAGTGGAGCAGCTGCAAAAAATTCGTGACCTGATTGCCACAGAGAGAAATAGCAGATTGGATGGATCAGATAAAAGCCACAAAGTAGAATCATCTCAGCAATCTACACCCAGTACCCAGCTTCCTACTACACAGTCTTCAAATCCTGATGGGTTAATCCAGTACACAGGGAACCATCAAGGGCAGTTGAATCCACCTTCTGCATCAAAGGTAATATTAGAATTAAACACTTTTAAACCATTCTGTTAAAAGTGTTGAAATAGCAAAAGCAGTAGCTTATGCTGTGATTTATTCTTGAGTTTATGTCTCAGTATTCTTGCTTCTTACAAGTTTAACTTGTTCATTTTACTCAGCCCTTTAAAAAATTACCAGATTTGTAGCAAAAGTGGGGAATATAGCTGACTTTTATTTATATTTTAAAACTTACGTGTTACTGCTTCTCTTTTGTTTAAATTTATCATTCATAAATGTACCTGTTGCCTTTATACTTAAATAAGCTACACAAAGTAGCATATGTCTTTAACCTAAAGTGGATGAAATTGCTGAACAGGGGTATGGACCTGAAATTAGATTTTCTCTATTGCATTGACATTTTTAATCTAAATTTTACCGTAATTCACCTTGAAATTATTAATTCCAGTAGCCCAACCTTTGTCAGCATCGCAATTCAATAAAAAATTGGCCTCTTTAGTTAGAAGGTAAATAAGAATATACTAATATATTGATCATGGATGCTAGCAAATTAGTAAAGTTTAGGTATTAGGATATGTAGATTTATACTTCTGAAGAACTGAAACTGGATATCTGATGTCTTGCAGGGATTCTCCCTAAACCTAAATGATCCTACTTAATATAAAATGCCCTGGTTATAGAAATGCCTTTTTTTTTTTTGGTTTTTTGAGACAGGGTCTCACTATGTACTTGAGACTGACCTGGAACTCACTGTGTAGCCCAAGGTAGTCTCGAACTCACAGCGATCCTCCTGCCTCAGCCTCCCAAGTGCTGGGATTACAGGCATGAGCCACCACGCCCGGCTTAGAAATTCCTTTTTATTGAGGTTATTTTTTCTAAATTTTCACCATCAAAACTTTTTGTGATATTCCTATGGCAATTTTATCAATAACCAGCTTAAACTAGCATCTTTTTTTTTTTTGGTAATGGGGATTGAACTTGGGACCTTGTGCTTTCAAGGCAGGTGGCAGAACCATTGCGCTAAATCCCTGGTCCAACTAGTATCTTATTTTAATCTTAGTAGAACATCTCATCACTTTTCCACACAGCAGAACTTTGTATATAATCAATTATTAAATCCACTCTTAATCTTCTCAGACTAGATAATTCCATAACCTTTAGTCTCTTCCCTTTCATAATCAAATGATTAGGAGTCATTCTTTTGCCCAGGCAAGGAAGGCCCAAGTTTCTTTAAAAATAATTTAAAGTTGGGCTGGGGTTTTAGCTCAGTGGTTCTGCAGCCTGCTTCAAGCACAAGGTCCCAAGTTTGATCCCTGGTACCAAAAAAAAAAAAAAAAAAAAAAGAAAGAAAAAAAGGAAAGGGAAAAAAAGAAATTAAAAGTGATAGTTGCTGGGCCGGGGATTTAGCTCAGTGGTTCCGGCACCTGCCTCGCAAACGCAAGGACCCGAGTTCAATCCCCAGCACCAAATAAATAAATAAATAAAATAAAGTGGTAGTTACTGATAGACGAAAAAATGTTAAGTGCTTACTTTATTTTTAGTAATTTTTATTGAATGGCTTCCAAAATTTTTTCATGGAAGATTAACTCTTCTACCATATTCTTTTATGCCTCAGTTGACTTAAATTAGCCTTTCAGTCTTTAAAATATTTTCTCTTACTAGCTTCACTGATATTTTTTGCTTATAATAATAATAAAGCTAGTGTCTATGAATATTTCTAGAAATGTTACTAGATGCTGTTGGATCAACTAGATACTGAAGATGGGGGGCAGCTGGTGAAATAGCATATGTGAAAGCTTTGTAAACTACAGAGAATTTTAAAGATTTGCTCTTAGTAATTCTTTCTGTAAATTATCAGATTTGCTTCATTCAGTATGAAGTTGTCAACAGTGAGGAGTTACTTTTGTTAGAATAGTAACATTCTGTTCCTTACAAAAATGGTTTTCATTTTTTTCATGATACATCTTACTAGTAATAGAATGTTCAGTGCATAACCCAGTCTCTTTAAAATTATATGTTTCCATACTAATATGTAGTACTTGTAATTCATACAAAAATCATGTAAAAAGTTAAGGAGTAAAATAAAAGTAAGTCCAAGAAGCCTCCAGTGCTATCAAAAATGGTTTCTCTTATCCCTCCTTCGAAGCTCATGTGTTCATTCCTTCATGGGATGCCTTAGATCTTCATCAGTTTTATGACTAACATTGATACAGATATGGCAGGTCACTTAACAGCTTTCTTAGTTTTAAACATTTACTTAGGAGTTTTCTGATTATAGTGTAAGAATATTTCTTTGAAAATTCCCTGTTTTATCTTTTATTTAATTGCAGTGCTATGGTTTAAAATGTATACTGCTTGGTGAATACCTATAATTTCAGTACTCAGAGTCTGAAGCAGGAAGAGTGCAAGTTCAATCTCAGCCCAGGATATTTATTTAGTACATGTTTGCAGTACATAATGTTTGTGTGAAGTTGGTACATGTTCATAATACATCTTAATTCTTTTTCCTGCATCCTTCATCACTATTTTTTTTATTATTAAGTTTATAGGTACTTTTTAGGTATACAGTATAGTTACATTCATCATTGGGATCTTTTACCTTTACATGATGTATCTTGGTTCTTATTTTTCCGCATTCCCCTGCTCTCCCTTCACCCCCTTCACCCTTCCCTATTTACAAACACTTTGTTTCCATTTTTTCCTTTTCTCATATTTTCTTTTCCCTTCTTTCCTTTCCCCTACCCTTCCCACTTCCCCTACTCCTTTAGACCTTTTCTTCCTATTTCACATTATCAGTATATCAGTTATATACTTTTAGTTTTTCACACTAGAGAAACTATTCCGTATTTACATGTGTGTCCTATTTATTTCACTTGCGTATGGCCTCAGTGTGCATCCATTTAGCTATGTGTCTCTAGTTTCTCGTTCTTTATGGCTGAGTAGTACTCCATTCTATAGAAAAACCACATCGTCTTTATCCAGTCTGTTATATAACTTCTTACTGGTTATATGTGACTCCCAATGGGCAGTTGGGCTGTTTCCAAGTTTTAGCTATTACAAACTGTGCTGATGTAAACATGGGTGCAAATATGTCTCTGTGGTAGGACTCTTAATTCTTTTGGGAAGATACACAGCAGAGGGATAGCTGGGTTAGATGGGACCTCTAATCCTAGTTCTTTGCTAGTTCTTTGAGGTATGTACATATTAATTTCCATAGTGGTTGCACCAGTCTGCACTCCCACCAACAATGGAGAAGGGTTCCTTTCTCCCCACAACCCCACCAGCATTTGTTATTGGTTAATTTCTTGATAGTAGCCATTCTTTGTGGGGTGAGTTGGATTTTCAGTGTTGTTTTTGTCTGCATCTCTTGAATGACCAGTGATGTTGAACATTTTTTCATATATTTATTTGCCTCCCTCCATCGCTTTCTTCATTCATCTGGTGATGGATATATAGGCTGCTTCCAAGATTTAGCTATTATGAATTTTGATGTTATAAACATGAATGTGTCACTATACAATGGTGTCTTTTTTCTTTGCTGTTTAATTTGATACTATCTTATTTGTGGATTCTTGGTGCTATTTCATGTACAACCGAGTTTCTGTTCAAAAAGTCCTTGCATGTGCCTATGAATTCAAGAGTCTTACTTATCTTCCAGCAGGTTAAGTGTTTCTATTTTAAAATTGAGTTCTTTGATCCAGTTTGTTTTTAGCCTAGTACATGGTGAGAGATACGGGTCTAGATTTAATCTTCTGCATGTAGATCACAGTTTTCCCAACATCTGTTGTGTTGGGAAACAACATACATCTCCAGTGTATGTTTTTCGCCCCTTTGTCAAAGATGAAATAGTTGAACATTTTTGGGGTTGTTTCTGCATCCTCCATTCTGTTCCATTGATTTTCATGTCTGTTTTTGTGCCAGTACCGTACTGTTTTTTTCACAGTAGCTTTGTAATACAACTTCAAGTCCAGGATTTTGATGCATCCAGGTTTGCTCTTGTTATCCAGAATTGCTTTTGCAATTCTGGGTCCCTTCTGGTTCCATATGAATTTTAGGATTATTTTTTTCCAGTTCTGTGAAGAATGCTGTTGGTGCTTTAACTGGGATTGTATTAGATCTATATATCAGTTTGGAAAATATGGCCATTTTGACTATGTTGGTTCTGGCTATTCAGAAATGGGATATGTTCCCATTTTCTGATATTTTCTTTGATTTCCTTTCTCAGAGTGCTGTAATTTTTATTGTAGAGGTTTTTCACTTCTTTAGGTTAATTCTAAGTAATTTTTCTTGGTGCTATTGTGAATGGTATTATTTGTTCCTAGTTTCTTTCTCAGTGGGTTCATTAATAGTATGCTGGAATGCTATTGATTTTTGTATGTTGATTTTATATCCTGCTATATCACTGAATGTAGTTATTCTAAAAGTTTTTGGTGGATTTTTGGGTCTTCTATGTAGAACATCCTGTCATCTGCAAATACTTATAATTTGGCTTATTCTATTCCTATATATGCCTCTTTTATTTCTTGTCTAATTTTTCTTGCTATGTTCCTATATGCTCAATAATTGTGTTGTACAAGAATGGTGATAGTAGACATGCTTGTTTTGATTTTTAGAGAGAAAGCTTTCAGTTTTTTGCCATTTAATATGATGGCAGCAGTAGGTTGTCATAAACAGCCCAGGTAATTTAGTGACTTAGGGAGACTGTTTCAGAATTTTAAAAAATTAAAAATGTGTGGGGATATAGCTTAGTATGAAGGCTCAGGGTTCAGTCTCTAGGATATATTGTCAAAAAAATAAAAAAGGTGTTTCCTGCTCACTTGATATAAAAAAGCTTGAAGATACTTTACAAAATATTTCTTTTCTGGAAGTAGTAATTTGTTAGTGTTCTGGTTCAGGAAATCAGGTGACATCATTTTCTGAATGCTTTTAACCCCTTTTTTTGGTTCTTAATCTTGCAATTCAGGGAGAATTGCAAGTTTGAACCCTGTCTTCTTTTTTGAGGTAGGGTCTCATTACATAGTTTGGGCTGACCTCAAACTTATAGCAGTTCACCTACCTTAGTCTCCCACTGCTGGGATTACAGACAGTGCACCACCATACATGACTCAGAAACCCTGGCAGTTATTTCAGAGCCTCTCTCTGGACACCACAAAAACAAAGCATCAGCTGGACCAAGGGGTACATACCTGTTAATCCAGCTACTCCAGTGAGTGAATGGGAGGGTCACAAGGGTAGCCTGGGTAATTTACATAGACCCTGTCTCAGAGTATATGAAAGGCTAGGGATTAACTCATGGTAGAGTGATTCTCTAGCATACACAGAAGTCTGAGTTCAAATCTTCATTACCACTCATGCAGGCTCACACACACACATAAAAATAGTCATTCTGTGTCAAAACAAATTCTAGAGTTTAGAAGAAAATAAATTTTCTCAAAGATATATTCCATTAGTAGGCTAGTATTTATTAATTTTTCTCTAGTTATTGAGACAAAGTATATTTTTTGTGTATGTTCCTTAAAGGATTTAAGAAAAAATCCTTGTCTTGGTTGGCTTGTTTGTTTTTAATTATAGCAAAGTTTTATTAAAGGTAGGAAAAGAAACAGGCTCTGCAAAGAGACATAGTGACAATCTATAAAAACCCTACAAGGGAAACAGTCACTACTTGTCTACACCTGGAGCTTTAGTGAATTCTTGCTTTCTGAAGAGAAGCCTCAGTTCTTCCAGAGGTTCTCAGGACTAGCTTTCTTCTTAGTTCTGTAAAAATTCTAGTGACTGTTTCCCTTGTAGGAAACCATAATGGTTCCTTAGGAACTAGGGATAAATTGACAAACTCTTTTCCATAGTTGCTATACTGTTTAGTTTCTCTCTAGCAACATGTGAAAGTTACAGTTATTCGTTATCCTCATCAATTTTTTTTTTTTTTTTGAGACATCTTCCTGTGTAGCCCTGCCTGGCCTTGAACACAGGTGATCCTCCTGTCTGAACCTCCCCAGTTCTGGGATTATAGGTGTGTGCCACCATGCTTGGAGTCCAATAGTTACTTTTTTTTTTAACCATATCCATTTTGGTGGCAAAGTAGTATCTCATTAATTTGCTTTTTCCCAAAGACCAAACTGATGTTTAAATTTGCTGGTTATATGTGCTGAATGTTTGGTGTTTCCTAATGGAAATAACTTCATGATAACCTTTTATATGTGTTTACTTTTGCTTTTCAAAAGCAAATCTGAAACAAGGACAGTTGTTCAGTGATATGAGACCTCAGACAGGTAAATGCAAGTTTTTGTGACTTTTCTAGGTTGAAAATGTGATTCTGAAGTATGATTTGCTTAAACTATGCATTTAGTATGTCTAAAGGTATACTTTTAGCACAGCTACTTTTAGAATCTATATGAAATTGTTAGCTTGTGAACTTTCATCAATTGTAATTATTGCCTGTTTATATATGTTTACTCGAAACAATTATAATTTGTGATTATTTCATTGAAAGTATAAAAACCATATAGTATTATAAAGTAATTATAAGAAACAAGATGAACTAGTTTTCCTTGTTTTGTTTTTTGTTTTTGCAGTTGTGGGGATTGAACCCATGGCCTCATACATGTTGGGCTAGTAGTGCACTACTAAGCCATACCCCCACCAAGCTAGTCAGTTTTTAAACTAATTTTATCTCATAAACCATCAGCAATTCAGTATGTAAATTTATGTGTGAACTTTACAAGAAAAGAAATGTTTGGTTATAAGATTTAAATATTCAATTTCTTGTTTGCCAATCTACAGTTCTTTTTTTTTGGTACCAGCATCAAACTCATGACCTTGCATAGGCAGGCACTATGGTGCCACTGAGCTAAATCCCCGACCCAATGTACCAACTCTTAATGATAAAGGAATACCTACATGCCCTTCAGTAAAGGATTTCCTAAATTGTGTGTTTATTGTGTTTAAAATGATATCTGTTTTGACATGAAATATTATTTTTTTGTACTTAATAATGCATACATTTATTTATTCTTTTTTTTTTTTTCATTCTTTGTTGTGAAAAATCCTACAATGTAGATTTAAATAGACAGGTCCAAATGGTATTTTGACACATAATTTAAGGGCCAAATTTGCCCTAGTTTACTTCAGCTCCTGCTTCATTTGTATGAAAAGTGTTATTATATGGAAAAAAGCAAACAGTTCTAAAATTACACAGCAAGTTTTGTATATATGTAACATTTCAATTTTTCTTATCAAAAACATGTACAAGCCGGGAGTGGTAATGAACACTTGTAATCCCAGCACTCGGGAGGCTGAGGTAGGAGGATTACCACAAGTTCGAGGCCACCCTGGGCTACATAGTGAGTTCATGGCCAACCTAAACTACAAAGTGAGACCATGTCTCTAAAAAACAGACAAAAAGCGTGTACATGTATACATAAAATTGTACAGGGTATGGAAAGCCATATACAGACATCTTAACCATAATTTCTTCTGAATGATGAAGTTACTGGATAACAATATTATTTGCATTCCTCAGTATTTCTTGATTTTTTGCAACAACATATTTTATGAATTGCAAAAAGGAATTTGTTGGTAAGAAATAGTTATTGAATTCCAAGTTGATTAAAACTGTCCTTTAAAAATCAATTATTGAACAGAACCTTCATCTTTAAAAACAGGCTAAATATAAAAGCCACATGAGTAAAGGGTTGCATCAAAGTGGAAAGATAGCTACCAGGCTTGGGGAGCCTTGATCCTTCACCAAAGAAGTGAATTTGCTAGTCCAGCTTTCCCTGATTAGATCACATGATTCGACAGAATCATACCCATTGTACTTTCTTTCTTATAAAGTCTTAAATATATCTCACATCAGAAACCAAAATAAATGGAAGTATGATTAGTGAAGAAAAAGTCTCTTTGATCTAAAACAGATTTCACATTTTAAACTTCCACTTGAACTCCAAATAACTTTTATTCTGTCAGGCAATTAACTGCTGCCTTATGCAGCATTAGTACATGCTTACCCAGCTGCTGTAATCGCCATGCAATCAGCAACCTTCTATTTTTATGACAGGTTTTTTTTTCAGAGTTGTGCCAATGAATATGTAAAGAAATAAGGCAAGAAAATAAACTTTATTGTTCAAGATCATTCAATGCCATTAAAACCACAAAGAATGAGATAATATCCATATTGAAAAGGAGTAAATTAAAAATAAAAATACTCTGGATGAGTTCTTACCCTCTCATTAAAAAACTATACTACTTTATATACCTCATTTTTATAAGAATTCTTTAATACAAAATAGAGACTTTTTTGTTTTTATATCAATTCTGCCAAAGAAGCATATTCTCTTCCCTTGCAAAGTCCTTAGATTTCTTAGCAGCAAGTCTATATCAAAACTTCTGTTGCATTTATCCTTTCTGCTAAACTTAGAAAATGTTGTTTTTTAAGAAAGGCTTCTCCCTCTCCTGTCCCTGTATCCTTCTCCTGTTTGCTGTGGAATCTCACGTGGACTATGTCCAGTCTGGCAAGTCATCTCACTGGAAACTATTACCTTCATACAAGCCAATTTTCATGTATAATTGCTCTTTCAGCATTGTGTGTAGATTTCTGAACAAAATCCCAAACTGTCTGAATCAATGAAGAGGAGTGTACTTGGAAGTCTGCATTTTATTTATTTATTATTGTTGTTTTATTTTATTTATTTATTTTTTATTTTTTTGGTTTTTGAGACAGGGTCTCATTATGTAGTTGAGACTGACCTGGAACTCACTATGTAGCCTAGGCTGGTCTTGAACTCACAATGATCCTCCTGCCTCAGCCTCCTGAGTACTGGGATTACAGGCATGTGCTACCATGCCCGGCTAAGTCTGCATTTTTTAGCAAATAGATTAGTATGTAAGAACCTTTCTTATAAGCTCACCTATTATAGAAACAAGTCAGTAACACACAGATGTGCCTGAATCTTCTGTGTTCGTGTATCTTACTGCTCTTCCCCGTGCCCATCATTATATCTTTTTTCTTTTTTTTTGGTACTGGAGATCAAACTTAGGACCTTGCACTTGTGAGACAGATGCAGCACCACTGAGCTAAATCCCTGGCCCCACTGTATCTTTATTATATACTTATTTATTGGAGTTCTGTACTTCATGTGCCTTATCAATAAAATATTTTTGAGCATATACTCTAAATATATTTTTGTCTGTATGTACATTATATACTTATGTCATTGGAGTATACCATATACAGTATAAAACATTGTAAAGAACTAAATATTAGATAATGTTTAATTCTAACAAGATTAACAGGATATCATTTACTGAATGTTGGCATAAATGCATGCTTTAGTTTTTTTTTTTTTTTTTTTTTTTTTTTTTTGCTTTTGTTTTTGAGACAGGATCTCACTTCATAGTTCAGACTGGTCTTGAATTCACTATAGTGCAGGCTGGCTTTGAACTCATGGAAATTCTCCTACCTCAGCCTCCCAAGTGCTGGGATTACAGGTGTGAACCACCACACTTAGTTTAAATAGTTCTGATAATTTTTAATTTGAATTGTAACTTTGTCAGATATCAGTGGTTTTTGTTTTGGTTTGGTTTTTGTGTTAAAATGTAGCTGTTGAAGAGTTCATATTGAAAACTGCATGTATTATTATCATTTCCTCTCTGTTCACATGTTTTTGCTTTATTAGTATTAGCTTTAATGACCATAGGTCTTGGTAATCTTTTTAAGCCAGAGTTGAGAATTAATTTAGTTAAAACTACACCATATAATCTATAAATCTGTTTAAAAAGGTTTATTGGAACTATGAAACTGTGGCATGACAACTTTTAGAACCAGGAATGACCATGCCACTGTTAACCCCTCTCCTTTGTGATTTTTTCTTCCTTAAGGTAGTTACTCCAGAAATAAACCAAATAGTAACTATTATAACTTAGTTCTCTACTTTTTGAACAAAAATAATACAAAGGCAAATTCTGATGATTTTTGCCCACATCCAAGTGGACTGTCTTGTGTAGCTCCCTTGATGCTTTTAGCCCACTTTGTGATACCATTTGTATAGCTCAGGCTCTTGGAACGTGTTTTCCTTATTACCACTATTAAAAGACTCTTCTTTCTAAGATTAATAGTCCCCATGTTACTAAATTTCATGGACTTTTTCCAGCTTGTTTTTACTTGACCATTCAGAAGTCCCTTTTGTGGGTGATTTCCCCCAGTAAGTGCTTCAATTTTACTGACCCATTTGCTCATGTAAAAACCCATTCCTAACATTTTTCTCCTTCCCTAACCCCTCCTAACTTAATAGTAATTAGTCACCAAGACGTATTGGTACTGTTTCCTCAGTTATTTTCAGATCCGTTCACTTTTTTTTTTTAAGAGTAGGAAAATGTGTTGGGGAATGGGAATAGCTCCTGAAAGATAGGAGGGATCCTGATTGGGTTGCCAACAAACCCACATCTCTGAGAAAGTTTTATAGAGCAAAGTCAGGAGGAATGTATACAACATGGGTCAAGTTATAATCAATCAGTGAGATCACAAGTATAGCCACTTAGTTAATATTGATCCAATAGTAGCAAGGGCATTTGGATGACATTATTAACCTTGGTTAGTGATCTATAGTGTTAGTCTTAGTGTGTGGGAGAATATGGTCCACCCCTAATGAGATAATGGTTTACTTATATGGGAAATCTCGAAAGGATGGTTCCAATAATCTCAAGCTTCCTTAGGGAAGTATGCAGATCTGGCTATTGCAACTTTAATCTTCTTCAGCTGTGCCTCTGGCTGGTTTTTGATGTGTTCTCATCTACACTGACTCTTTCCAGGCCCTAACCCCATCTGAATGCCTAAAATATTTCTTTCTAACTTAGCTGTTCATGATATTACCCCCTCTGAAGATCTACTCCTGACTGTGGTTAGGGGAAAAGGGGTGTAGCTTCCATCTAGTTGCTTCAAGTTGAGAAGTATCACTGTAGGGAGACCACAGTCAGGGGCCTTCTCCAGAGAGTTAATCTAGTGGGACTTGGCTAGGAAATCACATTGCAGTTTAGCAGTTATGAACTACCTTTACAAGGTCAGTCTACTGGATACCAGTAGAAGTGTGACACATTTTTTGTTCGTTCCATCTGCATGATCACTTGAAGTTTGGCAGCCTCTAAGCAAGAATAAACAAAATTTTGGGCTGGGGATTTAGCTCAGTGGTTCTGCTGCCTGTCTTCCATAAAGCTGTGTAAATTATTGGGGTCCTTTTAGTGAATAAAGACTAGAGTAAATGTTTCCAGGCAGCTGCTCCTTTATTCACTAAGGGAAGTCTCATCTACCACTTTCCCCAACCCTCAGGGGTCCCCATTTAATTAACAAATTTTTCAGATGACCTATAAAAACCAGATCATAACAATTAACACATTGTTCTTGACCAGTAAAAGATTCCCAGGTTATTGTACACAGACAGCAATATGCATCCATTTGTAAAATCAGTCTTGACATCATTTTGATCAGCTGGCAACTTACATAGAAGCATGTTCTTAGCTCTAATGACACTTTCCTTTAAACCAACAAGTTGTAGATGTAAATTTTTTCTTTTTTGGTTCCGGGGATAGAACTCTGGACCTTGTGCTTGCGAGGCAGGTGGTGAGACTACTGAGCTCAATCCCTGGCCCCATATTTTTTTTTTTTTACTTTGACATTTTATTAATAAATATCTTTATTTAAATAATAGTTTAAATTTGTATATATAATATAGATCTTTATAGGTATATATACATATTCAGACTTGCTCGTAAGAGTCAAACTGCACCCTCAATAAAAGATATATATCTAAAATTTCCTAATTATACACGGTACATAAAGCTGTTGTCAGGCAACCTGAAAAACAGGACATTATGGGAAGAATCTACCCCTCCCCATTTGTGGCTTTGGTAGGGAGCACAAGAGAGCTGCTGCCATTGCTGGAGACAGCAAGATCCATGAAGCCAACTGGAAAGCACAGCTGGAGAAGAGGGTATGACCTGAAATTTTCAGGAACAAGTCGCATTGCATCAGAATAAACAAAATCTGTGTGCTGAGGGAGGGAGGATATGGCCCAATATTAGAAATGAGCTACTAATTAAGTCCCAGTGCCCAGAAAGACTCCCAGAGATAGAACAGCAGGGTCCGCATCGCAGGAGGACATAAATATTTTTAAAAGGCAAAAAGAACAAAAAATTGTTGAGCTGAAACAGAATAGCTGTTGTAACCAGCTAGGTATTGTAACCAGTTACAAATTGAACAGACAGACAGGAACACATAAGTCTATTGTTAATAGACCAGAGTGCACTCAGATATACTTGGCAAAGTTGAATTACAATAATCCTTTTATACTTTTTAGGTTTGTTACATAGACTAGTCAGAACTTTTTATAGGTCAATTAGCAGAGATCTTTTGTAATAAGAATTGGAATAAGCGTTGGGGAATATAGCTCACTGCACCTGCTTGGCAAGAGTAAAGTCCTCAGTTTGATACTGGTACCAAAAAAAAAAAGAATTAGAAGCAATAAAAACATTTTACACTTGTGAAAGCAAATACAGTTTTTTTAAGACGGGCCCTAGGCTGATGGTTTATCTGGTTGGAATACCCAGCTATATGGGCTTCTTATTGTTGCTTTGATAGCCACAGCTGGTACCCAAAACTCCTGTTTTGATAGCCACATGTTTATTCCCTCTAAAAGGAACAGACTGTTAAAAGTAATTTTAACTGTTTCCTGGGGGAGGTGCACTCAGGTCAGGTTTGGATATACAAGAGAATAGGTGACACTCTTTGGAGATAAGTATATATTCCAAACAGTGGAAGAAAAAGGTCTGGCAAGTCTGCCTTGCTGTACATGTCTACTTATGACAGTTTCTTCCCATTTGGAAAAGAAATAAGGGGAAAGGTGTCCCTGTCTTATCCCTTTTCCTCCCTTAGACTTCACTGGAGGTGCAAGAAAGTGGCTAGAGCAGGTTAGCTGCTTTTGCCTTGCAGCTGGGCCTCCTTCCTTGTGATCCTGTGGCCTTTGGCCCATACTTAGCTGTAGGCTTTCCTTTTTTCAGAACCCCAGTTAGCGTATCTCCCAAGAATAGTGGCCAGCCAGTCTGGCAAGATGTTCTGATAATATTCTGGAGAAATGATGATCACAGAGGCAATCCTCTGGGGACTTATCCTTCAATACCTGTTTCTGTTTAAAACTGTTATTAGACTTACAGTGTTTCCCAGTTTTTGTTCTGTGCCATAAAAACCAGTCAGTCTGCCCTGTACTAGAAAAACCAGTCAGCATCCTTCTTGAGGGGAGAGGGAAGTGAGAGGAGTTAATCTCCAATTCTGCCTAAGGACTGAAAGGCAGATAATTTGAACTATAATTTTTACATTTATTCTTTCAGAGTTTGAGGATTAAATCTAGGGTTTTTTTGTTTTGTTTTGTCTTGTTTTGTTTTGAAGAGTAGAGCCCAGAAATAAGTGAAGATCAGCTTCACACTAGAAGGGTCCCAGGGAGGGGAAACTCACCATTCTTGAAATTTGGTCCTGAAATCCAGCAGCTACAGAGGAGAGAATTGCCTTGGATCAAACACTGTTGTAAACTGTGTTATTTCTCAGGGGCGGGGCAATGGAGAAGGGACAGAAGAGTGACTAAATGCAGCACAAGAACTAAATCCTGGCAGGCATGGTGGCACACACCTGTAATCCCAGCAATCAGAAGCCAGAGACAGGAGGATCACTGTTAGTTCAGGGCCATTTTGAACTACAGAGTGAGACCCCGTCTCCAAAAAAAACAAAACTAAATCCTAACCATCTCAGTGGGGGGGCAGAAAGATAGTTAAGACCAAGTACTTCCCTGGGTTAGGTCTCTAATCCTTAGCAAAACATGTCTCCAGAGACAACTATTATTAACTCCAACTGCATTGCCGAGCAGAAAATTAAACTAATAATCAAAGAACTTGAATGGCTGCTTTTTTAAACCTTTTTGAAAGAGTGAGAGAGAAAATGAGGGGCAGATTAGAAATGCTCCAACTATATTGCTTTTGTCTTTTTTTATTGGTACCAGGGATCCAACTCCGGTCCTTGCACTTTTGAGGCAGGTGGCAGAACCACTGAGCTAAATTCCTGGCTCTGATCTTACTTTCTAATAAGTGACTGAATCAAAAAGTTCTGAAATCCCAGCCTGTAAAAGGCTCTGAGGACAAAGAAAGACAGATAATTGTCGAGAAGAAATCTCAGCCTTGGGCCCTAGGACAGAGAGGTCTCTGGGACATTTTAGGTTCTCTGTCTAGTCCCCCAGGAAATCTCTGCCCACCCCCATAGCAGTACTGGCTAGGCTCTACTTAAACCCACTCTGAAAATATGTATCTGCTGGTATCTGTAATACACTTAAACTCACAAATTATAGTCTGCACCCATTGTCTAGTGATCACAAATTACATATTAGTAAAGGCACATTTATTGATTTTTCCTCCCAGACATACATGACAGATGAGAAAGGCTGACTAAAGCTTTTTTTACCCTTAGCATATATAAGGCACAAGTGTAAATCAATCGCTCCTCTGATAGCTGTTCTCCTGGATTAAAGGCAGTTTTTGTAAGTTGCCTCAGCCTGACCTGGAGGGAGGTGTTCTTTTGTTTAGAAGGTGATCTAGGGAGCCAAGGATTTCTAAAGCTAACTCTTGAGTTAGAATGAAGAGAAAAAAATAGCGGGGGATCTCTTAGGCTTTCTTAGAGGATCTAGAGGTTACTGTTTTCATCTATTCTTGCCCCATAAATGTATCAAGACATTTCTGAAGAGGGAGTAGTCTGTCTTGCTAGCAGAGAAAAGTCTAAACTTGTTGCTCAACTCTTTTTTTTTTTTTTTTTTTTTGAGGTTATTGGTACAATCTAGGTATACAGTACAGTTACATTCATCATTGGGATTCTGTACCTTTACATAATAGGTCTTGATTCTCATTTTTTCCCCTTGTCCCTGCCCTCCCTTCGCTCCCTCCTCTCTTCCCCATTTACAAACACTTTATTTCCATTTTTTCAATTTCTCATATTTTTTCCTCTCCCTTATTACCTTTCCCCCACCCTTCCCACTTTCCCTACGCCTTTAGCCCTTTACTTCCTATTTCACATTATTAATTATCTCATTAGGATCCTGTGTACTATTATAGTTTTTCACACCAGAGAAACTATTTGGTATTTCAGTTAAAGAAATCTCTGTATGAACATTAAAAATAGGGAATCCTAAAATAAAACTAAAAAGGAAAGTAAAAGAGAAAAGGCAATGATGTAAGATTAAAGTAATTCTTAATTCTGAAGATGAAAATGGTCCCTTAACATATTTAAATTGCTTCTTGCTCTTGCAGTCTTACTCCCTTTTTTTTTCATTATTTAGAGAATATTTTATTAGTTTCTGTAATCAAACCCACGTAGATATGACCTTACATATTTAATACAGTGCATTACCCCTGTACAAATGGAAAAAAAATAAAATTAAAAAAATTAACATTTCTAGACCATATGGCTGTCAATTTCTGTACAATGCCAACTCAACACAGTAAATTGGGATAACTTTTTCCAAAGTTGACAGCACAGTTAAAAGTTTCCAAAAATTCAAATTTTATATATATACATATATATTTATATTTATATAAAAAGACCAAGAATACCAGTATGTTATGCATCCATAGCAGCAAAAGCTTCTCCAGTCATCTGAACAAAATTATAGACATTCAGCACATTCCATTAAAAAAAACAAAGAAAAGAATAATATCCAGAAAACAGCAAAGTTCTGTTGCTGTTGTGGTACCTGGCACCATTTTTTTTTTTTTTTTTAGCATTTTAATCATCATCTGGAAAGAGAACATTCTAGAGTAATATCATTAAATGTAGCTCTGATAAAGCACGGTCACTACTACGTATCATAAAGCAGGTACAAGATATTTTACATTCACAGAGGTATGATACAGTACCATCCTACATCGATAATACTAGAATCAGTTTTTGTTTGAAATATGCTTTGTCTGCAAATAAGATTGCTACCCCTGCTTTTTTCTGGGCTCTTGTCACATGGAGAATTGTTTTCCATCCTTTCACTTTCAGTCTATGGGCTTCTTTTTGCACTAGGTGTGTTTCTTGTATACAACATATTGTTGGATTTTGCTTCTTATTCCATTTTGCCAGTCTATTTTTCTTGATTGGTGAGTTGAGGCCATTGACATTTATGGTTATAACTGATATGTATTGATTTATTATTGTCATGTTATTGGCCTTTTGTTGACTCTTTCTACTTTTTCACCTTCTCCTTTTAGTTTCTTGCCTTGCCTATTTGATTTGCTCTGTTGGGCCTCATGGTGTTGTTGCCTTCATTGTCTTTTTCTAGGATCTTGTTTAGAATTGCTTGTTGTGCTGGTTTGGTATTCATGTAGTTTCTCAGGTGTCCTTCATCATGGAAGTATCTTATTTCCCCATCCATTTTGAAAGAGAGTTTTGTAGGATACATCAGTCTAGGTTGGAGGTTGTTCTCTTTTAGTACTTGAAATATCTCATTCCAGACTCTCCTTGCCCTAAGGGTTTGTGTTGAAAAGTCTGCTGTGATTCCTTTGGGCTTTCCTTTGCATGTGTTTTGTTTCTTTTCTCTTACTGCTTGTAGTATTTTGTTCTTCTTTTGGGTTTCTGGGATCTTGATTATTATATGTCTAGGTGTAGGTTTTTTTTTTATTGTGGCTAGTTGGGGTCCTATATGCCTCACTTATCTGAATGTCATATTCTTCCCCTCTGTTTGGGAAGTCTTCTGTAATTAATTCTGTGAACAGCTTTTTTAAGTCATTTCTGTTTTCTGCTGCTACTTCATGGATTCCTATCAGTCTTATGTTATTCTTCTTTGCATCATCTAGGAGTTGTTGGATCGATTTCTCATGATCCCCTACTGTTTTTAAGAGATCTTTCTTTTCATAGTCACTGACTGCAATCTTATCTTCTGTATCTGAGAGTCTGTCTTCACATTCTTTTATTCTGTTGTGTGCACTTTCACTGGAGTGTTTAATCTCCTGGATATCTGTTTGAATCTGTTTTATGGATTCCATTTCTTTCCTATGTTGGGCATTTATTTTTTCCATTTCTTTCTTATGCTGGGCCTTCATGGCTTCTATCGTGGTCCTGAGCTCGTCTATTTTTTTGTCAGTTTCTGCTCTAGAGTCTCGAATCACAACTTCCATTTTGCTCACTATCTCTATGATTATCTGGGAAATTATTTCTGTTTTGAATTTTTCTAGAGCCTGATTGATCGGTTTTGTTACTTCCTGTGCTTTGAGTTCACGGTGTCCTGGTGGTTCACTATCGGCCTTTTCATCCTCTTTTGCCCTACTGTTTGCCATTGGTGAACTGGAAGTCTGTCTTTGTGTCTTGCTTAAGTGTTTTCTCATTTTTATTTTTGTTGTCGGACTGTCCTTGGTTTAATCTCTGGGTTGTCACCCAAATCTTCCTGATATAGTTGCGCCCTAGCTTCTGGGTCTCTAACGACCCACAGACATTCTCATCTTCATAACATCAGAGAAAACAGTTCATCAAATCCACCACAATCCTTTATCCCAACTGATACACTCAGCAACACATTAAGATCAAGCACAACTTGGACACTGACCACCGGTGGTAGTCACTAGTCTATCACACTTAAATCATTTGAATTAAATTGAAATCAAGAAGCAGTCCAGAACATGTCTGCAGTGAACAAACTTTTCAATATAGTATATTTACCATTTAATGGCTCAGACAGAGCTAGGACGCAAGACCCCTGATCTCAGTTAGCTGATGGCTGAACCCCATGACACAGACTGACCTCGGGCTGCAAGGCCCAGATTAAGTTCCCCCACACCCTTTCTTTAAAGATGTTCAAATTTGGGAACTCAGAAAAATATCTTTTATGACAACCTCTGCCTCTGCAGAGTGGGTCCAAAGACTGGCACAATCAGGAGGTCCGAAAGTGGGGGGGGCAGGGTTAGGGGAATATGGGAGTTCAGGGGTGCCCGGGTGGCTACCTTCCTGGCGCTGGAGTGATGGCAGCTCAGGACGGGAGAAGGCGTGGCTTATTGCTCAACTCTTAATGGAGATTTAAGGAAGTGCTCTAACACTGCTGTCTCTTGACACTCTGGAACAGAGGATACCAGGAAATTACTGGGAGTTTTACCTCTAGTCTCGCTGAGGAGTACAGGTAGGGATGATAGATAAGTAGTGTTCTCTGCTGGTTACTCAGTTGGTCTGTCAGGACCCAGCTTCCACTGAGGAGCCTTTGGGTGTCCACTCGGGAGTCACCCCAGTTGTGGTCCCTCAGTTACTCTCTCAGTTTCCACTGATTCCACACAACCAGAGATCTGCCTCTATGAAGGAATCTAGCTGCCTGTCTGGCTAGCATTTCCACTGGCATCAGTGGAGGACCAGAAGGTACTGGGGAAACCTGTCCTCTGCTTTGAGAGTGGCAGTTGCTCTAAGAGTGGTTAACTAGCTGGCAGTGAGTTATAGAAGGGACAGATAAAGATTGTGTGCATGTATATTTCATATATAATTTATTTTACAGCATTTTACAAATTCATTTTTGGTTAGTATCAAAGTCTCCTAGGGGACTCAGTGCCAGTCTAAAATAAGACAACAATGCATCTTGTAACCATCAAACAAGTCAAGCAAGGAATACAAGTAAATTCAGCAATTAGAAAGTATAAATGCAGGGCTGGGGATTTAGCTCAGTGGTTCCATCACCTGCCTTACAAGTGCAAGGTCCTGAGTTCAATCCCCTGTACCAAAAAAACCCTCCAAACACAAAGTCTAAATGCAGCATGAAAATGAGGATATAAGACCCTGCCTGTGAAAATAAAATGTTCCATCAAAGAAAAAGAGAATCATAGCCTTCTCATGCTCTCAACGTAAATATATTTATCACCATTTTAACAAAAGACAAGATATAAGTGATTGATAAGAGAATGAGTCAGAATCCAGTTGAAAAAATTAGGGGTGCTGTGAAACAAAAGTAATCTCATAGCTCCTTTCAAAGATCTTGGTGAGATTTCCAAGATGATATGGGGGAAAATATGAAACTGCCAACCTGCTAAATGTCAGATTTGTTGAGTTTGTGTTCCATGAAGTCAAAGAAGAATGAATTCTAAGGAACAGTGGAGGTTAAGAGTAGGAAAATTTATTGGAAAATGGGGATGGAGAGTAGGAATTGTTCCTGAAAGACAGGAGGGGTCCCAAATGAGTTGTCCCTAGTCACTTTTTCCCCCATTCACTTTTTTTCTACTAGTACTGTAAGCACCTAAGTTTAAACCACTAGCTCTCTCGGGGTACTGTAGTAGTCCCTATCGGACTGCGTGATGCCTATTTTATCCATGTAACAGCTAGAGGAATATTCTGATACACAGATCTGATCATTTTACTTTCTTGCTTGAATCTCTTTAATGTCTTCCCATAACATTTTAAAGAGATGTGAAAGCTCTGGCTGGTTACCAGCCTAGCTTCAACCTCAGCTTTACTTTTCCACCATTTCCTCCATGTTTCTCTAGGTACTGAACACCCTCATTTCTTTAATCCTTCCAGAAATGTAAGTATATCCTCTACACACTTTCCAGGCTACCTTACTGCTACTTTTTCTGATATGAGTATTCTTTTCCCCTCCTCTTTGCTTTCTTTTACCTTTATATTTCATGATAAATGAAGTTTTATCTTTTTTTGTTTGTTTCTATTCATAATGGTGCTTCAGTTGTGTGAAATCTACTTTTTCTTTGTGGTGTTTCTTCCATTGTTACTTCCACCTTTCTAGAATTTCTGTTAACTGGATTTTAAAACATTTGGATTTAACTTCAATATCTATTATTTCTATGCTTTATTCTCAGAAAAATCATTTATTATTTTAACTGATCATTCTTTTTTTGTTTTTTGTTTTTGCTTGTTTGTGGTTCAAGATAAGGTCTTGCTGTCTAGACCAGGCTGTCCCTGAACTCATGTCCCTTCTGCCTTGACCTCCCAGATACTGGTATTACAAGTATAAACTACCACATTTAATCATTCTTTTGCTATTCTCATTCTGTTTTTTAATATCATCTGTACTTCCTTCTATACTGTTTAAATTATCTCCACAGTGCATAGTAGATTCTTTTCTCTGAATACAAATGATCTCTGACTTGGAGTGATTTGACTTGAAAAAATTTGACTTAAGTTTTCAGCTTTCTGGTGGTGTAGAAGAAATACAGTATGAATTCAGTTGAAACCATACTTGTAATTTTGAATTTGGATCTTTTTCCTGGGCTGGTGATATGCAGTACAATAATCTGTGGACAGTACAGTAATCTGGGCGGTAGTGGCAATCTACAGCTCCATTCTGCCATGCCATCACAAAGGCAAACAACAGATTCAGGGAGCACTGTACTGTTAACATTCAGTAGGTTAAGTGTATTAAATGCATTTTCAGCTGAAGAGACTATCATCTTTTGATAGTGTCAGCTTTCCTATCACTGGGACAGAATACCTGACATCTACAACTTTAAGGAAAGCAAGTTATTTTGGCCCATGGATTCAGAGATTGCTATACATGGTTGGCTGGCTCCAAGACAGAAATGGCATGGTGGAAGGTGGTGGCGGGGGAAAGTTGCTCAACCCTTGGCAGCTAGGGAGCAGAGAGAAGAGGAAGGAGCCAGGAACAAGAATAAACCCTTTCAGGTCATGCCCCCTTTGACCTGCCTTGTCCATCCAGGCCCCACCTCCAAGTAGAGCATTCATCTATGAATTCATTAATGGACTGATCCATGGATGCGTTTAGTGCTTCATAATCTAATCACTTTTTGAAAGTTCTCTTTCTGAACATATGAGTTTAGATCTAAACCATAAAAGGTAGTAAGTCTGTTGAAATATATATAACCCTGTCAAGCATCTGTACAGTATACTCATCCTGAAAGTCCGCATTTTTACTCTACTGTATTTGCTGCCATTGATGCAGGATTAGTATCTTCTTGGAATTCTATAATGTTTTTGTAGATCCATATGCACTTGACAGTCCTTGCTAGTCTATGAGTACTACATTTGCTTCCAGCAACTATTGGAAGGACAAGACATGCTGCATGGTGGGATGATGGGCCAAAGCAGTTGATCTAGTCTTGATTATTCCTCTTTTGGGGCTGTAAGCTCGCAGCCTATCTGCTCAGAGGCCGACTTCTTTGCTGATGACATGACAAGGAGGGAAAGCCAAATGACTAGCTGTTTCTCCTGCAGCACCAGGCCAGTCTCCAGAAACCTTACTCCAAAGTCCCTTTCTGCTGTGTAGATACTGTTGCTTCTCTGTTGTTGGGATAATTTTGGAAACTTTTTATTTTTCATCACCACTCTGTCTGAAGAGCATATTGCCTCATTTTTTCTCCTTAGTTCATTCATTTCTGCTTTTCCTCTTTTAGGAGTCTCTCAAAATTCTTGATCCTTCAAAATCCTTTGCTTATGCCTTACTATACAAGGACTTGAAGTAAAAAAATAGCTGTCAGATGCATTGTTCAGAGTACTATCTTGATAAAAGCTTATGGTCAAGAATTCAGCATGACCCTATTTAAATATGTTTTCTGTAATTTATACAGAGGGGTAAAATAGATAATCTTAGACTCTGATGTAGATGTGGCTATCTCCTAATACTAATATTGTAAGGATTTGTGTATAATTAGTATATTTCAGTGAATTTGTGCATCCTCCCTTTATGAAATCAGAACCACAGAGGTTTTCATTATGTTATTTTTGTAGCATATAGTGAAAAGCTAATTTTAGTACTTTTTTTCCTTTTAGGTTACTGCTGATTCAACTATTCTAAAAGTTCTTCAGTCCAACATTCAGCATGTGCTGCTCTATGAAAATCCCATTCTTCAGGAGAAAGCATTGGCTTGTATTCCAGTCAAAGAACTAAAAAGGAAATCACAAGAAAAGTTATCCAGAGCTAGAAAATTGGATAAAGGTAGCAGCTTTACATGATTTCCTACTAAATATGCATCCGTACTAAACAAATGTGCCTTTTGCTGTATAAATTGTAAATATATAACTTCTTTCTATACAGAATTTTAAGAATGTTAGGTGTATTTTAATAGTACATTAGATGTATTTTCTAAAATTTTTTATGGTGTGGTAAAATACATACATGAGATTTACTATTCTAACCATCTTTAAGTGTACAGTTCCATGTGTTAAATGTTCACAATGCTATATAACTATCACCACCATCCAGCTCAGTAACTCTTTTTCTTTTAAAACTGAAACTCTATATCCAGTAAGCAATTACTTTTTATTCCACCATTCTTCCGGCTTCTGGCAACTACCATTCTACTTTCTGTCTCTATGATTTTATCACTAATATCATGTAAATGTGGAATCATACAGCATTTTTATTTTTGTGACTCACTGATTTAAGTTACCATTATTTCCTCAAGATTCATTCATGCTGTTGCTATAACATGTAGAACGTTCTTCCATTTTAAGGATGAGTAATATTCATTCCATTATATGTATATACCATGTTTTGCTTCTCCATCCATTCTTTTTTTTTGTTTGTTTGTTTTTTGTGACAGGGTCTCACTATGTAGTTCAGACTGCCCTGGAACTCACTGTGTTGCCCAGGCTGGTCTTGAACTCTCAGTGATCCTCCTGCCTCAGCCTCCCGAGTGCTGGGATTACAGGCATGCACCGCCATGCCCGACTGCCATTCATATGTTGATGGACACTTGGGTTGCTTTTAGCTATTGTGAGTGATGTCTCTATGAAAATATAATATCTTATTAATTATTGTACAAATATTGTACAAATAGAATCTTTATTGTACAAATTAAAATAAATTTAATTATTGTGCAAATATCTTTTTAGTTATTTGAGATATATATTCAGACATGGAATTGCTGGATCATAAGGTATTTCTTGGAATTGCTACTGTTTTACATGGTAGCTATGATTTTACATTTCTATCGACAGTGCACAAAGATTTAGTTTCTTCACATCCTCACCAGCACTTACTGTTTTCTGTCAATTTTATATAGTTGCCAGGGGTGAAGTGGCTCTCTTTATGGTTTTGATTTGCCTTTCTCTAGTGCAGCATCTTTTTGTGCTCATTTTAGGCCATTTGTATGTGTTATTTGGACAAAAGTCTGTTCCAGTCTTCTGAACATTGTCTTGTAAAGCTTTTTTTTTTTTTTTTTTACCTGAATGTGTTTTCATTTTAATCATTGATACGTGAATATTTTTAGGTTAAGCAATTTAGCCCATGGAATATATGATGGGATTATTAGTTTGAAGTAGTGAGATTTATTGTGAATCTGACAGAACCATCTCCAGAATAAATCCATATGATTAAACTATTGTTTTACTTTTGCTAATAGAGACACTATTTATTAACAGTAAATTTGTGAGCCAGCTGTTTCTGTGTAAATTCAGTGCCACTACTCACTGTGCTTGAACAAGTATCTCATGCCTCAGTTTCTTCATTTGAAAATAGGAATAATAATTTTAAGAAATAAATTAGTACATTCTAAATGGCTTAGAGAAATGTCTATCATATTCATCATCCAACAGTTCATCTTTTTTTTTTTTTTTTCTGGTACCAAGGATTGATCTGGGGTCCTTGCACTTGCGAGGAGGGCTGAGGAAGGCAGTGGAACCAGTGAGCTAAATCCCTGGCCCTGTTACTCTTTTTTTTTTGATCCTTAAGGGATTGACTTTTTTTTTTTTTTCAGCTTTAATTGAGTTTATTGGTACATTTTAGGGATACAGTACAGTTACATTCATTGTTGGGATCTTGTACCTCTACATGACAAGTCTTGTTATTCTTATCTTAATGATCTTAGAATTTTAATTAAGTTTCAACTATAGTATTTTATCTTGAATTTTTATGTAATTTAATTTACTCAAAGAAATTTTTATTTTGAGTTTGTTCCCTTGTCATTCTTAATCCTGTATTTTCTAGGGCATTGTTTAATTGGGGGATGATTGCCTCAATTTACAGTACACATTTTTAACTAACATAAGCATACCTTCAGAAACACCATAGTGCCTTATGTAAAGTGCAGGTAACGTAACAGAATTGTCTCAGTTCTTCCTTCTTATTCCTTACAACCCTGCTGTCATTCCTTCTGCTTATCCATGTATTGTGACTGTACAATATGTTGATAATGTTACTAATTTTTTTGTTAAGAATAACAAAAATAAAATATTTAATTTTCATTTATTCCTTCTTGGATATACTTCATTTTATCATGTAGACTTGATTTCCTAATCTATATCACTTTTCTTCTCCCTAAAGAAATTATATATTTCTTTCAAGTCAGTTCTGCTAAAGATGAAGTCTCTCAGTTTTTGTTTGCCTGAGAAAGTGTTTATTTCTTGTTCATTTTTTAAGGATAATATCACCAGCATGTAGAATTCTAGATTGCAGGGGGGTTCTTTCAACACTTTTAACTATTTCACTCTGCAGTTTTTCTGGTGAGAAGTCTATTGTATTTTGTCTTTATTCCTCTTTCAAAATCTTCTCTTTGTCTTTGGTTTTCTGCAGTTTGAATAAAAAGTGCCTAGATTTAGATTTAGGGATATTTATCCTGCTTGGTGTTCCCTGAACATCCTGAGTCTGTGGTTTGGTGTTGATTATTTTTTTTTCCCCCCTTTTTGGTACAGGAGATCAAATCAGGACTTTGTGCTTGTGAGGCAGGCAGTGACACCACTGAACTAAATCCCCATCCTGGTGTTTAAATTTTGAGAATCCTAAGGCATTGGTACTTTAGATATTTCTTCTGCTGCTTTCTCTCTTTTCTTCTGATATTTCAACTTATATTTTACCTTCATTTATCTCTGTGCTTCAATTTGCAAGCAGTTCTTAGACATTCTGTCCTGTTCTGAAATTTCCCCATGGTTCTAAAATGTTCTGTTCCTTTTTTCTTTCCTCTTTGCATGCCAGTTTGGACGATTCCATTAATCTGTCCTCAGGCTCACTGGTTCTTTACTTGACTGTGTCCAATCTGCTGATGAATCCATCAGAGGTAGTCTTTATTTCTATTCCTGTGTTTTTGATTTCTAGTATATCCTCTATTTTTAGTTTTCATCTTGGCTTACATTATTCATCTGTTCTTATATGTTGTCTGCTTTTCCATTAAAACCCATAGCATGAAATATATAAACATTCAAATATATAAAGCAATATAGTTATTTTAGTCATCTTTATGTTAATTTCAAAATTTATGCTTAATGACTGATGCTTACCTTTTCTCTTCAGACTCTTTTCTTGCCCTTTGGCATGCTTTGAAATTTTATATAGGAGCTGTCCATAATGTAGTAAGTAAAAGGAACTGAGGTAAATAGGCCTTTGTGTAAGGTTTTATGTTAATTTAGCTGAAAGTTGGGGCATAATGTATATTATAGCTGAAGGTATCAGAGGCTTCAGTATCGCCTGCTGTTTTTGTTGTCTGGTGTTCTCATCTCTTGAATGTCAGTCTGCTTCCTTTACATCTCTTAATTGTGAGGCAATGTGGTTGTACTGGAGCCCTGTTGATGTCCTGGTAAGGTGGACGGGTGGGTGAGGGTGTCCTATGTTGAGATTAAATCTCAGTATTTTGGATGGGAACTGTGTCCCTAGGTTTTTGAAATTCACAGGTGCCTTAGTTTTTCCCCTACACAGGTAGAAAGGAAGATTGTAAAAGTCTCTGGTAGAATCTCTTTCTCTAGCAAGTAGGCCTTAATTGTGCAGCATGTGTGGAGATAGTTCACTGATCTTACTCTTCCCTTCTGCTTTATAGTGCCAAAACAGGTCTTTTTTGGTTCTTTATCTTGAGAACCTAGCAGGATTTCTGGAAGCAAAATGTACCACAGCTCTTACTCCCAAGTTCATCTGTCATCAGCCTACAGCAATTTGTTGGAATCACCATTTAAGTCTCCTTACAAACTCATTACTTCAAGGATTCTACTACATGTAAGCACATCTTGGCCACAATTCTGTTTATTTGCCTTTCTTTCAGGATTATGAGATGATTATTTGCCCTATGACCTCAGCCTTTTGATAGGTCCAAGAAAATTTTTTAATTTTCAATTTATTAATCTTTTGCTGTTGATGGGAGTGAAAACTCACTTGAAAGAAACGAAGCTAAAACTGGAAATCCCTCTGAGGATTTGGGGTTTTTTTTTTTAATAAGTTTTTAACCATTTAATCAATTTTATGTGTTACTTGCTTCCCCTTATATCTTGGTGATTTTTGTCTTTTAATGTTCTACTGTGTCATTTCTTTGTTTCTAATGATTAGCCTGAACCTTAGACTTAATTCTGCTTTAGATTTACTGATTTTGAGACCATTCTTTTCTTCTTATATTAACAAATTTTTTCTAAATATAAAATAAGAGTGCATGTCAATATATGATCCTGAAGGCCCTGTCCAGCTTCAAAGTACTGTGGTCCTTTTTATGATATCTTATATAAATGCCTGTTTATCAGGTACTTACTGGATGCATCCTGCGTTTGAGTCATTTTGCTAGGCTGCAGAGAGGGGAGAGTGATACAGTCCTCTTTTATTCAGCAGCTGAACAGGATATGAAAATTAAAATATACTGAAAACTTAATGTGACACAGGGTCACAATGTAATGTTTGAAGTGCAGCTTTAAATACAGCATCATGCCAAGTGAATAAATTGTAGTGAGAAATATCTGAGTCACAATGTTATGGTTTTGTCTAGCACATATTTCCTTTTTAGCAGATAGTAATCAAGAAATTGCCTAAGGGACCCCAGGAATTTAGCTCAGTGGCTCTGCTGCCTGCCTCGCAAGTACAACGACCCTAGTTTAATCCCCAGTACCAAAAAAAAAAAAAGAAAGAAAGAAATTACTCAAAGAACAGAATCCACAAAAAGGAGCATCAGTTAGGTAAACAGCATAGTTATCCTAACGTATTTGTCTGCCTGTCCTCACTGTGGGAATGGTCTTGTCAGTGTGCTAAACATCCTTTATATCTATTTAGCTAAGAAGTCTAGTCTGTGTCCCAAAAAATCTGTTGTTGGTCTCTACTGACACTTGCCCCAGCATTTTTCCCTTCTAGATATAAAGAAAATTATTTTTTGTTGTTTTATAAAATTTGGAAAATAAGGTAAAGATAAATCATCCTTAACTTCATCACACAGGAGTATGACTTTTAACATATATGACTTTTTAACATGTAACATGTATATGTGTGTATGTATATACACACTTTCAAACTTAACTTTTAATTGAAATAAGAAAGACCATATTGGCTAATGTTAGACTAGTGTAAAATAAATAAATAAAAGATTGGGTTTTTCCTTTAGGACCAAAAAAAAGGACATAAGAGAAGGACCAGGAATCTCCTCTCAAATGTAGTGTATATTGAACAGCATGCATGGAGATAGAAGTGTGGGCTCTACTGCAGAGCAGTGGAAATGCAGTTTAGCTGTGTGAGGTGAGAACACAGGTGCTATAGCTGCAGGTGTCCGGGGCTTCATTATCCTCTGCTATTCTTCTTGTCTGGTGTTCTTATCCCTTGGATGGCAGTCTGCTTCTTTCACATCTCTTAATGCAGTGTGATGGTAGGTTAGGAAGAGACCTTCTTTCAGTTTCAAGCAGATCGGTATATACTGGATTTATCTTCAGATTTTTTTTTCAAAAGGAATTAGAGGTAAAAAGAAATAAAGCATATTTCTTACACAGATTGAAATAGAACAGACTTGAAAGCAGAATTCTAGCGTGAGGTAGCTGCTACAAATGGTCTGGACTGCCAGGTAGCCTGACATTTGCCTAAAAGGTCAAACCTTGGAATTAACTTCATGGTAAGAGGTGAAGCCAGGAAGGAAAAAAGAGTGCCAAGATTGAAAAGACAAAGAGAACAGAAATAGTAGAGGTTGTTGAAAACAGTGTGGCACATGTGCTTTTATGTTTAAGTGAAATTTAAAACTGAGTTCTTCATTCCTATTTAGCATACTTCAGAATACTCAGTAACCACAAGTTGTTAGCGGCAACCCTATTGGATAGCACATATGTGAAATTGTTTCTTTTATTGCTAAAAGTTCTGTTGGATGACAATGTTATAGAAACATGGAATAAAGTATTTGTAAATGGGGAGGGGAGAAGGGGGTGAAAGGAGGGCAGGGACAAGGGGAAAAAATGAGAACCAAGATCCCAGTAAAGGTACAAGATCCCAGTAATGAATGTAACTGTACTGTATACCTAGAATGTACCAATAAACTCAATAAAAAGAAAAAAGGAATTATAAAAAAAAGAAACATGGAATACACAAAGAGGAAGAGATAAAGGAATTTTGAACATTAGAGAAATAAGTAGTGTGGTGGGCATAATGAGTGTATCAGCTGCAGTTTGATTAGATTATGAATAATGATGACTGGTGGCTAAGGGATTATTTTATCATGTAAGAAATCATTGATAGAAGAAATTTGGTGGTAATAGTGAGCTGTTATCAGAGAGCTAGGTGCCCTTCTACCTTTTGGCTTGGGAATACATGCTTTCCATCTTTCCCATCATCTTGCAGTCCACAGTGGCTGTGGGAGTGCCCAGCATTACATTTGCATACCAGACATCAGGAAGAGTAACAGGAGAAAAAGCAGTAGAGGTATCCTAATCTGAGCCTGTTCTCTTGAAGTAGCTCTTTCTGTGTCACACAAAACCTAGTCATTTGATCTCTATTACTAGAAGTGAGTCAGATCTGTAGTCGTTTAGTTCATGCATTGCTCTCTCCCCAGAATTGCAATTCTGTAAATAAGGATATTACATAGCAACTGACAGGCTCTACCTTATTGACTGTCAGACAGTGGTAGAGCATCTACTGGCCACATTGGTAATTCTCGTTCATTTTTGCGGTGGACTTTTTTCCTTCCCATACAAAAATCTTACTCTGGTTTATGAAGTAGGAAAAATGTGGTTTAGAGCAGATGTGGGGACCTTGTCACTCTGTTCTGAGACACCTCTAGAGATAACTAAGGCTCAGGGAAGTGTGGTTTGACAGGACTGGCCTCGTAGACTGAAGGCTTCTCATGATTGAGTGTTCCAAAAACAGATAAGATGTGTTTCTGGAAGAGGAAAAACTCTGTGTCATTTTGAAAAAGTGTTAATATATGTTGTCCTAATATATGTTGCATATGAAAACAAGTGATAAGAACATTGAGTTGTAAATGTGCATTTTAGGATGAGGCTATGTCTACTCATGATTTCAACCTTTTTTTCTTCTCATTTCTTCTCTTTTGTTAACTGATACCAGTAGTTTTCCGAAAGTAGAATTAGGGCCTAAACTTATTAATTGTATTTTATCACTGAAGAGTTACTACAAATCTATTTATATTTAAGTCATGTTTTTGAAGATGCTAAATTTATAAATTTGAAGTCTTAGTTATATTTTTGGGATAAACTCTCTGTGCTCTAAATAATGTCTTCATAGGAATTAGCATCTAAGTCAGCACTCCCTTTATTACCCACTCTGCCTGTGATTCCTGAGCAGGTGTCCCATGCAGACAGAAGTCCACTTGAATTTCTTGGAGCCATTATTAATGATAATTGACCCTGAAAGGAGTGACTATTTAGTATTCATTCTTCTTTTTGTGTGTGTGTGTGTGTGTGTGTGTGTGTGTGTTTATTTTATTTTTCTTTTTATTGAGTTTATTGGTACATTCTAGGAGTACTCATACTTCTTACAGGAAACCTGCTGACCTATGCCTAGAGTCTGTAACACAGAAATACAAATATGCTGTCCTTTCTCATTAGCCTGTCTTGATAATGACTATTTGATGAACAATTTGGATTCAGACTAATAGTTTGAGTCTGTTCTGTTTGGTCCATTATTCATTCAAATATGTACTAAGCATCCTTTGTGTAACAAGCATAGCTCTGAGTGTTGAGAATGTGGCAGTGAACAAAAGAAAGTACTTGCTGTCAGAGGGAGAGACAGGCAGGGAAAACAACTCAAGATCTTTTGTAAATGGGAAGGCATCACAACATGGGAGGAAGGAAGAGAAGAGAAAAGGAGATAAAAATTAATATGTGTTATATACAAATACCAACTCTCCCCAATTAATATAGTCATATACTGCAAACATGTACTGATCAAAATCAAATATGTCAAATAATAATGAGTGTTATGAAGGCAGACAAGCCAGAATAATAGAATCAAGAATGAGTATCAAGGGCTAGGGATTTAGCTCAGTGGTTCTGCCACCTGCCTCACAAGCGCAAAGTCCAGATTTCAATCCCCGATATCAAAAGGAAAAAAAAAATGCATATCAAGACTCTACATAGAAAACCCAAAAAACTCCAACAAAAGACTTATAGACTTAATTGACAGATTCAGTAGAGTAGCTGAATACAAGGTAAACACTAAAAAATCAGTAACCTTCTTATACACAAATAACAGACTCATTGAGAGAGAAGTTAGGGAAACAATCCCTTTCACATTGGCATTCCAAAAAATGAAATATCTAGGAATCAATCTAACAAAGGTGGCAAAAGACCTCAACATTGAGAACTCTGAAAAAAAGAGATCAAAGAGTATATAAGAAAATGGAAAGGCATTCCTTGTTCCTGAGTAGGCAGAACCAATATAGTGAAAATGGCCATACTTTCAAAACTGCTATACAGATTCAATACAATTCATATTAAAATCTCAACAGTAAATTTCACAGAACTAGAAAAACAATACAAAAATTCCTTTGGAACTAGAAAAGAGGCCTAGAATAGAAAAAGCCATTCTAGGCAACAGAGATATGGCAGGGGATATCACAATACCCAACTTGAAACTATGCTACAAAGCCTCTGTGACAAAACAGCACAGTACTGGCAGAGAAACAGACTGGAGGATCAGTGGAATAGATTAGAAGATGAAGAAACAACTACAGACATACCAAGCTATCTCATCTTTGACAAAGGAGCCAATCTTTTCTCTTATTACCCTTCCCCTACACATCCCACCTTCCCTACACCTTTAGCTCCTTTCTTCCCATTTCTAAATGTCAGTAATCTTATAAGGATCTTCTGTATTATTGCAGAATATTCACACCAGAGAGACTATTCGGTATTTATGCATGTGTGCCTTATTTATTTCACTTAGGAGTATATCTTCAATATGTATCCATTTTCCTATGAATGAATCTGTTTTATCATTCTTTATGGCTGAGTAATATTCCATTTTATAGAAAAACCACATCTTCTTTATCCAGTTTCCAACAGATGGGCAAATGGGCTGTTTCCAAGTTTTAGCTATTACAAACTGTCCCGCTATAAACATGGGTGCACATACTTCTCTGTGATATGATTCTTTTAGTTCTTTTGGAAAGGTACCCAGCAGAGGAATGGCTGGGTCAAATGGAACCTCCAGTCCAAGCTCTTTGAAGTATCTCCATATTGATTTCCATAGTGGTTGCACCACTCTGCACTCCCACTGGGATCTCGTCTTTTTAAAAAGCTTCTGCACTGCAAGAGAAACCACCAACGGAGCTAAGAGACAACCTACACTGTGGGAAAAAATATTTACCAGCTATTCCTCAGAACAAGGTCTTCTATCTAGAATATATAAAGAACTCAAAAAAATCAGACCCCGCCAAACATAAAGACCCAATTCAAAAATAGACATCTGAAATGAACAGACATTTCTCAGACAAAAAAGTAAAAGCAGAAAATAAACATGAAAAAATGTTCAACATCACTGGTCATTCGAGAGATGCGGATGAAAACAACAGAGATTCCAACTCACTCCAGAAAGAATGGCTGGTCTCATATCAACCAATAACAAATGCTGGCAGGGGTGTGGGTAGAAAGGAACACTTGTTCCCTTGTTGGTGGGAGTGCAGACTGGTACAACCACTGTGGAAATCAATATGGAGATATTTTAAACAACTAGGATTGGAAGTCCCATTTGACCCAGCTATTCCCCTGCTGTGTATCTTCCCAAAATAATTAAAATAATCATACCACAGTGATATATACTCACCCATGTTTATAGCAGCACAGCTTGTAATAGCTACAACTTGGAAACAGCCTAGTTGCCCATCAACTGGAGACTGAATAAAGAAGATGTGGTTTTCCTATAAAATGGAATACTACTCAGCCATGAAGAACAAGAAACTAGAGACATTTATAGCTAAGTAGATGCACATTGAGGACATTCTCAAGTGAAATTAAATAAGACACAATGTGTAAATACCATATAGTTTATCTGGTGTAAAAAACTAAACATGTAAATAAGGATCAAAATGTATAATTGAAGTTGTATAATAGGAAGAAAAGGTCTAAAGGTGTAGGGGAAGTAGGAGGGGTAGGGGAAAGCTAAGAAGGGAAAAGAAAAATAAAAGGAAAAAGATGGAAGCAAAGTCTTTGTAAATAAGAAAGGAATGGGTAAAGGGAGACTAGGTAATGGGGAAAGAATCAAGGTATGTCATATAAAGGTACAAGATCCCAATGATGAATGTAACTATATTGTATACCTAAAGTATACCAATTAAAAAAAAAAGAAAACATATCAAGGAAGAAAGCTGTTTGGTATTGGATTATCAGGGATGATTTCAGGTAATCCTGCAAAGGCCCACTGAGATGGAAGGGATAGCATGGTGGGCATTGTGGCAGTAGTAAAATAAACAGGAGTGGTAAGGGAATACATAATTTCCTTTGGCAACTATGACAAGTTACCACAAACTTGGTGATTTATTACCCTTCCTCCCAGGTGGAGTCTTACTGTATTACCCAGGCTGGCCTTGAACTCAAAATCCTGCCTTAGCCTGCTGAGTAGTTGGGGTTACAGGTATGCATCACTGTATCCAGCTTTAAATTTGATTGAAAAAAACATACGTTTATTCTCATAACTTTAGAAGCTGGAAGTTGAAAATTAATATCAAGAGGAAAATCAAAGTATCAGCAGAGCTGTGCTCCTTCCAGAAGGGAGCAACAGTTCCTTACATCATCCAGCTTCTGGAAGCTACTGGCTGTCCATGGCTTGTGGCTGCAATGTGTTCACAGCCAGAATCTTCAAATCTCTGTTCCCCATCTTAACTTCGACCTCTCTTCTCTGTATAGTCCCCCACTTCCCTCTTACCAGGATATATGTGATTACATTAATGGTCCATCCAGATATTCCAATATAATCTCATAAAGTAAAGATTCTTAACTTCACCACATGTGCAAGAACCTCCCCCCCATATAAAGTAACTATATTCATGGACTCCACGGATTAGGGTATTTTAGGAGTCTGTTTTCCAATGTACCACAGGGGCAGCTGGAAAAACAAGACATTTTGGATTTTATTCTGAGTGATGGCAAATCACTGAAAGGAAACCCATTGACTAACATGATCTAACTTACATATGCCATACCCCCATCCCAAGTTCTTGAGCATCCTAAGGCAAGAGCTCTATCCCAGTTACATTCCCAGTTCTGGCTTGTACTTAACTAGATCACTCTGACTGCTACATGTAGGGACCAAACTGAGGAAGAGAGTGGCCGCATTCATTTTCTATAAGGTCATTAACTAAATTATGAATATCTTCCTGATTGAAAATACACATATTATACAGGAAAAGCTAACCTCTGTCTGCCAGTCAGATCCATTCTTTTTCCAGAGGAAACAGCAGTTATTTTATATGTGTCCCTTTTCATATCTGTTCCTATATATTTATACCTATAAGTAATTATCTATAAAAATAGTTTAAATTACGTGAGGTTTACATAAAATTATATCACCACATGCATATTCAGCTCTTTTATGTTTTTCATTTACAGTATGTCTTGGAAATCTTTTTACTCTCCATAAAGCTCTGTGGTATACATATATTATTTATCCAGTTCTCTATTGCTGGACATTGGGATTGTTTACCATTTTTCCTTATTTTGAATGACATTCCATTGAAGATTTTTGTGAAATCACATGTACAAGTGCTGCACTGCACAAGTGCTTCTCTGAGATAGATACAAAGCATCAAGTGTGTGTGGATACTTTTATACTGCAGTGGATCCTGTCAAATAAATTGGCTTCCCACTTTATACCAGAAATGTTAAGAGCATTTGTTTCTGCTTAATGGATGTATTGAAGTTATCTTATGGACTTCGTAAATGTTTCTAATGGGTTTATTGATATTACTCATTTGTAGAAGTTCTTTGTGTGTTCTAGATATGTATCTTTCCTTTGTTAGATGGGTTGAAATGCTTCCTAGTGTTGTCTGTTAATTCATTTAGTGAATTTTTCAAAATTAAAATTTCAAAAATTTTAACATAAAATATGAACTATTATTGATTTTATAGGTTGTGTCTTTTAAGATTTGCCCTAACCTGGTCATAAACATATCCTTATGTCACTTCTACTTTTATAGTACTCTAGAGATACATTTTGTTAAATGAATGAAGTACAGTAGGTATCTGATAGCCATTTAGCTACTTATCCCAATTTTTTGAAGATTCTGTCTTCTTAGAACTACTCTGAAGAGGTGTGTATGTCAGATACTTTGAATTCACACAGAAATCTTTCAGGACTCTTCTTTCATTATCTGTTTGTTTCTTCTTCACCAAACCAATATCACAATATTTTAGTTATTACAGTTGCATAATGTGATGTACAATAAGTAAATCTACCTTTTGAAACCTTTAAAGGTGTATTAAAAAAAACTAGGCTTTAAAAAAATACTCATGTATCATTACCCAACAGAGACTTTATGTAGGTAAAGTATATGTGTGTTGCATATGTAATGTAGACAGTTCTGGTTTTCTGGCCAATAAGAAAAAAGTAAGCACCTAAGCACTTAAGGTTTTTCTGGTTATTATTTAAAGTTGTGTTAGCTATGTCAGACATTTTGTCTTTTTCCCATGAATTCTGCAGGTAGAGTATCAAGATTTTAGGAAATTTTATAACTTTTAACAGGTTACATTAAATTAAATTAATTTGCAGATTAACACTAGAAGCATCCAGGAACATTATTTCTGATCTATAAATTCTCCATAGGTTTTAATTTTCCTTTGATTTTTAAAAATTTTGAAATAATGTATAAATGTAAACAGTTGACCCTTGAATAACACAGGTTTTAACCAAATTGGTGCACTTACCAGCATATAGTTTTGGAGATTTATGACAGTTAAAAAAAACTTGGAGAAGAACTGCATAGCCAAGATGCAATAAAAAAATTGTTGCAGAAGGAATTGGTAAGTGACACATGCAGAGATGAAGTAAGGAAGTAAAATAAAAAAGTTTATTTTGTCGACAAAAGGCTGTTTGCACTAAGAGCAGTGCCAGAGATCAACTCCCTACTGCCTTGCAGCTCCCTCTTATAGGGTTTTATAGCCTTGATCTCATTCAGGTGGTTACATTTCATTTTCTCAGTTCACATTGCCAGTACACAAATCATGGTCACAAGACAGTTAACTTTCAACCCAGATGTAGCAATTCTTTGTAGTTAGAGGAGTCTACCTTTAAGATTCGCCTAGCTATCTATTCTAGCCCATAGGAAGAGGGTGTTTATGGTCACGAAAGCAAATGTTAACAATAGTTCTTTTCATCTTGACACTTGTACAATCATCGTGTTTACAGAACTTCACAGCTCAGTCTTGATGTGCCCTGTTATCTTAGGATGAGACCAAATGCCTCATTCAGGGATTAATTCCTCCAGTGTCTGTTTTCTGAATTCAACAAAGCAAACTGCTGTTAGAGACAGCAGAAGTCATTCTACATTGTGACATTTTGTAGGTTTTGCTATTTACAAGAATTTTCTCTATCAAATTAACAAAAAGATATGTCATGAATGCATAAAGACCATGTATATGGCTGGGCATGGTGGGCCTGTACTCCCAGCACAGTACATTACATTTCTATAATCCTAGCACTTGGGATCCTGAGGCAGGAGTATCACCGTGAGTTCAAGGCAGGCCTGGGCTCTATATTGAGTTCAAAGCTGGTATGAATTACATAGCAAGACCTGTCAAAAAAAAACAAAAACAAAAAAAACCCATGCATATGATAATGCATTTTATCATTAGCTTATTTTATCATACTACCATAAAATATATACAAGTACATTTTTAGAAGTTGAAATTTATTAAATACACTTACAAACATAGACCACATATAGCATCATTCAGTCAATAGAAAGATAAACAGACATGAATATTCAGTATTAAATTACAACTGGATCACATTAGCTGTAGCACATGCTGAATCTTGAAGGCCAGGTCCAGCAGTATCCATCCCTACTGCAGGAAAAGATTGCCATTTTATTACACGCAGAGATCCTCTGAGTATCCTCCACAGTGTTACAGCGCTCCTGTGCTGGGAGAAGAGAGAGTTTTAACAATTAGATGGCAGGAGAATAAGGTGAACCAGTGAGACAAAATATGTCTCAACGTGTAGACAGCAATTCCATTTCAGTTGAGTGCTGCGTCCACCTCACTAAATACCATCTAGAGAAGACAGCAATGAAGAAGATGAGCAAAGTCATTAACGAGACCCTAAGTCAGCAGACAACTCAAGGACAGTACCACTGCAACTTGAATGCCCACAAAGGCACCCAAAGATCCTACACAGGATGGTAGAGAAAAGCAGCCAGTCCTTTATCTGAAAATTCACTTCCAGGGATGAGTGGGGCAGAGCTGAGAAAGTACCAGTTGATGATCCCTGTCATTGTCAGGTCATCCAAGAAGGAGGGAAAATGAAATCCCAGCAATAATAAATTAGCAAAAAAAATCAGAAGTTAAGATTTCAAGTGCTTGTTTTTTGCTCAATGACCAGATAACTAAAACTATCTATAATCTATGCAGTGTGGGATTTTTATTTTACTTAGACTGCTTTGTTGATAATGACAGTGTCTTTCATATAAAGGCTGTTTTTGACTTCAGGCATGGTAGCACATGTCTGTAATCCCAGCACTGTGGAAAGCTGAGCCAAGAGGATTGCACCTTCAAGCCCAGCTTTGGCAACTTCATTATTAGCAAGACCCTGTCTCAATTTTTTTTAAAGCTGGGGATGTACCTCATTGTGAAGATCCTGGGTTCTGTCTCCAGTATCAAGGTGGAAAAAAGCCTTTTTTTTTTCTTAATACACTTTTGAAAGTCTTTAAAATTATTTAATATCTGATGAAGACTTTTAATAACTGCAGATTTAATTTGTAATACAAGTTAAAATTTGACTATCCCCAAATGAATAAACTGTTAGCACCTGTTAATAAAGCTCTTAACTGATTTTTTAAAAATTACTTTTCTTTCACAGTGGTCAGCAGCCCCAATCCCTGCATTGCTCTTATCAACTGTATACACATACACCTGATAGATTTTATTACATTTTGTTTGTTTGTTTTTTGAGACAGGGTCTCACTACGTAGTTGAGACTGACCTAGAACTCAGTATGTAGCCCAGGCTGGTCTCGAACTCACAGCGATCCTCCTGCCTCAGCCTCCTGAGTATTGGGATTACAGGCATGCACCACCACGCCCCAGCTACATTTTATTTTTTAACTTTATGTTTTTTATTAGTATATATTTGTCACACATATTGATCACATTTATCATAGGGGGTATGTACCCGTACATAGTATATCTTAGTTCTTTTTTTTCCCATTCTTCTCCTCATTTACAAAAGCTTTGTTTCCATTTTTTTCCTTCTATTCTTTTTACCTCTACCCTTCCTTCCATTCCCCCACCCTTCCCTTGTTCCACCTCCCCTTCGAATATTTTCTTCTTCCTTCCCAATATCTACCCTCCATTATGCTCCTCATTTACCTTTTAGGTTTCTTACACAAGAGATTTTTTTTTTTCAGTACTGGGGATCAAACTCAGGACCTTGCGCTTGTGAGGCAGACATGGCAACACTGCTAAATCCCTGGCCTGAGAATATATTTAAACTTGTGTCTGATTCATTTCACTTAAAATTATGTTCTCTAGAGGCATCCATATTCATAAAAATGTCTCAAATGTATCCTTTGTGGCAGAATATTCCACGTATATAAATGTCACATTTTCTTTTGGGTTTTTTTTGTTTGTTTTTTTTTTTTTTTTGGTACCAGAGATCAAACTTGGGTCCTTTTGCTTGCGAAGCAGGCAGCAGAACCACTGAGCTAAATCCCTGGCCCTCACATTTTCTTTATTAATTCATCTGTTGATGGGTATATGGGCTGTTTCCAAGATAGAGCTATTATAAATTGTGCTGCTACAAACATGGATATGTATAAATATCACTGTGGTATGATGCTTTTAACTTTTGGGAAGATTCCCTAGAAGGGGAACAGCTGGGTCAAAACCTCTAGTTTTAGTTTTTTGAGGAATGTTCATACTGATTTTCATAGTGGCTGTACCAGTATGCACTGCCACCAGCAATGGAGGAGGATTACTTCGTTCCACACAGCCTCACCAGCATTTCTTATGGGTTGATTTGATAGCCGTTCTTTCTGGAGTGAGATGGAATCTTGTGTTGTTTTTAATTTGCATTTCTTGAATGACCAGCAATGCTGGTCATTTTTTTATATATATATTTATTTGCTCTTTGTACTTCATCATTAGAGAAATACCTATTCATTTCAGATGCCTAATTTTGGACTGGGTCTTTTAATTTGGGGGTCTGATGTTTTTAGTTCTTTATTCTAGATGTTAGTCCATTGTTCCGAAGAGTAACTGCTAAAAAGTTTTTCACATTTTTTGGGTTCTCTTTTCACTTTGTTGGTGATTCTTTTGCTGTGCAAGAGCTTTTTAATTTGATATGAACCCAGTTGTTGATTCCTTATATATTTCCATGATTGGGTTTTTGTACATAAAGTCATTGCCTATAACTGTCTTCCAGCAAATTTAGTGTTTCTGTTTTAATATTTAGATCTTTGATCCATTTCGATTTTAGTTTACTGTATGGTAAGAGATGTAAGTCTAGGTTCAATTTTTGGCATATGGGAAGTAATTTTCCTAGCATCGTATATTAAAGGGGCTGTCTTTCTTCTAGTGAGTGTGTTTGGCCCCTTTGTCAAAGATAAGGTAGCTAAGTGTGCTTGGAGTTGTTTCTTCATCTTCTGTTCTATTCCATTAATCCTTGAGTTATTTTGTTGTTGTTGTTTGGTTTGGTTTGTTTTGGTTGTTTTTTTTTTTTGCTTTATTTTTGCCAGTACTGTGCTATTTTTATCACAGTAACTTTGTAGCATAACTTCAAGTCAGGGATTGTGATGCCTCCTGCCTCATCCTTGTTTCCCAGAATTGCTTTTGCTATTCTAGGTCTATTATGGTTGTATGTGAATTTTAGGATTTTTTTTTTTTTATAGTTCTGTGAAGTATGCTGTTGGTATTTTTATTTGAATTTTCAGAATTGCTTTTGCTATTCTAGGTCTATTATGGTTGTATGTGAATTTTAGGATTTTTTTTTTTATAGTTCTGCGAAGTATGCTGTTGGTATTTTTATTTGAATTGCTTTGAATTTGTATAGCAGTTTTGGAAATAAGGCCGTTTTCACTATATTGGCTATGCCTATCCAAAAACGGGATGTCTTTTCATTTTCATATGTCCTCTTTGATCTCCTTTTTTAGAATACTGTAATTTTCAGTGTATAGGTCTTTCACTGCTTTGATTCCTAAGTATTTAAATTTTCCTGATGCTATTGTGAAAGGTACTGTTTCCCCAATTTCTCCCTTGGTAAATTTGTTATTTTTGTATAGGGATGCTATTGATTTTTGAGTGTTGATTTTGTATTCTGCTACACGCTGAATTAATTCTAGGAGTCTTTTGGTGGAGTTTTGCAGGTATCGTGTCATCTGCAAATAATGGTAATTTAACTAGTACTCCATTGTAAGTAAATACCACAATTTCTTTATCCTTCATCTGTTTATGGACATGCAGCCTGCCTCCAAGATTTAGCTGTTAAAAATTGTGCTTCTTTTAACATGGGTATGCATGTTATTTCTTTCTAATATTGAAACATTGATGATAGAAATGAGAGCTCATTGTATATATAAACCTGATTTCATTTTTTGATTTTCTTTTTTTTAGTACTGGGAATTGAACTCAGGTCTTTGTACTTGCCATACAGGTGTGGTGCCACTGAGCTAAATTCTCAGTTTGATTTTTTATCCTATCTCCTTCCCTTCTTTCTAGAGATACTATGGTCTTGAATATGACAGGAGATATCTCATTTGATAATGTGGGCATAATATATTATCTGTCGGGTTTACTGGCTAGGTTGTCAGGTACTCTATAGACATGATTGTCTTTTTATGTGATCATTGTCTGTGGGCAGATATGTTATATAGTTGAAGCCCTGAGGAAAAAAATCTTAACAGGGTATTTTTATACACTTTTATGTTTTTGGTACTGGGGATCAAACTTGGGACCTTATGCTTTCAAGGCAGGCAGTGGAACCACTGTAACAGGATATTTTTAAACGTTTGGTGTTCTGTGGTTTCTACCTATGATTTTATTTTGTTTTATGGTAAGAAATTTAATGTGGCCTTTTCAATTTTTTATTCTTATTTACTTATGATGCTGAGGATAAAACCCAGGACCTTGTACATAATAGGCAAGAGCTGTAACCCCTGTATCCCCCGCCTGTAATGTAGTCATTTTTAAATGATTTTCACAATTAGACTTTTTAATCTCTCTTGTGTTTCAATTCTAGTTCCCTGAGAGTCATTATGTTTCACTAGTTTGTTAATATATGTCAGAGGATAGATGCAGAGCAGTAAATGTACTGTTGTTCTAAATGTGTAATTACACAAGTCATTATGTTTCTGCCTAGTTTAGATTGTTATATACGGGCAATTATTGCATCTTTGAAAGCCTTTTATATAATCCTATATTTTCATATATTTCAGGTCCCAATTTGAGAATACATATAATATGTGTGAATATTTTCAGTTTCATATTTTGTCAGCTTTGGATCTCACTTGGTTCTCTTTAACTTTTCAGGTGCTAATATAAGTGATGAGGATTTTCTTTTGCTGGAGCTCTTACACTGGTTTAAGGAGGAATTTTTTCACTGGGTAAATGATGTTTCATGCACCAAATGTGGTGGACAGACTGTATCTAGAGATAAATCATTAATGCCCAATGAGGATGAGCTAAAGTGGGGTGCAAACCTTGTAGAAGATCATTACTGTGTTGCATGCCAGTTCAGCAATCGATTCCCAAGGTGGGTACCTGGAAAACAAAATTAGAGTAATCGCTTAATGAAAAGATTAAAAGTGAATTTTTTATAAGATAAACTCTTAAATTTTCATTTTAACTATTAGAAATACATTTTTTAGAACAGCAGCTTGCAGTGACTTGTAGGCTAAATCCAGCCACACCTACTTTTTTAAATAAAGTTTTATTAGAATACAGCTATGCTTAGAGTTATTCCTTAGAGTCTGTGACTGTTTTCAGGCTACAACAACAGAATTAAATATTGGTGACAGACAAGCCATACAAACTACAAACTCTAAAATATTTACCTTCTGTTCTTTTATAGGAAATTTGTTGCTCTAGATTACACATTTTGAGCATAGTTACAGTATTTTCAATTTTCCAAATCTTGTACTTCTTTTTTTTTTTCATGGTACCAGGGATTGAACTTGGGTCCTTGTGCTTGCAAAACAGGTGGCGAAACTACTGAGCTTAATCCCCAGAATCTTGTACTCTTTTAATACATGATTTTAAATTTTCTGATAATTCTGATATACAATAAGAATACTAACAAGAATAATTCTGATTTATTGTAGTAAATGCAGTATACTGAAAATAATCATGAAATAGGTGTAAGTGTAATGTAATATAATCATTATATTCTTATAAAGGCAGAAATATGTTTTAATTAGGAATCACCCGCCCACCAAATCTGACCTATCCCTCATATCTCTAACTTTTAAATAAGGATATTTTAATTTTTTAATTCATTTTTATTATTTTAATATATAAGAATCATGTCATATTTTCTAATTAGCAATACTTACAAAGTCCATGTTTTTGAAATAGGTACCTAATTTTGAAGGCTTAGGAACTCAATTCTGTCCCTAATTTGGAACAGCCCTGTTACACAGAATATAGGCTAAACAAAATCTAATACCCAATAAAGATCTAAAATTAGTGTTATTTCTTCATTCAGTATACATTTGTACAACCCTTTGCAGAGATTAGTAGATAAAGTTTATGTTAATGTATAAACACATATTATGAATAATATACTGTATAACATACTGTATGATATTTATACTATATAATTTATATATAATTAAATCCTCAAACTCTTTAGGCAGTTGGGTGTTAAACTAACAATGTAGTGTGGAGTGGCCCAGGCTAACATAGATATTAATACAAAGTGTTACTTTCCTAACATTTTCTTGTTTTATTATTATCTATTCTCTGTATAGGGTTGAGATAATAAATGCTTTTTTTTCAATGCAAAGGATCAAACTCAGGGCCTCAACCATGCTAGACAAGCACTCTGCCACTGATCTGTACCCCCAGCCCTAAACACTATTAGAGACTAATCTTTTTTTTTCTCCTCCCCCACCTTTTTCCGCCATCATCATCATTTAGGTGAGTTACACATAGCATGCGTGCACTGCCAGCTGAGGTGTACCCTGCCCCTCATCTGATCCATTTGTCTTGGCCCGAGAAGTGTATACAGAAGATGAGTCATAGGATATTCTGATTCTGTTACTATCTTCAATTTATTTTCTTTATTTTCTTTATTTTTTTATTTGTTTGTATCAGAGTTCAAACTCAGGACCTTGTGCTTGTGAGTCAGGCGTGGCACAACTGAGCTACATCCCTGGCCACTATCTTCAATTTAAACTCACAGCTTTTTTCAGTTAATTACCTAGGTTCTAAATGCATTTAATTTAGCTTGAGCAAAAATATCTGCTCAACAAATTTGTTTTTGTAGAGCCAGCTCACTCATGCCCCTGTTTCTTCTGCCTCTTTTGCCTGCTGGGCTCATGGGTGACATCCGTCTTAGCTAGAGCACTTCTGCTTAGCTGTACCAGCTCAAAAGCTATCTTAGTACCACATGCAAATTTGCTATCTCTGTTTTTTGGGTTTTTTTTTTTTTTTTGATAATTTTATATTTGGAGTAGCTTTTGAAAAGAGTGCTAAACACATCTTTGAAAACAGCTTCCAAATTAGCAAGCACCTTTAATACTTGAGAAGAATAAAAATGTTAATAAAAATGATAGTTGGAAAGGGAAACAGTTTTTAAGTAAAATTGTCTTTATTGAATAACTTATTTAAGTTTTTACCTTTTAACACAGTGAGCTAATTATACCGTTAATATTTAATGCCTTAAATAAATTTCCTACAGAATCTGTATAATCAAACTAATATTTCAGAACCCACTTCAAATATGAGCTCTCCTCCCCAGCTGCTTTGTACGAAGTAAACCTACAGCAAATCTGACCTGTTGTAAGGTTTGTGTCACATTCTGTCATGTGGTAAACTTGTTAATTCCTCTCTCTAAAGGACTATAAACTCCTTGAAGACATTGCCACTGTTTAACTCACTTTTCAATAAAGATTTTAGCACAGTATCTTACATATTCTAGGCCATTCAATCAGTATTTAAAAATAAGAAATCAAGAAGCATGGTTAATATTTAGCATATAAGTAATACACGTTCTTTAAAATTTTTTATTTTGATGGCAAATAAAAGCTGTTGGGTTTTTTATTGTTTTTTAAACCAGATATAACAACCCTGAGAAGCTTTTGGAGACAAGATGTGGACGGTGTGGCGAATGGGCCAATTGTTTCACACTGTGCTGCCGAGCTTTAGGGTTTGAGGCTCGCTACGTGTGGGATTACACAGGTACAGAATGTGGCGTGAACGGAGGAGCAGTGTGGCTTTGTATATTTACAACTTAAGTTTACACTTTGAGCTCATCATTTTCATATTTTCTGGCCTTGTCATAAAGTAACACTAAGACCAACCTCACGTTCTTTTGAAGAAAACACAAGATTTTTGTAATATACCAGAACAGTGTCTGGTACTGTACTTAGTACTCTTATTCTTTGATTAAAATTTTGCCGTGGCACTTATAGTAATATTTCTGCGTAGATAAGGATGTATAATATGCTATAGAAATCTTCATTTTTAGAAGGATTACTATAAATGATTTAGTAAAGAAAATCACTATACAAAAATAATGTAAGAAAAGCCATATTATATAGTCTTTATTTAAAAAATAACATGTTGTCTCCTTGTTAAAGGTGCTTGTCTTGTTTTAGAGTTCTACTTGTATTTCCTGTGTTTTTATGTTTAGAACTAAATGAAACCTTCAAGTAATATATATTCTTTTACAGTCAAACGTAGATTATCAGTAACAAGAGATTCAGTTAGACCTGGTATTTCTGCATTTTAGAAACACAGTGCAGCTTCAAAAGTGGTACTGATTTTCTTCACATTGGCAAACTGAGGCTGATAGTTGTGATACTGTGTTTAATGTGTTTTCCTTCTTTCAAGTGACACACATCTTATTTTTATTGAGACTAAAATGACTGCATTAAAGGTGATTATTCTAGTAGTATATACCACAAAATACTGACTTATATAAAATTTCAAAAATTACAAACTGTGATGTGATCCTTAGGAGTTCATATATAGATATTAGAAGCCATTGTGGTTTCCACTTAACTTTTATAGCCTTATTTTCCTTCTCTTCTTATTTGAGTAGACCATGTTTGGACAGAAGTCTATTCTCCTTCTCATCAGCGGTGGCTGCACTGTGATGCATGTGAAGATGTCTGTGACAAACCACTCCTTTATGAAATAGGATGGGGCAAGAAGCTTTCCTATATCATAGCATTTTCTAAAGATGAGGTAGGAGATAACAGAAAAAAATTGTTATCCAACAAAAAATCTTTTATCTTCTTTGACAGTTTTATGAAGGTATAATTGATGATAATAAGCTGCATGTATTTAAAGTGCACAGCTTAATAAAGCTGATCATTCGCATACACTGATGAAATCATTACTACTCTTGGTATTCCAATGTATGGAATGCACTGTAGTTTAGCACTGGTGAAAATTTGGTTAATTTTCAGTCTTTAATATTTAAATTAAGCTGCTATGAATATTTATGTGCACAAATCTTTACATAGGCACATACTTGCTTTTATCTTTACTTAATGCCTCTCACTTGAATGGTTGGATCATATGGTAAGTGTATATATAAATTAGGGAATCGATGAACCATTTTTTTTCAAAGTGATTACATCATTTTATATTCTCACCAGCAGTATGTGTCTTAGTTTTTTTCACATCCTTGCTAACATTTATTGTTGAATTTTTAAATTTTGGCCTTTTTAATAGGTTTGTAATGGGTACTGCTACACTTTTCATTTGTACTTTCCTAATAACAGACAATATTGAGCATCTTTTTATGTATTTTCTATCTATATGTTTCCATTTCCTGATTTTTTTCCATTGTTTTCTTACTGTTGAGTTTTGAGAATTCTGTTTATATTCTTATATAAGCACTTTATCAGATACATGGTTTGCAAAAGTTTTTTTTCTCCTTGTTAGTGGCTTTTGATGCTTTTTTTGAGACAGGGTCTCACTATGTAGTTGAGACTGACCTGGAACTCACTATGTAGCCCAGGCTGGTCTGGAACTCATAGCGATCCTTCTGCCTCAGCCTCCCGAGTGCTGGGATTACAGGCATGTGCCACCACGCCCGGCTTGATGCTTTTTTCGGGGGTAACAGGGATTGAACTCCGGACCTTGTGCTTGCAAGGCAGGCAGTAGAACCACTGAGCCAAATCTCTGGCCCCTGATGCTTCTTAATGACTTTCTAAGAGACCAAATCAATGAAGTCCTGTTTATAGATTGTGGTTTTTCATGTCATAGCTAAGAAATTTTTGCCTAGTCCAGGTCATAATGATAATTATCTTTTTTTAAAGAAACTATATATGTTTAGCTTTACATTTAGTCTATAACCTATTTTGAGTTAATTTTTTAATATGTTCCAAGTATAGATTGAAATTCATTTTTGGCATTACGGATAATGAATTGTTTTAGCACCATTTGTTGTAAAGATTACTTTTTCTGTTGAGTTGTCATTGGATTTTTATGAAAACTGAGTTGTAGAGCCAAGGATTTAGTTCAGTGGCACTGTACTTTCCTGGCAAGTGTAAGGTCCTGAGTTTGATTCCCAGTTCACCTCCAAAAAAGTTGTTCTATAATATAAATTTAATACAATGAAATAGATAAAAGTTTCTACTTATTTAATTTGTGGGAACAGCTTTGTTGATAATTCTTAAAAAGCTAGTATTCTGAAATTTTCATCTTTTTATCAGAGTGCTTCTTGGAAGTATATACCTTTTCAGAAAATTTTAAAAAACAAACATATTCTCTTGAGCTTCCTTCACAGGTTTTTAAAGTTTAAACCAAGGATGGTATTTCTTAAATTGCATTTAAGTTACATGTATTCTAGGTATTTATCAAATAAAGATTGAAAGTTATAATCTTATTAAATACTTGTATTGTTATCTGTTTCAGGTAGTTGATGTCACTTGGAGATACTCTTGTAAACATGAAGAGGTGATCTCCAGAAGAACTGTAATAACAGAAGGATTACTTCGAGAGACTATTAATGGGCTTAATAAGCAGGTATGTGATGTTTATTTATCAATTTTGAGGAAACATTTTAATTTCTTTATATAATTAAGAATAGCCCTCGGGTGTGATGGCACACACCTGTAATCCCAGCACTTGGGAGGTTTTGAGTTCGAGACCAGCCTGAGCTATACAATGAGTTCCAGAGCAGTCTGAACTACATAGTGAGACCCTGTCTCAAAAAACAAAACAAAAAGAATAGCCAGTTCTTAATCCATTGAAGTTTTTAAAGTAGTAGAATTATTTTGTAAGCAAGAATATTTTAATATGTTAAATGTCTTTTTCATGGAAATTTTTGAGGACTTAATTAAATACTAACTTCCTGAAGTTTAATGTAACAATATCAATATCAGTATGTGGTATAAAAATATGTTGTATTGATCAAAGTAACAGTACCTTTAATGTAATGACACACATTCATGTCTGGATGTATATACCTATATGTGCAAAAGCATACATATCCTTCTGATATCAGGCACAGGAAATTATTAACAGTGATTACTTCTGAGGAGAAGAGGAATTGGGAAGATCTAAGAAGGAAGATTCATTTTATACTTATTTGGTAGTAAAAATTTTAATTGTATACATGTGGATTTTTCTCGAAATTTAGAAGTAAACTAAATTTGCATCTGGCTGGCAACCAGAATAGAGCAGATCACCTTAATCTAGTAATTGACATTCATGGTGAAGTCTCAGTTTATTTGGAATTTGTTCTTATTTTTCATTTGTTGCCCTTAAGCAATCTCAACCTGAAAACCTGGATTATTTGCAAGACCCCCTTGTCTTAGAAAACATAAATTGCTAATTTATTTTTTTCTCCTGCACTTTCATTCTGCTAAGAATTTTGCTTTGCTTTTCAGCACTTTGGTCACCAATTTTTGCTTAGTTTTACAGGCTTTTCTTTTCATGCTGCTTAATTGGCAAAGACCTGGAGGTAGAGAGAAGTGCAGTGTGTTCCCTTCACCTCAGTTCATTTCCTCTTGGTATCTTGACTTCTGAAGTCCTGGCTTTCTTGCAAGCTTTCTGTTGCATCCAAAACAAGTGTTTGAATATGTGTATATATATGTTTCTCTCTACCTTTTCTTAGCAAGGCATTTGACAAAACACAAATGTCTTAGTTTTCCTCATTGCTGAGACAAAATACTCAACCCAGAGTTAAAGGAAGAAAGGTTTATTTGGCGTACAGTTTACAGAGATTTTAGTTCATAGTTGGCTGGCTCTTTGACAGGGTGGCATGGTAGAGGGGCACCACAGGGGAAAAACAGTTCAAGACATGCAGAAGACAGCAAAAGTAAGCAAGCAACAATGGCAGCTTCTCTCTGCCCCTTTTACAGTCTGTCTAAGCTACCCAGTTTAGGGCAGGTGCCAAACCCATTCAGTGGACTAATTTAATAATCACATGCCCTTAATCCCAGGATCACACATTCAAGATTTAGTCCACCCAGGGCTGTTTGAGGCTTTGGGGGAACATCTAAACATAAGCCATAACATTTCATTCCTTGCCCCCCAAACACTCATGCACATCCCTTTATGCAAGAGTTGCTAAAGTCCTAACAGTTTCAACATTGATGAAAAGTTCAGAAAGTTTCCTCTGCGGTTTAAGGCAAACTCTTAGCTGGGAACTCCTCTACAAATGAAAAGAATATTGAACATTTCCAAGCTGCATTGTTAGAAGATAGACATTTCTGTTCCAAAAGGTACAAGAGGAGCATAGGAAGGAATGGGAACAAAGCAAGACCAAAGTCCAGCAGGGCAAACATTAAATCGCATAGTTTCATGTCCAGCATTCAAGGCAATTTGTGGCAAGATGTGAACACCAAAGGGTTTGGGTGGCTCCTCCTGTATAGCCCTGCTGTTTGCAGCTCTTACAGCGTCTCTCTTGGGCTGGTTATGTTCACTCCTTGCAGCTTTCCTCTGATGATCCTCATTCCTGGTAAACCTGGGGTTTCCATGTAGCTTTGGCTCACACAACTTCACGCATGGCCCTTGCAGGGGCACACAGTGTGGCTTCCCAGGCTTTCTTCTGAAATTTAGGTGGAAGCCTTCCTGACTCTTGGCATTCTGCAAGCACCTAAAACCAGCACCATATGGTTGATGCCAGGGTCTGCTGAGAGCTGTAACAATACCCAGGCTTCCTTCTTTCTTGGCTGTAGGGGTAGAGTGCTTGGATGTCTGGACACTCTGAACCCTCTCCCAAGGTACCAGTTCTCTAGGCTGCCACATTCAGGAACATGGTACTCTGGACTCTTCTCAAAGCAGTCTTTGACCTTTGCAACTCTTGAGGCTACAAAGGCTGCAATCTTGCTGCTTTTGTGATGTTTTCAGGCCATATTTTCTGTTTTCTTCTGAAATACTTGGCTTTTTCTTTCTAGTTTTTTCAGTGACCAATTTCTTCTCTGTTCCATCTTTGCAGGCCGCAACTTTATGGAACTTCCTTTCTGGCTAAACTCATGTTTTGCATCATTCTGCTGGACTCTTTGCTCTTGATTCTCTATATAGATCTGGCTGAAAGCACCCAACAGTAGTCGTGCCATGGCCTCAAGATTAGACTACCTTGAAATTTCTTCTGTCAGATTCATTAGTCCTCCACCCTCTGTCTCAATCTCAGGCAAAGTCTCTGAACATGAACAAAATTCAGACAGACTTTGTGCCAAACTATAACTCATAGTGTCTGAAGTCCATTAGCCAATGCAGTCCTTCTTCCCAGCAGAACCTCGCAAGCCTGGTCTTTACCAGCAACATTTCTATCACCATTCTGGTCTTCTGAGCTCTACCCAGAATCTCCTATCAAGTACAGCCTTAGGCATTCCAGGGCTGCTTTTTTGGCAGGCATCTCTGAACCTCTCCAAATTCTTCCCACAAGCCAGTTCTAAAGTCTCCTGAACTACGTGGTCAGGTACAGTCACAGCACCAACCCCACTTCTCTGGTACCAAATTCTGTCTTCCTTACTTTTTCTCATTGCTGAAATGAAATGCATGACACCCAAAGTTAAAAGAGTAATGGTTTATTTAGCTCACAGTTTGTAGAAGCTCCACTCCATAATTGACTGGCTCCAAGGCAGGGTGGCATGGCAGACACAATGCTAGTGAAAGATAAACAGCTGATAGTGGGCAGAAGGTAGCAAAGCAAGCTAGTGACAAGTGACAGAAGTACAAGGAACTAGCAACAAGCCTCTTCCTGTCCCTTACCTTATATCCAGGCTATCTGTCCTTAGGGAAGTTAGCACTCACACCCATAATCTTAGCACCTTTAATGCCAGTGTTGCACCGAGAATCAGTCACACACTCTAGATCCAGCCACTTCTGAAAAAGCCCCTGTGACCGCATGAAGTTTTGTGGGGACATCTGAACATAAGCTGTAACACTCTGCCTCTGCCCCCCACAAAGACTCATACACATCCCTTTATACAAAAGGCATTTAATCCATCTCTTAAGAGTTGCCAAAGTCCTAACAGTTGCAGCACTGATGAAAAGTCTTAAATCCAAATTCTCCTCTGAGATTTAAGGCAGGCTTAGCTGTGAGTCCCTGTACTATATGAATGAAAAGAAAGTTAAACACTTCCAACGTATAAGGGCACAAGATAAACATTTCCATTCCAAAAAGTATGAATTAGGGGATAGAAAGGGACAGGAACAAAGCAAGTGAAAAACCCAGTGGGGCAAACATTAAGTCCTGTAATTCAGTGTTCAGCATCCAGGGCAATCTTTGGCAAGATGTAAACTCCAAAGGGCTTGGAGGGCCCCACCCCTATGGCACTTCTTGTGGTTGTAGCTCCCACCGGTTCTCTCGTGGGCCAGTTGTGCTCCCTCCGTAGAGTTTTCCTCAGTCTACGTTCCTGGCTTCTCCAGGCTCCTGGGAACTCCTTTGCACCTTCAGCTTCACACTCACAGCTTCACACACTGTCCTCTCAAAGGTACATAGCGTGGCCTCCCAGGCTTTCTTCTGAAATACGAGTGGAAGCCTCCCTGATACTGGTACCAAATTCTTCCACTCCTGGTAGCAAATTCTATCTCCGTTACGTTTTCTAATTACTGAGACAAAATACCCAACACCCAAAGTTAAGGGAGGAAAGGTTTATTTGGCTTATAGTTCATAGAACTTACCATTCATAGTTGGCTGGCTCCATGACAGGGTAAAATGGCACGAGGGGTATTGCAGAGGAAAAACAGTTCAAGCCATGGAGGAGGCAGGAAAAGTAAGCAAGTGACCATAGCAGCTTCTCTCTGCCCCTTTTAGAGTCTGTCTAAGCTACCCAGTTTAGGGCAGGTGCCAAACCCATTCAGTGGACTAATTTAATAATCACATGCCCTTAATCCCAGCATCACACATTCAAGATTCAGTCATCTCTGAAAAAATCCTGCCTATGACTGCATGAGGGTTTGGGGAGACATCTAGGCACACTAGCCATAACAACTTCCTAGTCCATCGTAGCCAAAACAGAAAGTGCTACTTCCATTCTCAATCTAGGGTAATAGAAGGCATGTAGAGAAGTATGTGTTAAATGATTTCTCAGCATAAACTTCACGTTTTTCCACAGTTTTCCTTTCATTTTCTAAATGTATATGGAAATCAAATTGGTTACTTTTTTTAAGAACTATATTATACAAATGTTACGTTTTAATTACACTCTTGCTTAGAGTTGGACTTCTACATTCCCTTAGTCTTACCTTTTTTTAATTTTAATGACAGAGACAACTGTCTTTATCAGAAAGTAGAAGAAAAGAACTTCTGCAGAGGATAATTGTGGAACTTGTTGAATTTATATCTCCCAAAACCCCTAATCCTGGAGAACTCGGTGGAAGAATATCTGGGTCGGTGGCTTGGAGAGTAGCTCGAGGTGAAGTGGGTCTAGAGGTATTTAATTTATTCTAGAATAATAGTTATTTTTACTTTCTGCTTCATATAATATGTTCTTTGTGTACAGAAAAAATGCATTGGTCATGACCTTTCAGTCACTATTTAGAAATGCAAACAATTGAAGAGAAATGATAATTGATTGACATAGTATAATCATAAAAGAGTTAGCCTAGCATTTGAAAGTAGAATTTTCCTGTTTTTACCTTTGTTTTTAGTAGAGGACAGCTTTACTAAGGAACAGACAGAAAACATACCAAAATATATTTCTTAACGAGTTTTAAAAATTTTAGCACCTACAGTGGCACCTCAGTTCATAACTTTAATTTGTTTCAGGATTTTGGAAATGATGGCCACATTTGTGTTTGTGTGGGAAAGATGGCCGTGGTCATGATTTTTTACATCTTTGCCTTCACTTGCTATTACAGTATCTTTTTCATTTTTAAACAGTTCTGATAATATAGAGTAATTTTCCAATTTCAGTTTGCATTTTGGTGAGTACTAAAAGTGCCTATTAAGGTCTTTTAAAATGAGATTGTGATACATTAAAAAACAACTTTTTGTTTTTCCCCATATGAAAACTTTAAAAAGCACAATGGAGAAATACAGAATTTGGGTAATTCAGGTAATGAAAGTATGTTTCATATCTGGTATTGGCAAGAAATTACTGAGTTTGAGGGTTTTTTGGTTGCTTTTGGAGACAAGCTTTTGCTTTATAGTTCAGGCTGGCCTTGAACTGGCTTTGTAGCCCATGATGGCCTCAGACTCACCGAAATCCCGCTCAGTCTCCCAAATACAGTGCTAGGACTACAGGCATGTACCACAAACCCAATGAGAAATTATTGTTGGTGTGACTTCTGTTATATTAACAGACTTAGTTTAATATTGTTGTCACTTGATAGGTCACTAGAAATTAAATAACAGTGGAAATTTAACCACCCTCCTTGTTTTAGGTGTTTTTTTGAGACAGGGTCTCACTATATAGTTCAGGCTGTCCTTGAACTCATTATGTCACACGCAGGCTGTCTTCAAACTCAAGGAAATCCTCCTGTTTCACCTTGCCAAGTGCTGGGATTATAGGCATGCACCACCACGCCCAGTGGAAATTAATTTCTTTAGTTAAGTCCTAGTTATGGACCAGGTGAAGGTCAATGTTCTTGGTTCTGTAATGAACATTTTAAAAGTGCAATAGACTGTCTTTTGCCCTAGGGAACTTAAAATTGAATCACTGTAGAGTATTTAATATACATAGCTAGAAAAATATTAAATAATAATTCCTTAAAACAAAAATAATTCATCATTTATCAGTCTCAAACAGACCTAAGCAAATTAAAATTTGTACAACTTTTTATAAATTTGCCATTGATGCAGTTCATTCCTCTACTGAGGGAAAATGCCCAAAAGAAGTGAATTATCTCCAGTAAATTTTATGTTTGCATTTTAATTTATCCTATCATCTGTAGCAGGCAATTAGAAGGGTTGGATCAGCCATAGAATTACAAGAGCTAAATTCAACAAATAATTCAAATTGCTGCTGATGCAATACAAGTTGCAAGTATAAAGTTAAATGAAGCTGGTTAAAAAGAGCTAATTTAATTCACAGCTGTGTTCAATTTAAAACAGATATTATTTAGGTCTTCATTTCTTTTTTTAATGGATGGTTCTTTCTTTTGCATAACATGTAAGTTTATTAAACTTTAAAAATACAAATTAGGTTATATACCCACATTATTTTCCTTTCTGAAAATGTTTGAAATTTCTCAGTTGTTAGGGATCACCTTAATGACATGGTCTTAAAAAAGAATTTTCTTCATTGTAAAACATCCTTTCAAAATTGGTGTTTTAAAAGTAAATAGAAATGTTAATCCTAAAATTTGTAACTAAATCTTATCATTTGAAAAGAGAAAGAAACATTGTTACATTTTCCAAAAGACAGTTTTATCTTAATCTTAGATTTAAAACGTGAATATCAGTGTCATTCTTACTGCACATTGCCTTGTTTGTGAGGATACATGTTGTGTTCGGTGACAAACACCTATTTTTCTTTTCCGTTTATTATTCCTAAAATAGTAGATAATCTTTTAGAATTTATTTGCAGCCATGTTGTGTCAACATTCTGAAATACATTTGATTAAAAAAAGATGAGGGGGCTGAGGATTTAGCTCAGCAAACTGCACCTGCCTCTCAAGCACAAGGTTGTGAGTTCGGTCCCTGGTAAAAAAAAAAAAAAAAAAGGAGTGAGGCTGGGGATGTGGCTCAGTGGTAGAGCATTTGCCTGGCATACTTGAAGCCCTGTATTCAGTTCCCAGCACTGGAAAAAAAAGAGAAGAAAGTAATTGGAAAGTGTTATTTGCTCATTGTAACATGTATTATAGTTCATAATTATAAAATCAATTTCTAAAAAATAAACTGCTTTATTTACCTTTTTTGCATCAGTATTCACAGGTTTTCCTAGAGAATTGTCTTCTCTTTCATACATTTAATGTTACTCTTTTAAAATCCTGACATTTTATATCTAGGTAAGCGTAGCAAAAATGCATTGCTTACTAGCTTGATCAGTTAGTAATTACTATAGCAGGATGTTGAGACAGGTTAGTGGTGCTCAACAGTGAATGATTTTGCCTTTAAGGGGCCCTTTGACAGTGTCTGGAGACATTTTAATTGTCATGACTTGGAAGAGGGGGCATACCACTGGCACCTAGTAGGCCTAGAATGTTTAACAGGCTGCACTGCACAGGATACCATCTGATCCCTGGTGCTACTGTGGCTATACATAAGGAAGAGAAGCCATTGAGTCAGTAGCATGTAAGGGTACAGGATAAATGCATCTTCTCTTTCAAATGTTAGATTCACTCAGTGATATGAGGAAATAGGGTTTTTTTTAATACTAAAACCATGAATTTATTTTGGAATAGGATACAAAAATTGTACAGAATTTTAAGATAAAATGAGCTTTTATAATAATTTCACATATTCAGATGATAGTGTTAAGCTATACCCATCAAACACTGTCCTAGTTTAGAATACCAAGAAAATGACCATAGTTTGAGGCCAAGAGGATGAGAAAGAATCAAGTATATGGAAATGAGAAAAAAAATACCATTTTAGCTAGCCAGAATAGCATGTGTTAAGGACCTGTGCCAGGAACCAGCTGTACCTTTTTAAAGAACCAAAGGAAAACTAACGTGGCAGGAGCGTAGAAATAAAAGGGGAGAATAACATGAGTCTTAGTTAAACAAATGGGCAAGAAACATATTGGGCTATAACCCTTGGTAATGATTTTGGAGTTTAAGTACTATGTGAATTCATTGAATTGAGTTAAACAGGAAAGGGGCATATCCCCATTTATGTTTCTTAAAAGCTCACTTTCACCACTGTGTGGAACATGGCTGAAAGGAAGTACAAGTTAAATGCAAGGAAATCAACTTTAGGCACTATTGTAGTAGTCCAAATAATAGGTGGTGGTAGTGATGGTGGTAGAAATGAGAAACAGTGAATAAATTCAGATGGATCACAAATCACAAAAATTAAGTCAGAGCTCCTGCTTCTCATCATTACTAATATTTGATGTTATATCAATATCCTATCTGTACCTGTTTTCTGAATTGTCTCTTGGTATAATTATTTTTCTTTTTAAGTTAAGGGAGTTGCTTACTAGTGTACATAGTAGTTACTCTTTTAATATCTTCCATGAAGTTGAAAAACTAATTCTGCTTTCTTTTTAAGAGAAAGGAAACCCTGTTCATTCCCTCTGAAAATGAGAAGATTTCTAAACAACTGTACCTTTGTTACAATATTGTGAAAGATCATTATGTCCGAGTTTCAAGTAACAGTCAAACCATTTCTGGATGGGAGAATGGAGTGTGGAAAATGGAATCCATATTCAGAAAAGTTGAGACAGACTGGAACATGGTACTTTAATGCATAATATACTCTTTAGAACCTTTGTCATTGTTTAAACAAATGTAAATTGGCTTCATTTTTCATTTGTGCATAATGTGAAAACTGATATCAAAATTGATATTAGTAATTCTTTAGCTTGGAAAAAGAAATCCCGTTACCAGCATGTAGTCAAAAGTATATTAGAAATTCTTGGTTTGTATCAAGGAAATATCCATTTTCATCAAAAAGGCTGCATTTAATACTTTTCATGGGAAAAAATAGTCGTCACTGATCTGTGTAACTTTTTCATGACTATATAAAGTATACTGCATCAATCCCCAGTACCAAAAAAAATAAATAAATAAAGTATACTGCAATTTATTTTCTTTCCAGGGATTGAACTTGGGTCCTTGCACTTGCAAGGCAGGCCACCGAACCGCTGAGCTAAATCCCTGGCCCCAACAGATACATATTGATAGTCTACTAAATACAGGCTATTAACATATTAACATAGAGTCAAAAGTATCAGGAGGCCCAGGGGTTTGGCTCAGTGGTTCCACAGCCTGCTTTGCACGTACAAGGTCCGAAGTTCGATCCCCAGTACCCAAAAAAAAGTATTAGGAAACTAAGCAACTAATAAATTTTCATTTTATAGAAATGTAGACGATTAAACAGCAGAATTGAATTTTTTTCTGTTTCCTAAAATATTATGTAAGTAAATTGATTCTAGTACTACAGTGTTTACTGATAGCAGTTTGCGTGTTATTGTTACATGTTAGAAATAGAGGGCAGGGACAAGGAGAAAAAATGAGAACCAAGACTTGTCATGTAGAGGTACAAGATCCCAACAATGAATGTAACTGTACTGTATCCCTAAAACGTACCAATAAACTCAATTAAAGCTGAAAAAAAAAATTGTAATGGGAGAGAGCTTAAAAAAGAAAGAAAAAGAAATAACAGGCTTCACTTTTAAACTGTTCTACTTGTTAGAAACACTGTAAACAAATTGAACTATTCATGAAACGTCAGCAGCATATATTAATAGATTTTCATAGGTTTTAATTTATAGAGAGCTTTTAAAGAAATTGGATAGATTTTAAAAGTAACAGATTAATAGCTGCCAGTGTTTATGAGCATCTACTGTGTGCTGTCACTGGAGTAGAAATTAATTAGAGTATCAAACAAATGCAAAAATAAGGTCACTATTTTTTTTTCCTCACAGATCATAAGTTTTTATTTCAAAGTTTATGTGGTATTTAACCATATAGATGTCCATTAAATAATAATATGAAGGGCCAGGGATTTAGCTCAGTGGTTCTGCCATCTGCCTCACAAGTTCAAGGACCAGAGTTCAATCCCCGGTACGCCCCCAAAATAATAATAATATGAAATAAGAAAATTAACATCTTTTTTTAAGCCAAGAATGTAGGATTATTGAAATTATAAATTTGTGCATTTTCTTCTGTAGCTAAAGAAATGCATAAAAAATGAAAAATTTTTAAATTTCAAGGTTTTCTACACTGAGAAACAGGGCTGTTCTGTGGCATATTTCTTATTTGTCTTACACATTAATTTGTTCATCAACAAACATTTATTGAATGCATGTTGGGCCAGGCATTGTTCTTAGATACATGGGTCAAAAGTTAAAGATATAGTTCCTTCCCTCATGATGTAACAGGGAAACTGAAGCATAAACAGCCATCTAACCACCATGCAGAGTGCTATAATAAGGATATCAGCACATTGCTATGGAAACACTGAGGTAGGAGTATTATCTCTGGCTGTGGGTGTTGGGCAAAGCTTCAGGGAGCAGGTGACATCTGAGCTGGACGCTAAAGGATGAGTAGGTGTGCAATAGGCAGGGAAGTAGCAGGAAAAAGAGAGGAAGTGCATGGCCTGGTTTGAGATCTCTAAATAGAACATTGTGGCCATAGAAGGTTGTATTGTATGAGAAGGAGGTAAAGGATGTAAATGAGATGCTAAGGCTGTTCAATGGAAAACAGATCCTTATTCAACGAAAGCTTATACCTTGATAACTTTTATGCAAGGTAGGTTTTTTTTCTTCCCCAGTATTGGGGATTGAACCCAGGGCCTTCACACTGAACTACACCTGCAGCCTTTTTTCTTTTCTTTCTTTCTTTTTTTTTTAATATTTTGAGATAGGGTTTCTCTAGGTTACCAGGCTGGGCTGGAACTTGAAAGCCTCCTGCCTCAACCTCCCAGGGTACTGGAATTACAGTTGAATGAGTCCATTTCAAACTATAATATTTAGGATCAAATGAATAAAAATACTAAATCTACTTGTAGAAAGTGATAACCTAGAAGTAACAGTTGTCATTAAACCTTGTATATTCCATCTAAATTGGTGTTTCTAGTTCTTTACCATGCTGCCGGTTAGGAATTCTCTACCTCTGTTCTAAGTAGACCTATTGTCCACCATGCCCTTTCTCGGTCAACTTCTCCTACCTCATACCGTGACACATCACATGTGGCCTCTTCTCAGATTTTTAGAACCACTTCTTACCTTCTCAGGGAGGTCTTTTCCCAGAGTCACGTGGACTTGCTGAATTTTGCTGCTTAGCAGATACATCATTCAGTGATAATCTGCAGTAAAATACTTAAAAAGCTAAATCAAGGGCAGTATACATTTTGGGAAGGGAAGTAAGCAATAACACCTTAATAAAATTCATGTTAAATTCCTTTTTTTTTGGTACCAGGGATTGAACTGAGGTCCTTGCTCTGGCAAGGCAGATGGGAGATCCCTGGCCCTTAAATTCCTAGCTAGTCTCCATGTATCTGCCCTGATTCCTTCAAAAATTTGCTCCATTCTGTAGCTATAGAAATGCCTTCAAAACCTCAGTTGCTATTGAGTGCTCTTATTGTAAGAAATGTTTCCATGCCTCTTTGGAGGCAGGCCCTTGATTTCTTCTCTGGCCCTGTCTTACTCTGTGCTACCACTTGCCCTCTGCATTGTAACTGCATTGCCCTTCTACCTTCACCACAGAACCTCCCATACTTTCCTTTTTGTTTGGCTTATTGTTATTCTCAAAAACTGGCTTAAACCTCAGTCCCTCGAATCCCAGATAACTAGATATATTTTACTCTTTATAGATGTATTACACCACATGCCTCTCCTTCATGACATTGATTCAAGATATGTGTAAGAATAGTTTGCCTCTCCCTCTCACAAGCAGAGGCCTACCTTGTTATTCCCCATTCACCTTTGTCCTGATGTTTCTAGTATAGTACCTAATACTGTGTGTTTGCTAAATATTGCTGAATGTAAGAAGGAGCGATTGAATGTATGTGGCATAAATCCCACACCACCTTGGGACTTTGTAAACACTAGACATTGTGCTTTGTTCACAGTATCCCTTGGATGCTCTCAGATACTTTTGAGCAGTTTTATCACGCTTTGTCAGTAGTTGCTTTAGAACTTTTTGGTGCACGGCATGTCAAGAATTCATTTGTACAATCTCAAACATTGTGCCTTGCATTTAGAAAAGAGTGAATTAAGAGGCAAACCTCATGATATACATCAGCTAGTGTAAGACAGATACAGGTGAGCCAACTGTTTAGTGGTGTGAACACTAGAACTCTGCATGATGCAGAGAAAGGGAAGATTAAAAGGAAGAGGCTCTAACTTCTTAAGTCAGTGAAAGTTTTTCAGAATAAATATCTGAATGGGCTTTTGTAGAGGAGGAAGAGGGACAGTTTCTCAGTACAAGAACAGGAGGGTATTTAGGGCATGAGAAATAGCACGAAGAAAAGCACTTAGGTGAAAGACATCTGGTCTATCCAGGGAAGAGTAAGTAGTGGGGATATATGGGGGAGAATAATGAGAAATGAGACTACAGAGGTAAAAGGGGCCAAATCTCAGGGATTTTCATTGCCTTACAATTGGATAGTAGGAAACCATGGAAAGATTCAGGCAAGAGAAGAACATGATCACACTTGTGTTCCAAGAGAGGTAACTAAAGAAGGTAAAAATGGAATAAATTGGAAATACAACATAGATCAGCACTCAAGAGGCTGATGTAGGAAGATCGTGAATATAAGGCCAGCCTGGGCTATATAGTGTCCAAAGAGAGACAGACAGAGGAAGGTCTTAAATACAGTGGGGACTGAGAGTAGATTCCTGTTTAATTTAGTGATAAAACGGAATAACCAAAAATAAGATTCATGAGTAATACCAGTGTACCAGAATTGAATTAAAATCCCTTGAAGTGCAGCTGCTGTGCTGGCTATCTGTAGGAATGACTGTCTGCAGGGTGCCTGTTTTATTGTGAGCTTAGAGTGAATCTTAGCAGCCTGAGCAGATTAATTTTAAGAGTGTACTAAAGAGCAGGCTCAAACAGTGCGCTAAAACTAAACCTCCAGGAAATCATAGTAACCTGGCATGTAGTAATGAACCATCTTTGAGAAAAAAATTTATATTCTACATAAAATACATAAAGAAGCTGACATGCAAATTGTTCTCAGTCCTGAAAATAGTGGTTATAGCCACAACCTGAAGGGCAAGTTTGTTACACAACATTGTGAGTAATACAGCTTAGAATTTGTTTTGCAGCACACTGGTCCTGTTCTCACTGGTAGATTGTGTTCACCTATATATGCCTACAGATGCTAACAGGGATAAGGGTGGGTCGCTGGTGATTGGAAAGGGGATAGTAGACAGAATTCAATCTACAGGAAAAACTCCACAATCACTGATTTTACTAGCACAGCTGCTTTATCTCCTAAGTAAATCCACAGATTACAGAAACAAACATATAAAACCGTACACAGTATTGAAACTGTGAATTTAAAGACCCAATAGAGAAAAATTTATCTAGCAGATAGGAAGCTAGGAACAACCAGTAGTTTTAAAATATGCTTTTTTTTCCCCTCTAGACAAACAAGTGAATATTTGAGAGCTTAGAAAGCATTCTTTCCTCTTACTTACATGGTTTAATCTTTATTGTATATATGAACATAATTAGAGGTTTTTATATAAACGCTGCTTTGGTAAATTTTAAATTATCAAACTAAGTATACTAGAGATGATCAAAATATGACAAATATTTCTAAATTATTACAGTAAAAAGATAACCTTGCCATTAATCCCCCTCAGAATACTCCCCTTGCTTTTAACACACTCATCCCATTGTTTTTGACACTTTCTAAAGCAATTCTGCAAGTTCTCTTCCATGAATGTCTTTATGAGGTGTGGTCGAAATATGTTGCATGCTACTGCCAGGTGCTATCCAGTAGAAAGGCAAGCTTATAAAAACATAATGATGTGTCTTTATCTACCTTAGTCACTGAATCTGACACCCTGCAACTTAATGTCTCTTCCCCAAAGTTAAAATGATTATGAGCTGGGTGTGGTAGCGAGTACCTATAATATCAGCACTCAGGATGCTAAGGCAGGAGTATCACTGAGTTCAAGATAAGCCTGGGCTACAAAGTGAGTTCAAGGCTGGCCTGAACTACATAGTGAGACCCTGTCTGAAAAAATGAGATAAAATGATGAAAGGTAAACATTTTGGATGGACTTAGGACATTGAGGCAGCCATGATAGTGCAACTAAAGACACTCACAAAAGAGGACCTCCAGAACTCTTTGAGAAAGTGGCAAGAATTATGGGATAAGTGTGATTAAAGTGAGAAGGCGTATTTTGAGTGGATTAATGACAATGTTGTTTTTTTAAGATAAAGTTTCTGCTTTTAAGAATTTACATATGACTCAGTATTATAATAAACAGATAACTGTTTTCACCAAAAAATAACAGTGCAATGCTAGAGAAGAAAATATTAATTGGGAGATTTACTCGTAGTCACAAGGCACACTTTTAGCAATACAGAATAAATATTAACAGCATTCTTGAGCCAACGTCGAGACCCATCAAAATATAGAAACTAAGCAAGATATAATAAATACATAATCACCCAGAGAAAAAGATGGCTTATTCTCAGATGATAAAACTGTCTTTGTAAACTGCTGCAGGTTAATTAGTCCTCACAGCTCATCTTCAGATTACAGGACCTCTCAGGCTACCTTAAAGGGCCGTCCTCTAAGGAAAGCAGAGAGGAAGTCTATTGATCTTTACAGTGAACTGCACAGGTAAATAGAACACAGTTTAATATGTAAATTAATTATGATCTAAATATAATTTAGGAAACAGTGTTACATATGGCAGGACTGGAAAGAAATCATAACATTTTTCTTATACCTTTGTTGTCGCCCTCCCACTGTCATTATGCTATTACTACCAACAGCAGCAGTAAAAACAACAACAAAAATGTTTAAAATTTTCCTCCCACCTGATGGAAAATGTAGCGAGTGATTTTTTAACAATTTCTTTCAAACCTCCAGTACCAATCACTTAGAAATTATCAGTTCAGATCTATTTCACATGATTTTCAAAAATGATTAATTCATTTAAAAATCCTAAAGGAGGGAGGAAAAGGGGTCATGGTGATATAGAAGTACAATTTAGCTGAATAAATGTTAGAAGTTTTGAATCAGAGTCTGTTTCTGGTCTGGGGTTTCAAGACTCATAGAATGTTGGGAGAGACATCTCCCAACAAGGTGTTTTTTTTAATGTAATAAATGTTTTTAAATTCTCAAGCACACTGTGAGTGTGTGTGCATGTGTGCATATGTGTGTGGGGGTGTGTTGTATTTTGTCATTTCGTACCGCCATCTCTACAAACAATTTTTTGAGTTGGTTAAAATACAAAGTTAGGGGCTGGGGATTTAGCTCAGTGGTTCCGCCCCCTGCCTTGCAAGCACAAGGACCCGAGTTCGATCCCTGGTACCAAAAATAAAATAAAATACAAAGGCAGAATATACTTACTGTGTAAAAATGATGATATGAATTTGCATTGTAAATAGGTCTGTTTTATCTTCATGTATTATGCCTTTACCATAGACCTTTTGTTTGCTCCCAGTATATTTGAATATTTAATCAGTTCAGTAATAAACACCATTGTATCCTTTAAATGTACCTGTTTCTGTCTTAAGATTGCTTTCCTCACGTCTTTCAGTTCCTTCTGGTTGTCTTTCTCCCAGGAACTTTTTGCTTGACACATCTTTCCCGGATAACCTTTACTAGCCACTCATTTGAAGAAGTAATTAAGCTATGGATAATTATAGATAGGTGCCCACAAGTTTAGGATAGGTAAAACCAATGACTCCTAGGGAACATTGGTGAAATTCTGAGCCCCAGGTTCTTAGGAACAGCTGAAAGAAGAATGTATAGGAAGCTCAGACAAGCATCAGAGAATGCTTTAGTAAGGTTTCCCTGAATTTGAACAATTGACATTTCAACACACCTAGATTTAACAACAAACAGTAGTTAACTAATCACATCTAGTATGAGAAATTCAAATTTTACTTGGAGAGTGATAGGTTGTTATATATCCTTAACTTCCTGATTCTAAAATCTTTAAGTTTAATGGACATATTTAACCTGAACAGCTATTTGTTGGCAAATAGACAATTTTTTAAAATGTTTTTGGCACTGGGGATTGAACTCAGGACTTCAAGCTTCCCAGGCAGTGCGGTGCCCGTGAGCTACATTCCTGGTCCCAAGACAGATGTGTTCTATATGATACAACAATTTGCCCCAGAACTAAAGAATAAGAGGTATTTGTAAAAGAATTGCGTCTAATTTGTTTGTATGCATATTTTAATACTAAATACTTAATAAATTAAATCCTCCTATGAATCTAAAATCTGTACCTCCAGGGGGCTTATGATGTGGATAAGTTAGATCAGACAAAACAATATGAAATAAAATAGTTAAGTAAGGAAATACTGGCAGTTCAAGGTAAGAGGAAATTATGAGGAACATTAAAAGTAAATAAAAGATAAATTAGGGAGTAGTTACATTTAAAATGGCTATTCATCATAAACCTCACTTTAAATGAACTTTTTAATTTAAAAGACTAATTTACCAGACTTCGCTTGGCTTACTATCCTTCAGAGCTGCACTTGTGGGACACCTCCTTTGTAGTAACTTCTTGCAGACCAAAAGATGCTACAGGAAAAGAAGCTAATAAAGGAGAAGAAAAATGTTAGCAGTAAGAATGTTTTTGATGGGGAAATTAGTTTTTGATAACTGTACACAGCACTCTATTACAATAAAACTTTTCACTATTTTCCACAGTTCAGTTTTTTTTCTAACAGTTCCTTTTCCCCTTCCCTAATTTCTAGGTGTATTTAGCTCGAAAAGAAGGATCATCTTTTGCTTATATTTCTTGGAAGTTTGAGTGTGGGTCAGTTGGCCTGAAAATAGAGAGCATTTCCATTAAAACAAGTAGTCAAACCTTTCAGACAGGCACCGTAAAGTGGAAGTTGCGATCTGATACAGCACAAGTAGACCTGACAGGCGGTAAGCACTTGACTGGAGAACCAGTCATGAAATGTTTATCACTCTGGAGACTGCGTGTATTTATTGGAGTTGTAGCTCTAACATTTTCATACTGCAAATTATTCATATTATTGGAGCAGAAATATTTTTTATTAGTCTGTATTTGTAATACATGTTATATTTTTTGAGGGGAATTAGTGCACATGTATCTTGATCATTTTCAATTCTTTTACTTCCTCACTTACCTCTGCTTCCCTCAAACTCCTCCCCCCCAAAAAAAGTCTGCCTTCTTGTTTCCTACCATAAAATCATATTTTTAAAATAAAAAACCATAAATGATTATATCAGAAATAACATGTTATAATAAAATAAATGTTACAAATGTATCAGAAAGACTGATATAAATGCAAGAGGGAAAATTATTTCAAATGATGCATGTCCTCTATAAAGAGTAATATGTATTTGTTTTTTAAAGGTTGATTTTAACCTATGTCAGCTTATAGAAATTGCATTCTATCACTATATCTATGCTCTTTAAATTACAAAATTCATAGTGTTGATTTTTTTTCCTCCTTCAACAGATAAAAATCTTCGTTCCTACCATGACTTTTCTGGTGCCACTGAAGTTATTTTGGAAGCAGAGTTGAGCAAAGGAAATGGTGATGTTGCTTGGCAGCATACCCAGCTGTTTAGACAAAGTTTAAATGACCTTGAAGAAAAGTGTTTGGAGATAATTATAAAATTTAGTGACCTCTGAAAGCTGGGAATAGTCAAGGACTTTCTATAACCTAACGTAGTTCTGTTACATGCATGCTTAGTCAGCGGTTTGCTGCCCTGTGCTAGCATGTTTTGCTACTTGTCCATCATGTAACTGTCATTAAATTATATTGTTATACTGTGGACTGTTATGACATCTTGAATTAAAAGCTTTCTTCCATATGTAACTGTAATTCAGCATACAGTCTTACTGCTCCCAGGAGATTTTGATCTAAATACTGTAAGTGTAGTATCAAAAGTAAAATGATGGTATTCATGCTTAAATGCTGTTCATGATTGTGATAACATCTTGAGCTATCAGCCATTAATTTCTTTACAAAGTAGTCAAGTTAGATTTTCGTAAGATTCTTAATTTTTAATAATTGTGAAAGCACAGTATCTCATGTCATGATGCATGAAAATTTTTATGATTGTAAATATGTAATCATTTAAAAAATAAAATGTATTATTTTCCTTATATTTTTTAGTATTTACTTTGACTAAATACAGATTTTTATTATGAATGCCAAATATTGAAAACCAATTGAGTAGACATGAAAGCAATGACATTGACAGCATAAATTTAAAGATACATTATAAATTGCATATATATGAACATTTGAAAATGCTTTATATTTGAGTTGTTTTTTAATCTAGACTTTGAGACTGTAACTGTATCATACGGTAATTATAGTCTATATCAGATTTTTGTGGGTGTTTCCTATTATGTCTCCAGTTAAGCTTAATGCACATTTATTAAGCATGGTGTGCAAAGTGGTCATGGTGTGGAGGAGGCAATAGTGATAAAGGAGCAGCCCCAGGTGTCCATTTTCCTTTGCAATATTCTGCAAAATGAAACTCAATAGAACATGATATATTACAAAATTTGTAGTATCCTAAAACAAAGTCTTTAATTGCAGCCAAATGCTGTTGAGACTCATTTTCTTGTGAAAAAGTTGTATTTCAAAAGAAGCTGTTCATACATCTGAGGATGTTAATATGTCTTGAATATTAGACAGTTTTCTGTAACTTCCAGACTCAGCTAATATGAGCAGCCTGCAATGGCCAAATACTTAAAACCTGACACTGTTTTGTGGTGTCTGGTATTGACACAGTGAGTACTCGATCATGTAGACAAACCTCTTAACCTTCATAAGATGACCTAGTGATCCACATAGTTTTATGAAGATGGCAACAGAATTATTGGAACTCAACTGAATATATTTTATTTTGGAAAAAATACATTCTAATTTTCATGTGGCTTTAAGCAGAAAAATGGTTGCAGGTCAAATGTCTTATACTTTCATAGACTTGAACTGGCAAGGAGAAAATGTAGTCATATACTTTTTACTTTCTTTGTGGTGTTGAGGATTAAACCAAAGGCCTTGCACATGTAAGGCAAGTGCTGTATCACTGAGTTACATCTCAGCAGCCCTGACTCTTAGTTATATTTTATGAGAGTGTTGACCCTGGGGATATCACTAGATATTAATATATATTATTAGGTACTGTATATAGATATTATGCAGAAAAGTTCAGGAATGCAGTAATACACCAATATGGGACAGAACAATTCTTGATAAGATGTAAAGTTAGTTAAATGACATTTAACTAGTGAGGCAGAATCAAGCTGAAATTACAGATCCTCAATGAACCGGTACTATGATTAGAGTACACTTTTATAGTAATCATTTAGCATCTGCTAATTTAAAAACCCCTGTTCTGTTGTAGCCAATAAGTGGGTACTAGAGCATGGAGGGGAAGACTGTCGTTAGTTCTTGAATCCTGTTTCACATTGGTTAGCTTTCCACTGCCATTGATTGTCAAGAGGGATTTATACCTTGGTTTTAAATCAGATCCTATCACGATGAAGTCCACAGTCTATTATCTGATCTAGTGTTTTAAGTCTTTTGCTAAAAATATATTCTCAGAATGAACAAGATACACATCTGATGGCTTTGATCAATTTACAAGGAAAAGAAGCGCCTCTGATTAAGAGAGGGGGAGAAACACTTTACCATAAATTTTTGAGATAGGAAGGGTTATTAAAGATAATTTAACCTTGGCTTCTCAGTTTTCATTGAGAAAAACTCAAGCCCAATGAAGCTAAATGGCCTGTTCGAAGAATTCAGTGAAATGATGTAGGCCAGTTTCCTTCTATCAGGTTGGAAGGTTACAGAATCATAGACTTGTTTATGGGTTGCTGTCTTGGTGTTTTGGAAGTACAGCTTAGTAGAAAAGATCAAGTTGAGAAGGCATTACAATTGCTGTTACGACCAGTGATTTTCTAAACTAGTTAAGCTTTTCTAAGATTTATTTTGGTGTACAACATAATAAGTTGAGTTTTTATAATCCAATCAGATAAACTCTATTAATCTGATAACTCTGACCAAAGCATACCTTCCTTTAGCTTAAGGAAAAGTAAGAGAAAACAAGTACAAGTCATGAGTTGTTTATTTTGCTTAGCATGTGTTCACTTAATATCTTCTATATTGACCAAAACAGTGCTTTATTTTTATTAAGAGGTTTAGAATATAACTAATACTGGCCACCTTCTGAGTTTCTAATTAATGTCATTGAATCCCAGGGTCTCATTTAATTATAGTGACATTGAGTAAGTAGGCAGTGTATCTTATTCCCATTTTATACATTATGAAAATGAGAGGGTAAGTGGGTGCCAATATTTTAGTGCTGTACAACTAACATCCCTTTCCTATTTGTACACTACCACCAGTGGTAACAGACTTAGAAGTTGAGACCTTGCTTTCTTTTCTAGAAACTTGGCTCTGAGATCAACAAAACCATAACATCTATTAGAAACCCACAAGCCAGCCAGAAAGGGCCTCTGAAAAGCACAAATATGTGCCATAAAGTTTAGCCACTACAACATATATTCTTTTGTATAGGAAGACATCTTGGGTTGTCACTCAAAGCTTGCTTACCGGGCTTTTAATGTTTAAATTATTAAAGCCATTTTTGCATCAAACAAGACAATCTTATAAAGTGAAATTCTATCCCTAGTCTCCAAACTTAACTCCATTTTCTGAACTGTCAAAGCTATATATGTCCTAGAAGTTAGCTGTAGGTTTCATATTTGTACATGTGTACAAACATTTAAAATCAGGCTTCATGTGTTTAATTTTCTTTATGTAAATTAATGTGTATACTCTTTCTGCTTGCTTTCTAACACCATGTCTTAGAAATATTTCTGTTTCAAGTCTGCTACTTTTAACTGCTGCACAGTATTTTATAATTTATCCATTCCTTTATTTACAAATATTTGGCCAGACATGGTGTTGCACGCTTGTAATCCCAGCACTTGGGAGGCTAAGGTCAGGAGGATCACTATTAGTTCGAGGCCAGCCTGGGCTACATAGTGAATTCAAGGCCAGCTATGGTAGCTACTGTCAAATCCTCCAAATGAGGCACACCAGTTTACACACACAAGAATAGTGTTTGAAGGCTCTCATTTCCTCCCATTTTTGCCAAAACTAAATATCGCCGTTGTATCAAGCCAGTGATCCTCACTGCCCAGCTTTCGTGCCTTTGTGCTTTCCTTTCCACACTAAATTACCATGGACTGGTATGTCCAGTAGAGTATGGTAAAAGGGACCATGTGGTGTTTCTGAGGCTACATCATAAAATCCCTTTGCTGTATTGGACTGCTTGCCCTTGAAGAAACCAGTCTCCATACCACTGAGACCACAGAGGAACAGAGGCCTCCCTCTAAGCACCAGTACCAATTTGATAGCTAAGGAGTGGATCCTTCAAAGACTGGCTTCATAAAAATGAGACACCAAATCAGAACTGCCCTGCCAAACCATGACTGAATTCCTGTGCATGCACAGAAACCATAGGAGAGAATAAATGATTTTAATACATATTATGGAGTGATTTGTTTATACAGCACTGAATCAATAGCAATGTATTATTGCCATTGTTTTATTTTATTTTGTTTTGTTTTGTTTTTGGAGACAGTCTCTGCATAGTTCAGGCTGGCCTTGAACTCAGTGTGTAGCCCAGGATGGCTTCAGACTCAGTGATCCTTCTGCTTCAGCTTCCTGACTGCTGGGATTATAGACCTGTGTCGCCGTGCTGGCTATTATTACCACTCTGAAGAGTGAAAAATATCTAGTTTTAATTTACATTTCTTTATTTATTTGTGAGAATGGATTTTATATGTTCATTAGTAATTTTTCTCATTTGTATTTATAAATAAATTTTATAAAATAATATTAATATATTAATATATTTTACATTTAAAATGTTATAGCCAGGCGCACACCTGTAATCCCAGCACTTGGGAGGCTGAGGCAGGAGGATCACTGTGAGTTCGAGACCAGCCTGGGCTACATAGTGAGTTCCAGGTCAGACTCAACTACATAGTGAGACCCTGTCTCAAATCAAACAAACAAACAAAAAGTTATATATACACCTTTGCCTACGTTGCATTCCTTTTGATAATTGATAGCCAACTCGTGGTTGCTTTTCTTCTATCCTGTTCTTGTTTGATCATTATAATTCTTCTGGGAATTAGTAATCAGAACTCTTCTAGAGGTCTCTTGATATAGAATTATCTCTGTTTTCTCCTGGACTCTCACATTACTCATCTTGGCTCTTTCATATTAGTGATTTTCTTTAAATGTCTGCTTAACTGTATTTATGTTAATGACCAATCTGATAGTACAGGTAGATGGCTGGGTTTTCTACTCAGTGTATAATTTTCAGGCCCTCTCCCAGGAGGGGTGACTACAGAACAGACGTGAATGTTTAAGGTCATTCTCAGACACAACACAACAGAAGCCATTTTCTCTAAAGATTATTTAAAAAGATAACTTCTTTCATAAGCACTGAAGCCAGGCTTAGTAGGAAAAAAAATTCATAGGAACAGCAGTATTTGTGGCAATAAAAACTAGTGTTAAATTCCTGATGTCCTTGAAATGTAATACTGAATGAAATTCCATGTGTAATAGCAGCATGCTTATAGTTTGAAGAATATTTAGGCTTAGAGAAAAGTAAATGTTTGAAAATGAAGGCATTTTTTGCATGCTGAATTCCTAGCTAGAAAGACTGTCATCTGAAATGTTATGTCATCCCTTGCAAATGGGAAAGACTTAAAAAAGCAAAGAGGGTCTTTGATCTTCACTTAATAAATATGCAACCATCAAAGCTCTTACAGTTCTCGTAAGCTTAAATTTAAAACAGGTTAAATGCTGAAGGGAATGATGGCAGGAGAGCTTTGTAAAATGAATCATGTAGTTGAATTTCAAAAAGTTCATGGCTGAGGAAATGACTAATTTCACTTGGATTCAAATCATCTCACAGGAGGAGGAGTATTAGCACTGGATGCAATCAAGCCATGCCACTAAGGGAATGTATGGTATTTTAAAAATAAAACACGATTTTCTGAAAGTGCCAGGTGGCAAAGAAGTTGCCCAAAAGATAACAGTGCAAACCTAAGTACCATTTTCTCCATATTCAGATGTAAGGGTGTGTGTGCCTATACTAAAGCTGTCACAGGTTCCTGTTCTGCCTGAGCCGCCAACTGAGGACTAGGATGCTTACCTGCCTGCTCTCCTGCCACTTCTCTAAAATACTGCCATGACAGTCCCTGTATGCACACAGGAGCTACATGAATCACGAACATGCATATTAAATAACCATGACTCCTAAAATGTTTTTGCTGGAGAATAGAAACGTTTTACATATGCTCTCCATATAAACCATGATAGTTTTTAGAGATTCTTTTGCTTTATGACTGCAAGCTATGTTTTTCAGTTTGTAGTATATGTAAGCCTCATTTTCTGATAAAAGTATACTTTTAATTTCACTGAGTGCAGAAGGAATGACATACAGATTCCACTTCTCTTTATGAAATCATTCTGTAAACTTTTTCAATAGGGATACATAAAGAGAATCAGGAAAAAACTTATAAGGTGTGCATTTCATATTTCTGTTACTTTCCTTTTGTTGTGGAGCCTTGCACAGCGCATAGGATCTTTCAGGCAGTTCTCCAGAACAAACAGCATCACATCATATGGAGATTAATTTCAAATGCAGACCTTCGGGCTTCCAATAGGAGATTTAAAGTCAAAATCCTTGGTCTAGGGCAAAGGATATAGCTCAGTGGTTCTACCACCTGCCTTGCAAGCACAAGGACCCTAGTTCAATCCCCAATACCAAAAAAAAAAAAAAAACTAAGAAACCAAACAAAAAAATCATTGGTCTGAAGTTAGGGACTTTGTTTTATTAACAAGTCGTTAATTTTTAAATGGACAAACAATTGAGAACTAGTGTTCTAACCCAGTGCTCTCATTTTTATGATTGAAACACAAGATCAAAGACATTAAGATAATGGCCAAGGTCATACAACCTGCTATCAATTCCTTGGCCTTATATTTGGGAAGCTAACAATGGCTAATCTCATTCTCATGCTGGGTGGGGTCAGGCAGTATTGGGGGCCAAAGCCAGTACCTTTGCACTGATTACATCCCGTACCTTTTGGGTTTGTTTATGTATTTATTGAGACAGGGTCTCACTAAGTTACCCACACTGGGCTCGAGCTTCTGAACCACCTTCCTCCATCCCCCCAAATGCTGAGATTAGAAGTATGCACCCACCATACCTGGCTTCATTTTTATTTTTACCAATATTTTACCAATGTGTTTTGTTGTAATTTTCCTTGTGTTATTATGGTGCTGATTTCCTTTTTTAAAAAATATAACAAAAAGGAATATCTTTAGCTTTTTCTCATTTTCTTTTCTAAATAGACCAGTGTTATCTCCAGAGGGAGGAGGAAGGGGAGGGACGGTGTCCTAGATTAACTGTGCCCATTTCGTTGCATCTTGTTTCATTTGAACTCACTGCCGTTTGTCTTTTACCCATCTACTCTGCTGAAACACAAGATGGTGAGTCTTTAGTTCCCACAATCACATCTTATTCTCTTTCGTTACCCCTCTTAGTACTTAGCACAGAACCCAAGAGTAATATAGTAAGAGGCAGCAGACAGTAATAAAATAAACTCCAGGGAGCTGCTATTCCTTTTACATGTAACAGTTTTTCTCTAAGACAAATTTAAAAATACTTCACCCACTGTATATAGATTCTTACATAAACTTTCAATTATTTTGTGATATCACTGAAGATCTGCTTCTGAGCCTTGCTTTATTTGAGTCATTGAGTAGTCTTTTCATTGTCATCCAGTGTAACTCAATCTCTTCACTTGTATTCAGTTTCCTTTTCTGATAAAATCTGTCAGCATAAAGCAAACTATCTTACATTCTGTTTAGTTTAATACATGTTCATCTACTAACATTAAAATTCCTATTAATATTATTTAAATTAAAAATCTATTAGGGTGGGGATTTAGCTCAGTGGTGCCACTGCCTGCCTCGCCAGTGCAAGATGCTGAGTTCAATTCCCAGTATCAATTTTAAAAAATCTGATTAAAGTCATCACTGGGATAGTTTGACAGCTGGTGGTATATGCCACATCTTTGTTAAAACTTTTTTTTCTTGTGATCAATTCTCATCCACCTTTCAATTGGTCCTTTCTGAGGCCATTTAACAGCTCAGTTGTGAATCTTTCTAGCTTCATGATGTATAGAATTGGACATATCTTAGAGTTTTACTGATCAACCTAGACATAGATGACTCCTACAGTAAAAGGACAGGCTGACATCCCAGTGATGTCTCAGTTCCAAGTCTCCAGTCCCTGAGTCCCATTTCTATGCAGATGTCTCACTCTCATTTCCCAACAACTCAGGCTTCATTATGGCAGCCTTCAGGTAAACAACTGTCTGAGCCACCTTGATGTTCATAAGGTAGTTGATCCAGTCATCCCATAAACATTACTGACAGCCTAGTCCGGGTGAGGCACTGCCTTAGGTACTGTGAATGCCTCAATGAATAAAACAAAACTCCCTGTCCTCATGAAATCTGTGACGTAGAGAAGGAGATGGATTTTAAGCAAGATACACACTTAGTGATAAATAGATGTTTAGATAGTGGTAAATCCCAAAGAAAATAAATAAATGATGATTTTTCAAAGACAAAATATTTTCTGATACATTAGCAGCCACTCACTCATCTAATGAACCAAGCTGACTGTCAGTCTCTATGCAGAATGAATAGAATTTTGTGTGGCTTTTTTGTCTACTCACCTTTACCGGCTACAAAGAAGACACACGAGTACCCAGTACCATCTTTTACTGTAAGCACGGAATTACTTAGACTGTAGACTTTGTACAACTTCTTGAGCTAAGTACAAGTCTCCCACTTCTCCCATACAAGGTACCCACACGTTGTACCATCATGATAAACCTAAAGCACCTTTTTTCCATATATTTCCCTCTACCATCTGATGTGTTGGTGACGCTAACTGTGGCCCCACCTGTTATTGAAGGACCAAGCAATGGCCCATGGTATTGGAACAAACTGATTTGGAGGCATGTTGAGGAGTAATTCAAAGTGTATCAGTTTCTCTCCATCTCTACCTGGACCCTTGCTTGGGTCTCACTGAGGTTTTGTCAGTTCAGTGTAGCTGTTTTGTTCAATAGTTGTATAGATTTAAGTAATTTCTTTTTCTAAGGGGGTCTCATTTTATGATACTTGGGGATAACTGCCAACTTAAAGAGTGCAACAAGGATTAGAAATATTTTATATAAAGCATTAGGATTATGCTGGGTACAATGGGACTCTATAAATGGTAGTATCACCTGAGAGGGCCAGACCTGGCCTACAGGCAACTTCTTCCAGAATTTCAGCTTTGACTACTCTGGTTTAAATGTGTTTCTCCTCTTTTCATAATTGCTTCAACTTCAGTATCTCTATAAATTTGCACTTGTTATTTTCAAAAATTTAGCAGGAAAATTGGATAAGTTGAATTGTTAGCCCTAAATAGTATGCTCTAAACATTTTATTAACTTGAAAGCAACTAAAATTTATTTTTGTTTTTTATAACTTTGTGTTATTACAATATATATTTGCTATAGAAAAGATTGAAGTACAAAGAAGCGGAAATTTAAAATCATCTGTAATACTTTTGCTCAGAGGTTAGGTTTTGGTTTGTGTCTTTTCACACATGCATAACTAAAAGTACGTTCAGGCTGGCCTCAACTCACAGCAATCCTCCTGCCTCAGCCTCCCGAGTGCTGGGATTACAGGCATGTCCACCACACTTGGCATGTGGCAATACATGTTTTTAAGTTTATTTTTTGCAAAAAATAGAATTGTACTGTACATGTTTTATGATTAAAAGTATTAGGGAAGCATCATTTTTTATGATTGCATAGTAATCAAATATGTATACATTATAATTTGAAGCAAACCAATCTCCTTCTAGGTTTTTAGTGTTTTCATTAGTTTGATGTTTTGTTTCTGCCAAGGTTTTTAATAGAAAGATGTAAATGACAAGAAAAGCAAATATTTCAGAAAAAGAATCAGAATATTTAGTAAACATCCTCAGATGATATAGCTCTAGTCCAGTGTTTCACACTTTAGTAATGTCTCAGTGATGTCACCAAGGCGCTGTATTCCTCCTTGCCTCCTTCCATTACCCGGCTTGCCCCAAGTGGGAACTGAGGACCACAACCCAAGCATTCGAGGAGCTACTCTATTCCTCTGTCTGGACTAGTGCTTAGTCTGAAAATAAGGACATTTTTGTTTTGCTTTAATGTAAATGAATTTAGCTGAATCTTTGGTACATATTATATGTTCTTTATATATGATTCTTAATTATTAACTAGGCTAAATATATAGAATATCAAACATACCATTTCCCGGTTCCTTCTCCCCGCCCTTCCCTTCCCTCCCTCCCTTCCTCCTCCCTCCTTGCTCACCTATTGCTTACTCTAACATAAATGAAATATCTTGAAAATTTTAAAAGACTTCCAAACTCGGTGCAGACATGTTTGGCATTGCCGGATGACCGTAACTTTGAAGGGGAGGTAAGATTAAAATAGAGCACCACGGCTAGGGGCAGGCCTGGTGGTCCTGGATCTGCAGCCTGTTTACATGAAAGTGTAGGTGTGGGGGCTCCAATTTCTAGAATTGACCGCTGTGAGCTGTCGGCACGAGATGGGGGGCTGAGATTAACTCAGTATTATGCAAGTTAGGGGTGGACCAACTCTTCTGACAACTTGTGAGTAATGTTTGAATTTGTCAACTGTTTGTATAAGATGTGAATAATAATATTTATTGTATAAAAAAATGAGTTTTCAAAGATACAGTTAAACTTCAGTTTATTGCAATGGATTTAATACCTGACTAGTATTAACAGAAGGTGAATGCGTAAAAATAGAATTAAGAGATTGCCTGTTTCCAAATTCAGTCTGATCACTGCATAAAATTCAGAGACGTACCACTGGGAAGAAATTACACATACTTGGGTTCTTAAAGTTAATCAAATTGATCCAACAATGGTTTAGATGAGACATCATCATCTTCAATTAAATGTATTTCACACCAGCCCAATATCTAACCTGTAAATTTCAAGTAATTCCCTTTCCCATCATTTCTATTTATATCAATAATGCTGCCTTATATCATGAAAACTGATCAAGTACATATTGTCGATTCTTCATTTAAAATAAGATATTTCTATCTTAGCTGGGTACAGTGGCACATACTTAATCCCAGAACTTTGGGAGGAAGATGCAGAAAGATTGCAAATTCAAGTCCTGCCTGGAGAATTTAGCAAGATCCCTGTCTCAAAATTTAAAACTTATAGGGCCCAGGGATTTAGCTCAGTGGCACCACACTTGCCTCACAAGCACAAGGTTCTCAGTTTAATCCCCAGTACAAAAATATATATATTTTTAAATTATCAATGCCGTTCTTTTATTTTATTATTATTTTTTAAACAGGGTCTAGGTATATAATCCAGGCAGGCCTTGAACTCTCAGGTACCAAGTACTGGGTTTATAGGCATATGCCACCACACTGGGAAAAATTTTACACTTACAAAAGGGCTGGGAGTGTAGCTCAGTGCAGTGGATCCCCAGCTCTGGAAAGAAATTCTGTCATCCACTCATTTCAGTATCTCAGCATATTACAAGGCCTCATGCTCTCATAGTTGGTTTCTGTGTTCTGCTATCTCTCTCTTTACATTGTAGTCTATATAACAGCACACTGATGGTTCAAAAACATTTACTCATCCTGCCAACCTCAGCTTTACCCCTTCTTGATTCTCCACAAGAAAACTTCTAATTCTATTCCCAGCACATCATTGGCTTTCCAGAAATGTTCTGCTGCAGTGCTGGAGATCAAACACAGGGCCTCAAGTTTGAGCCTTATACCCAGGCCCTCGAGAAGGGCTGAATGCCCAGTGGACTAAGTCACTGGCTGCTTTCCAAAATATGACATTTTGGTCTTGCTTTAGCTCATGCATGTGAGTCCTGAGCTTGAACTTAAAACTATGGTACTTTACTTTTTATGGGTTATTTTCACTTACCACTACTAAATGTACCGTGGCATTGTACAATAAATGTTGGCAATAAAATAACTAAAAAGATTAAAGCTTTATCTATCCTTCGGTATTTGAAGTGATAACCTAGAATCATTCATATTAAATGTCTTGAAGGTAAAGATACCTATTTCCACAATCTTCATTTTAAAATCACTCTAATTTTCTACTTCCCTGTGAATACTTAACCCTTCTTCTCATTCTTTTACTTTTGGGTCCAGTCAAGCTGCCAATCATCTGTGAGCTGCCCAAGAGCAAGACCACCACTAAAGAGGATTATAATGTTGGTGTGCTTTGGCTACTGCATAAACGTCTGTAAATCATTTGAATACACTGAGTATGTGGAGGTCAGTGATTTTATTTTATTTTTTTATTTTACTGATTTTATATTGAAGAAAAATTTTGAATGAAGTGTAAAAGGTTTGCATTTGGAGTGGAAGTCTTTTCTCCTCTTTTTCACTTCCCCGTTTAGAATTTCCAAAGGTGATATTTAACTTTAAGCAAGACTTAATAAGGATGTTAGAATAATTATGTAGCTCAGATAAAAATGAGATAAACACAATTTACAAATTGAGTAAAATCAAGATTGAACAAAACAGTTCCGACAGTGATCTGATGTGTTGTCATGTCCTCTTGCTGCCCTAGCTGAAAACCCATATTATCATTCTTTATCAGAGCAAGGTTTAGAGCCCTCAGCATTAGCTGATGGTGTTTCCACTTTTTTCTCAGTTTGATTTTTATAAGTACTCCTAAAGGATATGCAGCTTGATGATCAGTGACTGAAAATGAGGGAAATGAAGTAGATCTGAATGGTTCTAACTAATACTGGATGATTCGGGATAATTAACTCTTGAATAATTGACTGTAATATGCCCATTGTTTTGATTCCGACTTAGAAACTCTAAGCTTTTCTGATTGCACACTCTATACTTTCTAATTGCAGGGTCCGTGTCAAGTTGTCCCCATTCTAAGGATGAAGAAGAAATGTGGGAAGTATGTTTCAAAGTTATTTAAAGTGTGCATAATTCTTTTTAGTTGTGGCAGGCTATTTTTGCCAACAAGCTAAATTTGATATTGCTCTCCCTGTGCTGAAATGATGTTGCTACTGTAAAGTGCTATTGTGTAGATCGGAACGTTGGAGAGTAATTGCATGTTTAAAGGGCTTCAAGCCAAATTCTACTTGTTTTTTAAGAGTTTTGCCTCCAGCCAGTGTGATAGTACTGCACTAGACATTATTCCTTAAGTACAAGACAGCACCTGTAGCAGAATCTGCAGAAACCCAGCAGCAGCCACTAAACCAGTTATTCTTGCTGAAGTAGACTTGGTGGAAAACAGACGAGTAATAGATGAAAGATGCAGGGACTTCTTTTGTATGCCAGATAGTGGGAATTACCTTTAAAATCTTTTAAGGATTATTTTACACAGGGAGCATTGTCTTCTGAGGAAGCTTTTTTCCTAGCTTATTTTAGTATTACTGAGGTTGTTTATTTGAATTTTTAAAAAGTCAAAAGAATGTGTACCAAACTTACTTTGTACTCACTTTGGTACTCACTTTGTACCAAAAATCAAAGAACACTGTGTGGTAATCTGAGGCATATTTGATAGAGATATTTGGGAAATGTATATATTACAGTGAGTTATTCTTTCAAAAAAATGAAGCAATAGTTCTGAAATTCAGGAATACAGACTCTTAACTTACTGATTTTTTTGCTTCATAAGTTTGTTTTGAAGACAGTTTACATATAGAAAGACGAACTTAAAAGTATACCATATATGGTCAAATCCAGATTCTAACACAGTGGACCATGGGCCAGGGATTTAGCTCAGTGGTGGCACTGCTTGCCTTGCAAGCACAAGGTCCAGAGTTCAATTCCCGGTGCAAAAAATAAAACAAAACAATACAGTGGACCCTCAAGTTACAAATGTCCTGACATACGAACAACTTGGGTTAACTAGGTTAATGGAAGATTCATCTGCCTCTTATTATCTATAGCGTGTACCACCAGGTAAACATCCAGATCTCAGCTGTATTGACTGACAGTGAACTTGAGCTACAACCAAGTTGTCTAATCAAATTGGTTAAGTCAAGTGTCCACTGTATTTCTTAGCCAGGTTTAGTCCTTTCACACTATTTACATGTGTAGAAAAGGAATAATATCTTCATTGAATTGCTATGAAGATTAAATAGAATATAAATAAAATGCAAAATAGTACTTAGGATACAGAATTCAATCAATACAGTAGACTGACTAATAGTGGTAGATATATCTGTTGTTGTTATCAGAACTTGAAATTAACAGCAGTAATATAGGTTACCACACTATGAATTAAAATAAAGTGTTGTGGAGCAAAAAGCCATCTTGCTTAAAGCGAAGATGAACACTATTTTCATGATGTTTAATTCTGAAGAAAAAGTCAAGTAAGTTCAATTTTAAAATATTTTTTATAGTGAAATTAGTTTTAGCTTATGGGGAAGAGTATCTATTTTTATAAGCTAGGGAAGATTTTTGATTAGAAGAAATCCATTGAGAAAAAAGAACTTTGTTTTTGACACTGAAAGTACGATATCTGCCCATATTAAAGAATAAGCAGACAGACAAATGTAATTCTTCATCACTTCATTTCATCAGTTTGTTCACACATCTTATCGCAGGGGTCCTACCCATACCCACTTGGCAGGTGGAAATCTAACGCTCAAACAAAGTCATTTGCCTGAAATCACACAATAATTTAACAAGTGGGGAATAAGTGGGAAATAAGATGAGTTCATTTCATTTATGGGAATATTTTCTGAGTATATGCCTATCCTGAAGATTTAAAATATGCACATCTCACACAACTTTCCTCGGCTGGCACCATGTACAGTCTGGGCCTTCCTCCCCAAGGATTTTAAATTTCTACTCTGCTTGCACTAAGTGAGCACAGTGAAGTGTGCAGTCCAGAACAGCTCTGTCTCTGGGGCTCCCAATAATGAGACATTCAGTAGTTTCTGTTGTTTAACAGAAGCCTCTGAGTTAGAGGCCACAAGATCTCTTTCCCCCATCAGTTCACAAATAGCTTAGTGTTCCAGTGACAGTCAGAGACCACTATAGCGACACAGGACAAACTCGTGGGTCCTGTTACTCATTAAAAACATGATTTATTGAGTTCAATCCCCGGCACCAAAACAAACAAAAAACAACAAACAATAACAACAACAACAACAACAAACAAAACCCAAAGAAACAAAACAAAACAAAAAAAACATTATTTCCTTCAATCTACTTTGATGTGCTGTTTTGGCTGAAGTATAATGCAGAAGCAGATCTCAGAATCCCACCATTTCTGTTAAGCTAGACAAGAAGATTTGCAAAAATTGAAATAACACCACTCATCACTATTTTTTAAATGTTATTTTTAAGGAAATAGTATTTATGTTAACATATGAGTTTACTATTTTTAAACAAGTTAATAAATATTTTTAAACATTTTAAAAATATGATTCGTCTTTTCTTCTAAGGAAGACAGGGAGTTAAAAGTGTATTCTGCTAAAAACAAGCTAACAACTATAGCAAAACCCACCTGACTCTTCACTTGGACCTACAGATGCCCAGTAGGTACATACTGTAAAAACAGATCAAAGCTTGACCTTCATTTTATAACATACTCTAAGGAGTATTTGTCTGAAGCTGGCAACACAAGGTTTACTAGCCCTAAATTTACCTGGTCTTCCTCATCACCCTTGAACACTAAAAACGCCTATTCCCTGAAGTCTCCATAGCCCTAAACCCACGGTCACCTTGGATTCCAGCAGAACCTCACAGGACAGAGATTGTCTTGTGTCATGTGGATTCTTCTCATGGGAACCAAATTGCCCCTCCAATCATGAGGACTCCTCTGGAGCTTGAAACCAGGACTGAAATAATGATCAACTGGACCCCACTCTCCTAAAGCACCCTACAAAACTCATTCCTTTGCTTCACTAATGGGCCAGCAGGGTCCTTTTCATCAGGCTGCGCCCCCTCCAGCTACTCCAGCTGGAGTCCTTTCCCTATCTTCTTTACTTTCCAGTTAAAGCTTTTGCCTGCATATTTATACAGTTGCTTTAGTTTTATATTCCATTATCACTAAAGCAAGCACTAACACTACCCAGTGATTCTGGAACCAGAGGGACCTGGCATTCCTACTCACATTTGGGTATTTTTGTTGTTAACTACAAAATAACTGACCACTGATACCTAAACTGTCAACCTGATACTTCTCAATGCACCAGAAGTGAATGTATCTTAAGTGTTGCAATTCAGTGACATTTTATGGTGGTTACTCGCTTTCATAAGATTTTAAAAATTAAACGAAAGTTTTGCATTTGTTTTGGAGGCCCAACACAAAGTCAAAACAACATGTTGAGGATAAATGTTTTAGTTATGAGAAGGAAATTTGGCTTTACCTTTTTTCTCTTTTTGCAATGTTCACAACATCTTAAGAACAGAGCTCATGATTAAATAAAATGAAGCTTTGAGGTTTTAAAAACTCAGATCATGAATGGGTTTTATTACTTTTCTCCAAAGCATAATATATTACTGAGTTTCTCTTCCAATACCCAAACAGCTAATAGCTTTGTTGAACTGTGTTTTCTTCCCCCAAAATGAAATTCTAATTAACTTAAGCACTTGATTCAACCTTTAAGCAATTTAAAGACTGGAGGTTTTAATACAGTTGGTCTTAGTTTTCCTAATGTCCTTTGTTAGCCTCATAAAAACTTCTATGGATACCAATCTTAATAGATTTCAGTTCTGTTCTATTTTCGCATTCCTGCTTGTCCTGAGGGAGTAGTATAGTTTGCTTATTGTTGGTCTGGCATGCAGCTGGAAAAAGAATGTGGGGTTTATGGGAGTAGGGGGCCTCTTGGCTTATTGCTGCTGCCAGAAATGTGTATCTCACAACTCCTATATTTTGTACAAGATTTGTTTTCTAAATGGAGCCGTGTACATTGGTGGTTATGAAGTGAGTTCATCGATGTTAGACTTAGTTGTGTGCAATTTATTTTGTCAAAGGGAAGACAGAAAGATTACCCACACTGTGGAACATCATCTCCCTTCTCTCCTCCTCCCATTCTTTCCAAATGGCCAGAGTTCTGCCTTTGGAGAGTTAGTTGTTTGGATACAAGGTGTATTTTGAGCCTGCTTATCAGATAGCTTCCTTGTCATGTCAAAGAACAGAGACTAGGGCTGGGGATTTAGCTCAGTGGTTCTGGCACCCACCTGCCTTGCAAGCACAAGGATCCAAGTTCAATCCCCAGTACCAAAAAAAAAAAAAAAAAAAAAAAAAAAAAACAGACTGGAAGCCTGGCATAGTTATACATAGTGGGATGTGTGATTTTTGAAAGAGATAAGTGATGGATTTGAGGACACCTAGCTGGTAAATATACCTATATCAGATTTCGTGGTTGTTTTTCTGAAAGTCTCTGTTCATTTGTGGCATTGCCTTTCCTACTTAGCTCAGATTCTAAGCTGAATTGTTGCAGCTTCTGCCTTCCCCAGACCAATCTTCATCCCTCAGCTAGTTCATTCTACCCTTCACTACCTGCTATTTTTCTCACTGCTGGTGCAACTCACACTGGCAAATAGATTGTTCTGCCTTTCAGTCTATCTTTACTTAGTGTGCTTTTCCTGGGCTGCATCTCCATCACGGCTTCTCCTACAAGACATAGGCAGGGATGCTGCAAACTTTTATCTGCAGGCTGGTTCTCTATCCTGAGCTCCAGATCCATCCCCTCCCACATAATGAAAATAGGCAATTAAATACCCCAGAGGGAATTCACTTCTTTCCCAAATCTTACAGTCAAGACCCTAGGACCTTTTGAAAGAACAAAAAACCCAACAGATCAAATGCTAAGAGCATGGTGTCCTTTCCTCTTTCTCAGATCCAAATCTACCTGGAGCTTTTTGTACTGAAGTCTTCATGTCGGCCTTCTTCTGCTTTCGTCGGTAACTTTATGATTGCAGTCATCGTGTGCTGAGGTCAGGGTTTCAAGATGGGACATGTTCATTCATTTATTAGGCATCATTAATGCTGCCAGCTATAGGCCTAGAATAAGGAGAGTTATTTAGATAAATAATGCTGGGGTATGCAATTTTCCTTACATGCACTGGGATATTTTTTAAATTGCCTGCAAAACCAGTCTCTCTGGCATATGTACTCTCTTAAGCTTCTGCATTGCTCTCCTATCCCTCCTACCATGTAATTTGTATTTAAAGCATTATCCTGAATAATTTTAAATACCTTTGGCAAGGGTCCCACTAAAACACTACTGATTACCTTTGGGTTTCTATAAAATAAATGGTATATTGAATAGGGAAAAAATCATATACTTCATCTAGGAAAGAGCTAAAGGATTAGGCGTGATTAAATCTGCTTGCAGCTGATTTAAAGCGGCTTCACATCGTGGGGCAGGTGCTGCGGTGTGGCTTGGCCCTCACGACCACATTTCTGGGTCGTTTGCACTCATCTGAGCTCGCTTCCCAGGGCTTCTTGAGTACGCCTCGCCCTCACCTCCACCATTAGCAGCTCTCACCATTCTCTCTAGAACACAGTGGTGATTTGGGTTATAACCCTTCCGTGGACTGTGTCAAAAAATGCAAACTCGTTGCTGTTTGGCTTTTCTTCAGGGACATGTTAACGTGGGAGAGAAGTAGTGAGCCAGGAGACACATTAGGCTCCGGTGAGATGCGAGCTCTGAGGCAGGCTGATTCATCTTCCTGGAGTCGGTTTCCTGCTCTGAAACGACATTTGGACTTCGTGTCAAAGCCACCCCAGGTTTCTAACAGAGCACTCAGGAAACTCGTGGTTTTGTGATAAAGATGCTTTCTTAACAGTAAAGTCAACACTTTAACTTTAGGACCTCAGTCACTTTGATTCTAAAATAATTCCTGTGGGGGGCTGGGGATTTAGCTCAGTGGTGCCTGCCACACAAGCGCAAGGTCCTGAGTTCGATCCCCGGTACCAAAAATAAAATAATTCCTATGACTTTCTGTTTTAAAAATAATCCTGAAGGGTCGGGGATTTAGCCCAGTGGTTCTGCCACCTGACTCACAAGCTCAAGGACCTGAGTTTAATCCCCAGTACCAACAAAAAACAAAACAAAAAGCCTGCAATTTGAAATATTTGTATTATTTGATTTGGAAAATTAGTTTATAGGTCATGGTTCTAGTATCATATAAAGACTACGAGTTAACAGCAGAACCCTTAGAAGTAATGGTGTATTTAAAATTGTATTGGGTTGGGTGTCCATGAATGTTAAGAGAATGGGAACTGCAAGGATCAGAGGATGGAAGGGCTTTCCAGTGAGATGGAGGGCACAGGGAGGAATACAGAGGGTGGTTGTTATTGTGGTTGAGACAGGGTTTCACTATGTAGTTCAGGTTGTCCTTGAACTCAAGGGGAACCACCTGCCTCAGCCTCCTGAGTGCTGAGATTACACGTGTGCGCCACCACACCTGGCTGAGTTTGGATGGATTTTAATCAAGTCAAAACATTCACACTGTTGCTCAAAACTCAGGTGGCTCCCTTTCTACTAACTCTTAACAGCAAAGTCCTTCCCGGCAACTCACTAGACCTTCTACCAGCTGGCCCTGTTGCCTACCTCTGTCTCTTTTACCCCAATTACTTCACCCTTGTCTCTGTGAGTTGCCAGTGCACTCCTGCCTTGGCTTGCCTCAGGACCTTTGCATGGGCTATTCCTTCATCCTGGAATTCTTTGCCCCATGCCTCATTGTCCCACTTCCATCAGGTGTCTACTCAAGGGCCAGCTTACCTCAGGGGATTTCCTCATCACCCAAGAGAAAAGAACACACTATATTCCACGTGGATCCAGCACCCACTCCCCCTTTCATCCCCTGATACCTGTTCTTCGTCACTATGCCTCCCTCCATGTAAGCTGTGGGAGCTGGGGATGTACTTAGCGCTGTATCCTCAGCACCTGCAATAAGTTCAATGGCCAAAGAAACTGGTTTGGGATACGCTGTGTTAGGTTACTTCAGTTACATCTAAGAGGAGCCGCAGACAAGCTGGAAATCATTAGCTGGGGGACGAGAGCAATGACATCATGCAGCGAGTGATGAGAGAAGAGAAAAGCCAGGGAGGCACCCTTGGGAACCCCAACCTTAACCTCAAGGTAAAAACAACGGATTCACAAAGGAGATTTAAACAGCAAGATATTGGAAAACAAAACCAGAGGGCACAGGTATCCTGAAAGTAAACTACAGAGATGATCCAGTGAAAAGCAGAGTCTAAACTCTGCTGAGTGAAACTGGTTCCCCAAAGCAGCATCCCTCGAATGGCGGAGAGCAAAGGCAGACCACAGTGAGTTTGGAAACACAGAGATGAGAGGAGGAGAATAGAAGCTGGGCTGAAAGAACAGAGTTAGTTGAGGCAGCAGTAGAAACACGATAAAAGGGTATGAGAGTGACAGACTGCTGATGGAGTGAACCCTGCAAGGAGGGAGCATGGAGGAGGACCTGACCACGGTCGGTGGAAAAGCCCGGTCTGTTGCTGAAGAGCGAAGGAAAATAGTGGACACAGGAGAAACTGGTGAGATTTGAGTGCTGAATACAGCACAAGAGAACTTCCTGCCTGCAGCTTCCTCAGCTTCCTGCTCCTTTTTCTTTTTCAGTAAAATAAAAGGTAAGGGAACATGATGGATGAGCTTCCAGAGGAAAGACCGAGTTTGAAGTAGCTCTGGGGAACAGGACCACGTGCTACCCAGGGGGATCTGCCTAGGTTGTCCAGGGCTCTGGAGGTCAGCAGCGTTTCGTGTTGTTTGCCAAGTGCAACACGCATACGGATCAGCTGGGCATCTGATTCATGCACAGATGCTCATTGAGCGCACCTGGAGGAAGGCGAGCTTCTGCTTTTGCTACAAGTCCCCAGGAGAAGATACGGTCGACCTTTGTAGAGATGTTTGTACCATTGTCTCCAACACCACTCAGCTGACCTGCATCACAGTGGAGCTCACGAAGACCTGGAGCCAATGCTGGCATTTGGTCAGGCCGACCTCAGATAAAAGGAAGCCGAGGAAAGGGGAGGTGAGAAGGTTCAGAGGAGGAGTTGAAGCAAGGCGCTTTTAGTCTGAGAAGGACGAAGACGCAGTTGAAGACTGGAGAATGCTGCTGATGGGGTGAAAGCAAAGAACTCACAGAGCTGAAGGTAGGTCGGAATTGTCACAGATGCTTGGTAGGATTAGGTCAGAAGCAACTGATGCAGTTTGTAGGGACTGTGATCCAGCTACCTTATATTGGCACACACCTAATATTGAAGGAAAAATGCAACCTGCAATAGGTTTATACTCTTCCTAAAGAGACAAAATTAAATTCAGTGTATTAAAATTCTATTTTTAAAGTTAGAGCTCTCCCTCACTATAATCTTTGCTGTAGGTTGCATGTTTCTACTGGACAGAGATTTTACTTTGGGATTCGCATTTGTACAACCATTCACTGTACAGGGAGGTTGGCTGACCAACATACAGAACTGTATTATTATTATTATTCTTTATTATTTATTTAGTATATGGACTTTACAGAACTTATCAGAAAAACTGATCCCATCACCTTCAGGAAAACAGTGGCATTCTATTGCCAGGTGGGGTCTGCGGAGATGAATTCTTGACTCATCACTGAAAAAGAATTTCCAGACACATCTGTAAGAGGTATAAGCAGATTTTTTAGACAGAGTTAGCAAGTGAGGGAGAATAGGAAAAAGATTCCAGCTTGAGGAACCAGAGGGGCTCACTCTGATACAGGCTGGCTCGCAAAAGCAGTACTCAGCTTTTATGAATTAGCTGATGTGAGGTTGATTATTATCTCAGTCCTGGTTTCACAGCTCTGGAAGAACCCTTATGGTTTGTGTGACACTTTGGTTCCCTTGAGATGACTGTTCTTGCTAGTGTATGGGGAGCAGCCTTAGTTCCCGTCATGGGGTAGTGCTCTTGTTTGGGGGAGGTGATATCTCCCTGGAGTGATTTACAGGCTCTGCTTTTCCTGGAGGTGACTACAGGTTCAGAACAGTGGCTGAAGATTTGGAGGGGTCCCCTCAGGGAATCTGGAACTGGGTGTAATAAAAATTCCTCCTGTAAATCCTGAAACTTCCTTTAGATAAGAATTTTATCTTGGTGTCCTCTTCAGGCTTAAAGGAGGATGAAACAGGCCGGGTGAACTTGAGACGGATAAACCCCTTAGCACAGGCACTCCTTAAGCCATCAACATATTTACGCTCAGAGCTGAGCAGGGGTTTAAAAGTTATAAAGGAGACAAAAGAAATATAGTCTGCATCTTGTCTACCTTTTTATTGCTTCTGCCTCAATTCCATTATTTTAATTTTCTTTTGAATAAGGCATCATATTTTTGGAGATGTAACTTCTGTAAATGATTGTGGCAAGCTCATGGTCTAAGTATTAAACTCATCCAATTCTGTGCTTGTGCAAGATTCTTTCCTATTGAACAGATCATTAAATAACTTCAGGAAGTGGATCTGCATTACGGAGAATACAAAGAGGCATAAAGTAGTGCCCCTTTCCTCTGTTCAGATGTCATGATACACATGTGGAAAGTTTTATAATACCTGGCAGCAAGTTCATTCAGTGTCAGAATGGATGAAATGAATGTCAGCTCAAGGCGTTTTTCAAGGATAAGTAAATACAAGTAACTTAAAAATAATCTACTCATGTTTTCAACTCTTGGATCAATTAAAGGTATCACTTTCAATAAGTGCTAATCCTAAAAGCCTTGAGTACTGGGCCAGGGATTTAGCTCAGTGGCACCATGCCTGCCTCACAAGTGAAAGATCCTGAGTTCAACCCTTGGATCGGGGAGAAAATGTAAAAGCCTTGAGTACAATTGACCCTTGACCTATGAATTCAGTCAGTTCCCCAGGGCTGGTTAAAACTCAAATTGGTTATAGTCGATACAGCTGAGATCTGGATGTTTACCTGGGTGTATGCTAAAGATAACAAGAGGCAGATGAATCTTCCACTCGTTTAATTAACCCAAGTTGTTTGTATGTCAGGTTGGTTGTAAGTTGAGAGTCCATCTTGCCATTTTTCTTTAAAACCTGGAATTAGTGTTAACAGTAGATTATTACGAACCATCAGTAAAATGATTACCATTTAAAGGAATACATTATAAAATATTTTGGCTATGTCAGAAGGCATAAAAATAAGTAATGCAAAATTGTTTTTATTCACCAGTCTTCAATCTAGCAGATACTCAGTAATGTTTGTTGAATGAATAAATGATTCTCATTTATTATTAAATGTCTTGTCTCCATATTTATAATATCCTTGGCACCAAGGACAATGTTTTAAATTTGTCATCTTTTTATGGTGACAAAAATGGCTATATGGTTGGTGGTCAATAAATATTAGTAAGTTGGTTGATTTCTTCAAGTCCTATCTTTTGTCCTTGTCTGTAACACTTTTTTTTTTTTTTTTTGAGACAGTGTCTCACTGTGTAGTTGAGACTGACCTGGAACTCATTATGTAGCCCAGGCTGGTCTCAAACTCACAGCAGTCCTCCTGCCTCTGCCTTCCAAGTGCTGGGATTACAGGTGTGCACCACCATGCCCGGCCATTGTCTGGAACTCTTTAAGCTTGATTCCTGCCCTTAGCTATATTTGTCCTCTGAATATTTAGCCAAATTGAAATTACATACAGCACATTGTTGAAGTATAACTCTATAACTCCAAATTGAAAAGAGCTGAAAATCATTTACATTATGGTTTTTAATAATGCATCATAATGTCCTTTATTACTACATCCTGTTTGTTTGTATTAAAAATGGAGATTTAGCCAGATGTGGTGGGGCATGTCTGTGATCCCAGCACTTGGGAGGCTGAGGCAGGAGGATCACTGGGAGTTGAAGGCCAGGCTGGGCTAGATAGCGAGACTCTGTCTAAAAAGAAAAAAAAATTGAGAATTATTTAAAGTCTTGGTTTTCTAATGAGGATAAGTCCAAATCTTGTACTGCAAAATAGTTGAGCATAGATTTTTCTTTGAAAAAGCTAACTTGGTTTCAATCTTAAGAGCTATCCGATGGCTACTGGGGATACATTTCTATGAAGTCCTGGAAGTTATTTATACACTGCCAGGAGCATTTATTTCCTACTAGCTTCTGGTTCATAAATCAGTGTGAGGTTGAAGGATCATCTGCGCTGGAATTGTCCGAGTTGCTTGTCCTGTAGATGTTCTGCAGTCCAACCAGAGTGGTGAGGGTGGCAGTTGGACACCCATAGTTTTCAGTTTTCCATACTACGTGAAAGGGCTAAATCGAAGTAAATTGACGTTGCTTTTGTATTACTTTGGTGTTTTTTTAACTTTCAGTTCTGAAATCATCTTCATTATCTGCTTTTATTCTTTTTTGTACCGATCTGTTCCATATTTTTTCTACCTCTGCTCCCAACTCTGGCACTTCTCTAAGAGAACTCTTCATCATGGCCTCATGCTCCACCTGCTAACAGGGGAACTTTGAAGTAGCCACTTGCAATATTTTGTGTTCACACCAAAGACAGTGGGAAACATGTGAAGGTCAGGGCAGTTCACAGATGGATGTCACAGAAGATTGTGCTTGGATAATAAACACACTACTTCTTTTACAGAAATCTTGTTACAATTTTACAGTCTAATGCAAGCTCTTTTGCTCCTCATTGATCAATAACAAATGGTTTCATGGAAGGAACTCTTCCACGGACCACATTTTGAGACCTGGGCTCAGATATTGGAGAGGAATGGCTTTGTTGAGATAATATGCCATACAAGTCACCCACTCAAAGTATACAAAGTTTTCATGGAGAATTGTGCATCATTCACCACAATCAACTTTAGAGCGTTTCACCACCTTTGAAAAAACCCCATATCCTTAATTATCACTCCTCAATCCTATGTCCTTCTCCTCCAGCCTTAACCACTATACTTTACATCTCTATATTTGTGTATTCTAAATATCTTCTGTGATTGGCTTCTTAGTATAATGGTTTAAAAATATATGTATGTATACATATTTACATGTATTAGTCCTCCATTCCTTGTATAGATGGTGTTCTGTCAGATACACCATATTTTATCAGTTGCTAGACATTTGGGTTGTTTCTACTCTAGATACTAGGAATAATGCTGCTGCGAACATCCGTGTACAACCTTTGGTGTGGACATGTTTTAAATTATTTTGGGTGTATCTTTAGGAGTAGATTGCTAAATGTATGTGTGTGTGTATGTGTGTATATATATATTTTTTTTTGTTGTTGTTGTTGTTGTTCTGGAGATCCAACTTGGGTCCTTGCACTTGCAAGGCAGGTGGCAGCACCACTGAGCTAAATCCCCAGCCCTATAAGTATAAATTTTGAATAAAACATCAGGTTGTTTTCCAGAATAGCTTCATGATGTTTTTGCTAGCAGTATGAGTGTTTTGATTTCTCTACATCCTGGCTAACATTTGTTATCTCTTTGATTGTAGTCATCCTATCGAGTGCGAAGTGATTTCTCATTGTGGTTTTGATTGAATTCTCCTGAATGCTAATACTATTGAACATATTTTCATGTATGTATTGGCCATTTGTATTTTCAGAAAGGTCAGTCCAGATCCTTTGCTCATTTTAAAATCACGTTGTCTTTTTATTGGGAAAGGTAATATGTTTTTATTCTAGCAACAAGTCCACTACCAGATTTATAACCTGCAAATATTTTCCTTAATTCTACAGATTATTTTTGTAGACAGTATCCTTTTTTCAGCACAAAATATTCTTAATTTTGAAGACATACATTTTATCTATTTTGTTACTCATGGTTTTCATACTATATTTAGTTGCCAAATTCAAGGTCACAAAGTTATGCTCTAAAGTTTTTCATAGTTTCATAGTTTTGATTTTTGCATTTAGATTTTTGATTTTTTTTTTTAGGTGAATTTTTATGTATGGTATGAAGTAAGGGTTCATTACATGTCACTATCTAGTTGTTCCAGTAATATTTGTTGAGTTGACTGTTCTTTTCCTATTGAATGATGTGGGCACTAGTGTTGTAAATCAGTTGACTGTATATAAATGACTGTATTTCTGGAGGCTTAACCGTATTCCACTCATCAACATGACTATCTTTATGCCAGATCCATAGTCTTGTACTGTGGCTTTGAAGAAAGTTTTGAAATGTAAGAGTGGGTGCCTCATCTTATTTCAAGAGAGTTTTGGTTAGTATGGGTTCCTTGAGTTTCATGAGTATTAGGATCATCTTAATTACTGCAAAGATGCCATTTGGAATTGTGCTGAGGATTGTGTTGAATTTGTAGACCCATTTGAAGGGTTTTGCCATTCTAATGATATTGTCTTCTAATCCATGAACATGGGAAGTCTTTCCATTTGTATAGATTTTAATTTCTTTGAACAGATTTTGCAGTCTTCAGAGTAAATTTTGCAGTTCTTTTGCTATTGATATTTCTAAGTATTGTTTTTAGTGCTATTGTAAATGGAATTATTCATTTCATCTTGGATCATTCTTTTATAGTTTTTACTCTTCAGGGATGTATAGGGAAAAACTCAACTGTTGGAGGGAAAATTAAACTGGTTTGTGAACCAGCACTTAAAAAATGCATTTCTTCAGAGTATGTGCATTTTGTATGAAATAATTCTGGAAAATGTATAATTATAATATCTATAAACATATAGAAGGGTCTTATGAATCCGATAGCACCTTGAAGGTTTAAATCCTATGAAAAGTCCCTTCATCTCTCTTTTTTTGTTGTTTTTTTGAGACAGGGTCTCACTGTGTAGTTGAGACTGACCTGGAATTCACTATGTAGGCCAGGCTGGTCTCGAACTCAAAGCAATCCTCCTGACTCAGCCTCCCGAGTGCTGGGATTACAGGTGTGTGCCACCACGCCTGGCTCTTGCCCTTCATCTGTTTTGAAATTCTTAATCCTGAATGTAAATAATGTTCAGATCCTCCTTAAGATATGATGAGATACAGTTTGTGAGTGAGGCCTGAAAAGATTAAGCTAATAGTTTTATTTAAGGTAATAGTTTTATAATTTTGAATAGATGTTACTTGATTAACAGTTAATATTTGTTGTAAACGGCATCTAAGAATCAGTAAAAATATTTTGAAAGTAGCATTTAAATTCAGCCAGTAAAATACGGCATTATTAAATTTTTTTTCAGCCAAAAAATGGAGGCTGTAACAAATGGAAGTTTCTTTTTTTTGGTACCAGGGATCGAACTCTAGTCCTTGTGCTTGTGAGGCAGGTAGTGGAACCATTGAGCCAAATCCCTGGCCCACAATTGGAAGTTTTATATCAGTACTGTATAATAGAAAGAGTAAGAATTAAAACAGGAGATATGGGTTGTGAGGGAGCTCTTAGATGAATAAGAATACAGTAATTCTAAGATTAGGAAGGTAGGGATAGAAACAGGAACATGGTCTGAGGAGTTGGACACCTATGTTGAATACTAAGTCTGTGTATTTTCTGAGTGATAGTAGATCTACCTGATGGCTTTTGTGAATCTAATTACTTTACAGTGGTCCACTTTGTAAAATGCAGAGCATAGTGCATACATAACTTAAGTATAAATGGATTTTTTTCTAACGGAATATAGTACCTGTAATTCCATTTTTGCATAGGCTTTACCTGAGTCCTTTAGTCCTGGCCTCAGAGATTTGTCTGATTTGAAGGAACCCTAGAGACTGTATCCTGAGGCTACCTTAGAGTAGTTAAATGGAGATTCCCGTCTGAACTACACACAGAGCTGACTTTCTAGAAATAGAACACCAACTTTCTAGACATAGAATATAAACTTTCTAGAAATAGAGTACCAACTTTATAGAGATATATAAAGTAAAAGTAGAATTGAATCAACAAATTATTGCAGAAATATTTGCAACTTTTCTGTCCTCTAAATAAGAGATGACAGGCATGGTTTTAGTTAACTTTTTTAGAATGTTTGTCATGGATGGCAGAAGTTATGGTATTTTTGATTAAGGGAGTTTTTTTTTTTCCTTTAATGCTTCTGATTTTTTTTTTAAATATTTGCCTGATGACCAATTCTTCTACACTTCGTTGTGGCCCCAAATTACCAACTTTCTGGGATGAGTAAAGCAACCTTGGGGTTTTGATGCTTTCTTGGATTTAGCTCTGATGTTAGGAGGTTCAGATCAAAAGAGGAAGGAGTAAAGTTAGTTGCAAGGAAACGGAGTAGACAAAAGGAAAATACCAATAAAATCCAGACCCAAGAATAAGGTATAAAAACTTGGCTGCTTGTCTTTATTATTACAACTTTGAGAAGTTTTTCTTTGCATTATAGGTAAGTGTCCACAGAATCTCTTTACATGAAAATAAAATTACAGAGAGTTTCTTGGGGCAGTGCAATCAGCATTTTAAGAAGTTCTTGACTGTCCATTTGAGTTTATTAGCAAATGATTTTGACTTCAGTGGATGACAATTTAATATGAAAAAGCAGACATGGGATAAAACCAGAGAGCACTAGAAAAGGAAACAAATGAATTTAAGAATTCTCCCAGCTTATGTAGAGACCTCTGGAAGGAAGAAGGGACGGAGAAAATCTAGCTCTCTCTTCTTGGGAGGAGTGAGGAGAATGGTGAGCTTCTGCAAGACACAGGCACCCCAACTCTAGGGCAGCTCTTTTGCTGGGCCTCAGTATTCAGCTTTTTGCAGTGAAAAGAAGTTAGATGCTTGAGACTGGGTGGAAATGATAGTTTCCTAAAAGCAGGACTTTTCCCTCTATGACCTTTCAAGGGGACACTGTTAAAAGGCAAGATACCAACATGTTTTAAATGGCCAAAGTCATTTTTGACATTTTTAAAACCAAGCACAAATGTCTTTCTCACTCTTTTTGATTATTAAACTGGAATATTAGATTTTTTGAGTTCTGGTAAACGAGGGATTCTCTCATTCAGCACTGTTGAAAGAAACCTGGCTGAATTCATTCTCAGAAGCCAACAAAGTGGGTAAAGAATGAAATGTTTGGTATCGAGTTACAGAAAAGTTTTTTGGGTTTTTTTTTGTTTGTTTGTTTGTTTGTTTGTCTTTTGAGACAGGGTCTCACTATGTAGTTGAGACTGACCTGGAACTCACTATGTAACCCAGGCTGGTCTTGAACTCACAGTGAACCTCCTGCCTCAGCCTCCCAAGTGCTGCGATTACAGGTGTGCACCATCACGCCTGGCTACAGAAAAGTTTTTTGGGTTTTTTTTTGTTTGCTTGTTAGTTTGTTTGTCTTGTGAGACAGGGTCTCACTATGTAGTTGAGACTGACCTGGAACTCACTATGTAACCCCGGCTGGTCTTGAACTCACAGTGAACCTCCTGCCTCAGCCTCCCAAGTGCTGCGATTACAGGTGTGCACCATCACGCCTGGCTACAGAAAAGTTTTTTGGGTTTTTTTTTGTTTGCTTGTTAGTTTGTTTGTCTTGTGAGACAGGGTCTCACTATGTAGTTGAGACTGACCTGGAACTCACTATGTAACCCCGGCTGGTCTTGAACTCACAGTGAACCTCCTGCCTCAGCCTCCCAAGTGCTGCGATTACAGGTGTGCACCATCACGCCTGGCTACAGAAAAGTTTTTTGGGTTTTTTTTTGTTTGCTTGTTAGTTTGTTTGTCTTGTGAGACAGGGTCTCACTATGTAGTTGAGACTGACCTGGAACTCACTATGTAACCCCGGCTGGTCTTGAACTCACAGTGAACCTCCTGCCTCAGCCTCCCAAGTGCTGCGATTACAGGTGTGCACCATCACGCCTGGCTACAGAAAAGTTTTTTGGGTTTTTTTTTGTTTGCTTGTTAGTTTGTTTGTCTTTTGAGACAGGGTCTCACTATGTAGTTGAGACTGACCTGGAACTCACTATGTAACCCAGGCTGGTCTTGAACTCACAGTGAACCTCCTGCCTCAGCCTCCCAAGTGCTGCGATTACAGGTGTGCACCATCACGCCTGGCTACAGAAAAGTTTTTAAAACAAGTGGTCAAGGGGCAAATGCCACTCATTGGTCATATATCTCAATTTATTACTCTCCCATTTAAATAATGGGAAGAGCAAAAAATCACAGAAATATTATCTAGAAGGAAAAACCAAATCCAAACTCCTTTGTTTTATTACAAGAAACTACAAACAAGAAACTAGAGACAGAGAAATAATACTCTGTATTAATAAAAGCTCTAAAGTGGAGGCTGAGGAATTAAAACAGTTGCACAAAATTTCATTTTGTGTGTAACTGGGGACAATTGGACAAATAAGGAAAATGTAAAAGGAAGGTGGGAGAGGGTCTGATTAAGAACAATTGCGTATATAGTATGACAAATTCTCGGGAGAAGTTCATGACCAAAGTAATAGCAAATACTTCAAGCTTTTACTCCTTTGTTATCAGATGTCTGTAATCAAGTGAAACCTTCCTTATGCGGTTGCCAGGGGCCCTCTGGGGAGGGTCAGCTCAGCTATTGCCAAGATTATTTCACCACCACTGATACAAAAAAGCAGTGCATTTATGGATAATATATTCAAGAAAACAGATTTAAAATAACGGCCTAAAAATGGTGATTGCTTGGATTGAGAATCACTTGGAATTTGTAGTATTTTTTAACCCTTACCAGCAATCATTCATCTATTATTCTTTACTAGGTTATTCATCAGAAGGAATATTCTTATTTTTACAGGTATGAATTTTAAAGGACAAGATGGAAACAATAGTAATAAAAGGGAAAGAGTAATAGTGATAGCAATAAAAGGTAAAGAAGTGGAATATTTTCTAAGAGCATTCCTACCCCTTCATATTCAAAGTGTGGCTCTTCGGAATCGCTGATCAACTCGGACGTCAATTGTCCTGTTTTCTTACACGCTTGTCATTTTTGTCAAGTGCCACTGATGCATTTTTTTCTAGTAAATTTTTTTCTTAAAATGTAAGCTTCAGATACAACATATGAAATTAAAAGTGTACAGCTGGATGTTTTAGAGGAAGCACACGCCTCTTAACATAGTCACCTCTTTCAGCAACTACAAATTCTCAGCACCCAGATTTTTCTCCAATAGGTAACCACATGTAATATTATAGATTAGTGTGTTTTAAAATTTTCTCTAAAGGAAATCATACAGTATGCACTCTACTGTTTGACTTCTTTAGTTCAATATTGTAATTGTGAGGCTGATGGTAGGTGTAGCAACAACTTATTTTTATTATTGAACAGTATTCCATTATATGCTTATATAAAGTCCATTCTACCATTAATGACCATTTGGATTATTTCTAGTTTGGGACTTCTGTGAATAGTGTGGCTATTTACATTCCAGTGTATATCTTTTTATACATGTTAAGTATGTGTTTCTATTTGTATATTCCAGTGAGTGGAATCTGGCTCAGCTTTAGCAGATATTGAGAAATAGCTTTCTAAAGCATTGTAAAGTACATATTACCAGCAATATAGGTGACTTTGTATTATTCCACATCCTCAGTAATATTTTGAACTATCAATCAATTTAAAGGTTAGCCATTCTAGAGGGGATAGGATTCATTTTTACTTTTATATATAATTTATCAATGTCCATTATTCTCTTGTACATGTGGCACTGGGGATTGAACCTAGGAGCACTCTACCACTGAGCTATACCCCTAGACATTTTTTATTGTGAGACAAATTCTCACTAAATTCTCTAGGTAGGATTCAAATTTACAATCCTCTTGCCTCAGTCTCTCTAAATGCAGGGATTACAGGCATCTAGCACTGTGTTTGGCTTAATGTTACTGTTTAAAAGTATGTGTTTTCAAACACTTATGAAAAGATACTGACCAAGCTGATAATAGCAATATTCTGGGTGGTGGAATTGTGGTTCATTTTATTTCTGTTTTTTGATCTATGTATACTTTCTAAACCTCTACAATAAATATGGTCTAGTTACAAAAATATAAAAAGTGGAAGTAGCTCCTAAAACCTTAAAATATAAGTTACAACGATGTTAAGAGATACTTTTGGAAAGTATTAAGATTAAATAAGGTTGAGACTTATTTACTGAAGGGTTGCTCAGATTTAAAAAATGCTAACATGTCTATGAATCCTTTATCCTTAGGTATTAAACAATAGTGTGTTTGGTCTTGTGACTTATAATTTCAAAAATACAACGCAAGGCTCTAGTATTCTGAAACATTGGCAAAATTCTGGAACAGGAGAAGCAAAAATGTAAAACAAGCATTACAAAAAGGCAAATAATCTTTATAATAATTGGAATATGCACAAATCTTCCCTGTAAGGCCTAACATCTTTGGAAATTTTTATGCTGCTTTAAATATCTGTGAATTTCAAGTTATCAAAAAAATATGAATGCAAGCGTGTAATTCCATAGCATGTATATATTTCTCCCTCTGCATTCAAAAGTTAGCTACATCTTCTAGGATAGGGACACCGATTGAATTATAATACAGATGGTGATGTATGTTACAAGACAATCTACAGGACTTTGGGCCTCAGAGTGTCTTTGATTTTTTTTTTTTTTTTTTTTACTTCCAAAAGCAATTTACATTGTAAGAAGGTAAAACAACAGACTCAGACTGTTTAAAAGAGAACTTTTAGTCACTGCCACAAATTGTACTTGTCACTATAGTTTTAAATACAAAACTTAACCAAAGGACTTTATGAGTGTCAATAGAATTATTCACCAGTGTTTCCAAGTTCCTAATGTACTGCTAAATATGCCATGTTGTCAACTTGTATGTATGTTTGTCAACTTGGCAGGTTGAAAGGGTATGGATTGGAGTAAGAGACCTGGGTTTACATTTCAGTTCCACTTCTTACTCAGCTCTGACTTTCTATGACCTTTCCTTTCTTGACTTAGATAAGAATGATGATACTACCTCTTAGCATTATGGAAAACTAGGCTAATATGTATGATAAGGTCTATCCAGTAATGTATTGGTGAGACACTGGAATACTCAAAACAATAGGGGTTTCCTCGATGATGTGAAGGATAGACATTGGCAAGACTGTGGTTGGAATTTCATTGCCAGAATGTGTTTCTTTTGCTACTTAGTTTCACACTGTTAAGTGCTTTTGTTTTCTGTTTCTCCTCTCTTCCTCAGTTCTGTGACTTGGTTCCCTAACTTCTCTTGGACAGTCTCTCTTCCCGCAATCCTGTTTGTTAATCCCTAAGTGAAATAACACTTTCACCCGTTCTTGACCATCTTTTTACTGATGTAGATTAAGGTACTTTCTCTTTCATATTCCACCAAGAGCTCTTGAAAAACACAGACTTGGGATCCTGAAGAATTAATCTCAAATGGCCAAGTTCAGCAAAATCACGTACAGTGAATGAGATAGAAGTTTTGCTTCAAGGGACTCCCATTACCACCTCAGATTCATGCTTTGAGCAATTACTCATTGCTTATTGATTATATGCCAGGCATTTGCTGGGCTAGATAGCACTAGGTGTAGTGTGTTTACCATTTACTGAGCAACCTGGTCTTGTTCGTTTTTTTGTTTTTGTTCTCCAAACATTTAATCCAGAAATAAATTTAAGCATTAGCACCTTCAGTCTTCTGGATCTTTCACATTCTGATAACTCTCAAAGAAGAAAGTAGATACATTAATGTAAAAATCTGGGGTAATCTCTTAACTGTTTTGAAGATAGTAAATTATTTGGTTTTTTAAAGTTGACATACCAAAAGATGGTTCTTTCCAGGAAAGTTTTTATTACCTTAGATAACATTCAGGTACCTTTTTTTTTTTTTTTTTTTTTCCCCCAGAAATCTCTAACTTAGTCTTTACCTCTTAGATTTTCCTAGTACAGATATTTCTAACTCTTCACGGCTCTCTCAACCCTCAAAAGTACTAATATACTACAGAATGAAGGCAACTTGGTAACTTTGGCTGTAGAGTTTGTCACATTTGTAAAACGGAAACAGAAAAACCACTCTCATTTGTTTATGTCTGAATCTTTTAAACCGATGGAATCAGAGTAACCAGAAATTTCACATATACCTTAGTGTAATACACAAGCTCAGATATTGTAATACACTGTTGCTGAGTGATAGTATCTAATATTCCCCAAAGAAGGGTTTTTCTCAGAACAAAGTACTTTTTGAAAATTCAGCTTACTAGTAGACTACTATCAAAGGCAAAGAACAGTTTATATTCTCCACATTATATAATTCAGTACAGCAACTGAATTATTGCTCTATATCATTTAGAATAAGTGAAGATATTTCTTCTGTCTATATGAGTAATTAGAATCGTACCAGAGGATCAATACCGTATATCTTATTTGGCCAAAACCAATAAAATTATACTCTTGCAAAACAATTACCCCATAGTTATTATAGGTAGAAATTGATGTTTAGCTTTTGTCTGTCTTCGTTGTAATGTTAAAAGTCTGGAATTTGGTCAAAATTCATAATTTAGGCTACCTGCAAATAGTTACTACCTTGGTGCTCAACTGCCTTCTTAGAAATTAAAAAAATACTACATATATGTGAGTATATATGTGTGTGTGTGTGTATGTGTCACTTTATATACTTTTTTAAAAAATGTGAAAAAGCAGAAACAGTTATATTCATAGTAGCTTTCTTCCTTGAGAACACTACTAAAAAATGTAACAAACCTAATTATAACATTTAGTCATTATCTGTGTAACTACTTGCAAAGTTATGCTGTAGGCAAGACATTGTAATATTTTTTCTTAGCTTAGTAACTTTGTATATATTAAGTATCCACAACAACCAACACAATGAGAAGGGAGAAGAAAGTGACACTGAATTTTAAATTCAGTTAATCCCTTTAGTGCTAAGTTGATTAGTTCCCCTCTTTCCAACTGAAGGGGAAACTATTGAAATTCTGCCATATCTGAAATGTATGGTTTTGAATTGCCAAGTTTTTAGATGATCTATTAGATTAAATCACCTACTGTGCGTAAAATACAATAATTGGTGCAACACATTAGAGACCACTAAACAGCAAGTGCACAACTGTAACACTGTTTTTGTAGCTAAAATAATTAGCTGAAAATTACATAATACAGGTATGAACTAAACGCAGAAACTACCTTTATTGCCTTGTTAAATTCCCAGCTTGAGAGTACTTAACAGTTTAGACATTTAATTTTTAAAATTACTGCAATAGAAAAATGTTAAAAACACAAATTCTGAAGTAGGCTGAACTATGATGGAAACTACTTAGAAAGTCTGATTTTTTTTTTTAAAAAACGCCTCTTTTTAAACTTTATAGAAATGACTTTGAATTATATAAGTTTTTATTTTGGCTAGTGCTTTCTATGAGTTGGAAATTCTTTTTTTTTTTTTTTTTTGGTACTGGGGATGGAACTCAGGACCTTGTGCTTGAAAGGCAAGCACAGTGCCACTGCGCTAAATTACTGGACCCTGGAAATTATTTAAGTGGAATATATACATATGAATTAAGTAGAAAGAAAAGACAAACATGACATAGAAACTTTATAAAGGGGGAGTTATTCCTACAGTTTCTCTGTAAATGAAAACTATCTGGCATTGCTCCAAAATTGAAAGCTGTGCTCAAGTTTGGTATAATCAATTTGGTCATAAAGATGTTATTTACTATACACAATTAGACTAACAGATTTTTAGAAGCTGGAATGCTTTTGATCTAGAGGCCTTTTATCATTCATCATAAGTCTCTGTTTTAAAATGTCAATTTGTATGTATGTCCAGTAATTGATTCTTTTAGGTAAATCAGTGTTATTTTAAAAGAAAAATACGAATAACTTTTGTTGGAGGGTTTATTCATATTTAGAATGCCAGAAGACTCAATACCAAGGGACTCAGTACTGAAGGACTTGATTAAATACCTCACCAAGTGAAGAGGTGGTATTTCCATCACTTCAAAAATCTGAAGAACTTGAAATTTAAAAAGGAGACAAATATGTATTTTATAGCTCAGCTTCTACTTAGTTCATAGATCTTTACAGAAACTCAGTCTTTACAATTACCCCCTTTCAACCATGAAATGTATGTGTATCTGGAGATGTAAAGTCATGGTAAATGTCAAATGAGCTCCCAAACAGGCCAGGAAAGGTAAAAAGCAAGGTTAAAGACATGCACGTGGTTGGTCAAGTTTGACTCTGGTCTGAAGTCCCCAGGTAGACCTCGAGAGAGCTAATTAAGAAAAACTACGCTAATTCTTTCCATGTTTCCGAGTTCCCCCACCTCTCCACTCAATGCAGTTGAAAGATGTGACCCCAAACATTTTTGTTTCCCTCAAGAGAAAATACAGTTGGAAGTTTATGAAAACACCCTTGTACAAAGCAATACTGTTTTTATCTTTATGAAAAGAGCTTGTCACAATTCTTTGGTGGTATTCCATGCCTTCAAGTACTCATTTTGGTGACAGGTTATGAACGGCTTGAAATCGGAGGTTCTGCTTTTAGTTTTAACCCATTGCAGAGCCTGGCACGCACGGTGTGGCACGGTGTGCCCGAGAAATACTTGTTGCATGGAATTACATTGAAAGGCGGGATGACATAAAGCCTCGTCCGTCTGCCAAAGACTTCGCTGGAGTTGTATGGGTAATTTTTGTTCTTAGAAAGCTTTAATGTTAATGATTCCTCAGTGCCCATTGAAAATTCCACTGGAAGCAGTTTAAAAAAATCAAGCGTGTCATAGTAAGAGATAGACACAGTTCTGGAGAAATGAAAAAGAAAAGTGACAGTGACATCTGCATTGTTCAGAAAAAAGGTCAACAAAGAGCAAAAACAGAACATCCCCTCTCCCCCCTCCCCCAGCATTCTTTCCCTGGAACATTCTGTGCGTCCCTAACCAGTTAAGTTCTTTAAAAGCAGTGGACTTGAAACTGACCATATCCTTTTTTGGGGGTGAGGGCAGGAAGAGGAGGAAGGAGATGGTCTGAGCAAATGATTTTATTTTTTTCCCAACAGCAACGTCCACTTGGGCCTCAGGGAGGCGGGGCTCACGGGGCCCTCCTAGCACCAGTAGTGTACAACATCTTGCCTGCGGTTTACAACCGCTCTTTAAAAATAATTTCCCTCTGGGACGGCCCAAGGCTTCTTCCTGCCTTTCCCGCCCCCACCCTTTGCAGCCCCAGGCAAAGAAAAGCCAGGGCTTCAAGAGCAAGTCTTTGAGTAAACATCGTCCTTTGAGGATTACAATCCACCGAGGCCAGTTCTACCTTTTCCCTCTGCCGCCCTCAAATGACCCTTGACAGCAGCCCCTGCTCTCCCTTCAAATTCAAAACCCACCGACACAAACAAACACCACACACACACAAACACACACACACACACACACCCAAGTCTTCCTTTCGGTTGCTACCCGCAATGACGTTTCCCCTTCGGGTCCCGCCCCTCCGGGGGCTTGGAATTTTTGGGATTGGTCAAGAGGCTGCGGCTCTAAGGACCCGATTGGATATCGCAGAGCTGAGTGACAGCAGGAGCAGTCGCCGCGCCCTCCCTCCCTCCCTCCGCGGTGTGCGAATGTGTGTGTGCGGTGTTATGCCGGACAAGAGGGAGGCAACCGTGGTGGCTCTGTTTATTGTCTCTCTCCCTGTGTGGATGTGAGGAGTCCAGGGCCGAAGCGCGGCGGTTTAGGGGGTCTTTGGGACACTGGGAGCGACCGCGCCAAGGACTCTGGCGCCTCGACAGGCCGGCCTTCGCGGAGTGTGAGAAGGA
>NW_022900940.1:27754615-27763917 GCF_012274545.1 Fukomys damarensis
GGGGGTGGGGAAGGAAGGCAGCGGGCGGGGGAGTAGGGAAGCTGGTCTCCGAACGCGCCCCGTCGGGCCGGTGCCAGCGCAACCCCACCCCCGCTCCTTTTCTTTCTTTGCGCCTCTGGAAGCTCCGGCTGCTGGAGCATCGAGTGTACTTGAAACTTTGGGGTACAAACCGCAGACGTGACAGGTAGTCCCACTTCCTCTCTTCCTCTGTCCCGAACTCTTCCACGGTGGCTGACCTGAGATGGTGGGCATGGCTGTAATGCATGCGTCTCTTTGGGTCAGCGCTTTGGTTGAAGAAAATACACAGCATCTCTGTTTGTTCTTAATGCAACCGTTTCTGGTTGTCTAATCGCTCAAAGAATAAATTAAGATGACTGCAGTTTACAGGTCATTTTGGGAAGGCTTCTTCTATTTGGAGGGCATGTGGGATGAGTGTTTCACAGGAGTTAAAATACGATAGATCGCTCATCTGTCGGGGTGAAATTATTAAAAGAAGAGCTTACTTACATTAGCGTTGCAGGTGAAGCGGAATAGGAGCTGAAGTGGACGTCCTGGAGTTCAAGGATTTGGCCCTCAGTTCCTGCTGGGAAGTAAAAGTAGCAATTGTGGAGAACTGGTGAGACCAGATTCCCATGACAGATCGATATTGTAATTCACTGCATTTCACTTGCTCAGCTTGAAGTTCAGACCTGGGTCATTTCCTATGCAACAAAACAAAACAAAAAACGCACACACCTCAGCCAACTAGATATCCAGGAGAAAAATAAAAAGCATTACATTTTTTTAGGACTTTGAAAGGACTGGTTCCCCCTAACCCCAATGCCCAAAGGGAACTTTTTCATAATAGTATTTGTTACTACTTTATTTTCTTTGTTAGAGGGAGGTTTAGATAAGTTGAGTAGCAGTTATGCCATATATACATGTATTCCTAGTAAAAGGATACCGATATTAAAAATATAACGATTTGTTTTCACACTCTTACTGTTGAATTTCAGAATTTTGTGTAATTATGTAGTATGGAAATATGAATGGGAGGAAATGTTTCATATTAGTGGGCCATGTAGCTATGTGGGGGAGGGTTGCACACATGAAAAGAATTTTTTAGAAGCTAATGGCCCTTACCTTTGTTACTGAAGGTAATCATTTAAAAAATGGAGTTAAATAACCAGGTCGTTTTCTGATTTTACTTCGGCTCATTGGAAGTGTTGAGGCCTGATCAGTGTTTCCTTTGAGGACCTCTGATTCCGTAGTGGTAGACATTTTGTTCTGAACTGGAGTGGTTGAATTGAAAATATGATGGTGATATTTTACTTTACTGTCATTTAATTTTGTAGATAAATTTGTTGTTTTTTGTGGTACTGGGGATTGAACCTAGGGCTTTAGCCCTTTTTAAAGTTTTGAGACAGTTTTGTTAAGTTGCCCATCCTAGGCTGGAAGTTTCAATCCTCCTGCCTCAGCGTCCAGTGTAGCTGGAATTGCATGTGTGCAGTATTGTGCCTGGCACTTTGTAGTTAATGCAATGACTCCTTTTAAGCTCAGCGAAGAAACTTTCAATTATGTGAAACAAACAAAAAACTCAGTTTCATTCAACATTAGAAAGATCCATTTGAGATTAAAATTGACTTACTATATTATTACCCTCATTATGGGAAATAAAAGGAATACAGTGAAAGAAGTAAAAATCACTTGGTCTTTTATAATAAGTGAATGTTGTTTATTGACATGATAAGCACTCTATAAGTTCTCTTAAATTATATGAGCATTTTATGCCTATAGTGTACATCATTGTTTATGGGCTGGTTTAATTTTATAGGAAATGATAAAACATACTGGTTATGGGCTTTGATGTCTTATTGATACAAGTCACATCCTTTCTCCAATACATCTTGTAGGTGGGAGACTTTGCAAGGAATGTAACCTTTCTAACCATCTTGTCATCTGTCAAATAAATTTTCAATCAGAACTAAATGAGGTAACATTCAGCACAGTGCTAGGCTTAATGTTACTCGAAGATTTCAAACAATTCACACTCTGGAATGATCTTTTGGAGTTTGTTTTTACACAAAATACCTTTTAGCTGGGCGAAAACATTAATTTTTTTCTTCAGAGTTTAGGGACTTACCCCTTTTTCAAAATAGAAGCACTGTCGTAACTGTCTGCATTATTGAAGTTGGTGTTATGTTGCCCCCTGCTTGTGGATAATAGGAAAAAATTAAAAATGGTTATCTTTCCTCTTCTGGGTGAGGGGTTGTACAAAATGTGTTGCCAGTATTAACTTCTGTTGTGATGTATGCCAGCATATGTTAGTGTTATTACTGTAAGAAAGTTCAAATTTCAGTGTCAGAAATCACAAAGAAAAGTGTTTAGATTGACATTAATTTTCTCTTTAATAATTAATTTAGTTTTTGTTTGATTTGTAATATCTTAGACAGAATTTTTATGACTTAAAAAAAGTGGAAAATATATGGTTAAAAATTGACAAGGGAAAATGTATTTAAAGGCTTCTCTGAAGCAAGCAGTTTCTTGAATTTTTAGTTTATAAAACTTTGATTACTAAATGATAGTCTGTTTCATTCTGTCAGTCTGATATTTAAGTGGGTATAGCAAAATACTTTGAAAATATTAGAATATAGTCTGATGACTGTTGCTCTTTTTCTAGTAATACTTTAATTTGGATTAAAATATTAGATTAATAATTTTCTTTACAGTGTTTTTAAACATCTAAAAAAATGGTAGCTGAAAAGTGTAATAAGCCTCCCTCTTGTCATCAGACTTTAATATTACCAGTTCAAGGTAAGTACTTCTCCTTTTCTTGTTTTGAAGTAAAACCGACAGTTAATACCATTTTCTCTGTAAATATTTAACATTTATCTCTAAAAGTTAAATTTCTCTTTTAAAAATCCCCAATTAACATTATAACTTCTTTAAATCATCGAAATATATAACATCTTTTGTTTTGAGACAGGTTCTCACTAGGTAGTTAAGGCTGGCCTTGAACTCACAATGTAGCGCAGGCTGGCCTTGAACTCACAATGTAGAGCAGGCTGGCCTTGAACCTGTGGCAGTCTTCCAGCCTCTGCCTCCCAGATGCTGGGATTACAGGCGTGCACACAACTTTGCTCAGCTATTGTGAATATTTCTAATTAAAGAAGCATGATTGTATATTTAAATATTGTTTAAAGGGCCGGGGCTTTAGCTCAGTGTTTTGGTGGCCTGCCTTGCAAGTACAAGGACCCGAGTTCAATCCCCGGTACAAAAAAAAAAAAAAAAAAAATTGTTTAAAGTTTTAAAAGAACCCTATTTGAATGCCTCCTTACTGCAAGTCCACATTCCTCATAAACTATGCCCCCCCCGCATTGAAATTTATTTCCTATAGTCCCTGTGATTAGATTTATATCTTCGTTTTTCTGCTCAAGTTGTGCTCATTTTTTGGGTCACTTTGTAGGTTTACTTTTCATCAGGAATGCTTCCTTTTTCTTCTAACAGTCCAGTTCTGTTTGTTTGTTATGAGAGAGTCTCACTATGTAGTTGAGACTAACCTGGTCTCGAACTCACAGTGATCCTCTTGCCTCATCCTCCCGAGGGCTGGGATTACAGGCATGCGCCCAGCTAACAGTCTAATTCTTGGTATTGGGGATTGAACTCGGGTCCTTGTGCTTGTGAGGCAGACCACCGAACCACTGAGCTAAATCCCCGGCCCTTACCAGTCTAATTCTTAACAGCTCTTCAAGACTAGCTTTTCAGTTTATACTTACCTTTAATTGAACTTCTATCCTATAACCTAAATTTTTCTTTTTATTACTTGATGCATACTTTAAAAATAATTTATTTCTTGGACAATATATTAGAAATTTCTGAAACAATACTATAAACTCCTGAAATCAGAGTTTATATTCTTTATGATGTCTGCAAAAATCCAAGATATACAATCCAACCTCAGTTACTGTTATTAGATATAACAGTACTGGATAACTGACATGCTTTTGAAATCTGTCATTACTGAGACAAATGGTTAGGTAGCAATATTTTTTTTTTTTTTTTTTTTTTTTTTTTTTTTGGTACCGGGGTCGAATTCTGGCCCTTGAGCTTACAAGGCAGGTGGTGGAAACACTGAGCCAAGTCCCCTACTCTGGTAATAATATTCTTTAGAGATGTTCTTAAGTATGCATAATAACATAATTTTAAAACACTAACTGCTGACTTTTTTAATAGAAGTGAGTGTATTTGCCTACAGTTTCGGATCTAGTAGGATGATGGTGGTATTATCTGTTTCATTTTACTATGTACACATTAAGAAATGAGCTTCAAGTCTCATTCTCTCTCTTTCTCTCTGTGTCTTTCAGTACTGAAGTACTGAATTAAGCACTTGAATTTAGGACTAGAATTTATACGCTAGTCAGGTGCTCTCTACCACTGAGCTACATCCCCAGGCTGCCTTTTGGATTTTTCTCAACTTTAATACAATAGTTCTTCTTCCCCATTTTAAAGAAAAAGTGAGATACAGCTATAGTTACTATCATTTGCAGAGAAGGAAACTGGGACTTATCTGTGTACCTTATAGTTTGTTACCTAAGGCAAGAGTGAGATTTAAAGGAGGCTTATGTTCTTTACAGTTATTTATAAAACCTCTATCTTAGTTACTTTTCTCATTGCTGAGACAAAATACCTGACAGGAAAGGCTTATTTGGCTTAGTCTGTAGAGGTTTCAGTCCATAATCGCCTGGCTCCAATGCAGGGCAGCATGGCAGAAGGGCATCACAGAGGAGAAGTAGTTCATGGGTGGCAGAAGGTAACCAAGTAAGAGCTCTCTATCTCTTATTTCATCCAGGCTGCTTAAGACAGTAGTACTCAGAACTTCAATCCCCATGCCCTTGATCATACAATTGAACCATGAGTCAATCCCAGCATCACACACTCTAGATCCAGCCACTTCTGAAAAAGCCTCACCTGTGACTGCATGAGGCTGGGGACAGGGGGCACCTAAACATAAGCCATAACAACCTCTTTTTAAAAACATTAAAAAACAAAACAGCTTATCTTTGTAGCCTGATATGACAGAGTAAAGATTTCAGGTATTTGCCTATCTAACCTTTTACATTTACACAAGAAGTTAAGTGTATTTTCCTATTAGTGTATTCATAGCTAGTATAACATAATGCTAAAAGCATGGGCTGTGCGTCAGGTGACATGGCTTGCCCTTCTTCATGTACTAGATTTTGAGGAAACATTTCTCCATACCTCAGTTATCTTGTCTCTATAAAGAGTTATGAGTGTCTTTGAGCTCTTACAGAAGGATTGTGACTGTACAGTTCTCATAATGCTTGGCATGTAGGAGCTGTAAGGTGAGTGCATATCTTTTTAAATCCAGTGATAAAGCTGGGCATGGCAGAACCACCCTGTGATTCCAGCATTTTGGGAGGCTGAAGGAGCAGGAGCATTGCAACAAGCCTAGCCTGGGCAATTTAGGTGTGAGAGCTTTATATCCAAACAACAGTAACAAACCAGAGGCCGAGGAAGTGGCTCAGTTGGAAGGCCCTATGCTAAATCTTCAGCATTAAGGGGAAAAATATTTAAATATAGTAATAAGTATGTTCATACCTTCTGCAGAAAACATTTATTTCACAGTATAAATTTAAACTTTTTTTTTTCGTACCAGGGATCAAACTTGGGATCTTGTGCTTGAGAGGCAGGTGGCAGCACCACTGAGCTAAATCCCCAGCCCTAAGCATTCTTGACTGTATTAAATACCCTTCATCTTCCACTGTCTCTTTGGGCCTTGGTTTGGTAGGGCATTTCTGGAGAAGCATAGATAGGGACAGATTGTTTTTTGTTTCATTAGTGATAGGTCAAATGGCTCCTTAACATTTTTATATAGATAAAATAGGATTAAAACACATTAAGGGGTGGTACCCTTGAGGGAGAAAAGAAAGGTGGGGGTGTCACAAAAGGTTAATGTTAAGTCTGAGAGAATTGTGTAGAAGACAAGAAAAGGGACTTGTTGCTAGACTGCTGTCCAGTTCCCATTTTTCTTAGTTTGGTGCAGGTGCAGTTTCTTTGCTGATGAAATGAGTGGCTCAGTCCTTTTTTAGTATCAACTGGCAAACCATCTCCTTTCCTCTCTTTGGCAGCAATGGTCTGTCTACCTACCACAGAAAAATAGGAGTTGTGATTGAATGCCTCAGGTGGCTGCATCTCAAGTTACAACTCTACATGCAAGAATTTTTTTTAAACAGAATAATTTGGTACACACTCATTCTGAGAAATAGATTGTTTTATTGGAATTTTTTCCCCCTATCCTGATGGTAGAGAAGTACTTTCTTTTTCTTTTTTCCTCAATACCAGGAATTGAACTCGGGACCTTGCACTTGTGCCACTGAGCTAAATCCCCTGAGAAGTATTTTTGATAAAGATATGTCGTAGATAAATATTATACCTGTATTAAAAAAATTTGGAGTTACAAGATTGTGAAAGCGCTATAAAATGGGTTAATAATTTAAAAATTTTATGTATTTGATATTTTCAGTGTAAATTTTTTTTGAGACTAGATCTCATTTTGTAGTTCAGGCTGGCCTTGAGCTCACAGTGATGTTGCCTTTTCTCTTCTTAAACTCAGATTATGATTTTTAGTGTGTGCTGGACATTACTGAGGGCAGCTTTTGGTGAATATGTAGAAAAATTCCTTATTTCTGGAAAAGCTTGTGGACATTTAGGGAGAACCTCTGTGAGGTTGACTGCTAGTGAGCTTGGGAATGGTGCAAAACACTCTGTCAGATAAGGAACATAAAAGACAAATCTGACTGCAGTGTTAATTTCTACTTTCTACCCCTACTCAGGCTGCCAGTCTTATTTCTTGTTTTGTTTTTTTGGTACCAGGAATCGAACTCAGGACCTTGCGCTTGTGAGGTAGCCGGCGGCACCACTGAGCTAAATCCCAGCCCTTATTTTATTTGCCTTTTTGCTTAGATCAGTGGTGGTGAATGCAGAAGGTTGTTATCATTGAAAAACTCTGAAACATTCGCCATTACTGGCCTGAATTCTAGGAAGAAAGTTGGGTGTGCAGAAGTTGTAAGTAAGCATAGATAGTATCTCTAGAAAAAGAAACTCAGTTTGCTGTAGCTTAATTATGTTTTTACATATGGAGTAATAAACTTTAAAATACTCCTTCATTGAAGAAAATTAAAAATTATAAAATAAGAGACCTAGATTTTTATTTCTTATAGATAATTTTTATGTATTGGATATGTTTCATAATTTATCCTGTTCATATTTGTACATAACATTTTCTGATAAAATGAGCTCATATTTTGTTTTAAATTTTCTCGCTAAACCGTACAGTTTTAAAAAGCAATGTGAAAGTATTCAGTTAGCGTCACAAGTGTAAATATAAAAGCTATAGCAACAGAAGATTCTAATTAACATTTTTCAGTATAATTAAAATATTTAACCCAGGCATTGTACATTCCTGTAATCCCAGCATTCTTTGAGGCTGAGGCAGAATAATCCCAAGTTTGAGCCCTGCTGTGCAATTTAGTGACTTACCGAAGACATTGGCAGAGGAAAAGACTTTATGGACAAATCCTCAGTAGCACGGGAACTAGCTCAGAGAATCAACAACTGGGAATCTCATCTTATTAGAAATCTTCTGCACTGCAAAAGAAACCACCAACAGAGCTAAGAGACAACCTACAATGTGGGAAAAAATGTTTACCAGCTGCTGTTCAAAGGACTATTATGTAGAATGTATAAAGAACTCAAAAAGTCAGGCCCCCCCAAATATAAAGACCCGATTCAAAAACGGGCATCTGAAATGAACAAACATTTCTCAGACAAAGAAGTAAAAGCAGCCAATAAATATATGAAAAAAATGTTCAGCATCGCTGGTTATTTGAGAGATGCAGATGAAAACAACACTGAGATTCCACCTCACCCCAGAAAGAACGGCTATCAAGAAATTGACCAATAACCAACGTTGGCCAGTTGTGGGGAGAAAGAAACCCTCGTTCCATTGTTTGTGGGAGTGCAGACTGGTACAATCACTGTGGAAATCAATATGGAGATATCTCAAAGAACTAGGATTTGAGGTTCCATTTGACCCAACTATCCCTCTGCTGGGTATCTTTCCAAAAGAATTTAAAGAATCATACCACAGCGATATATGCTCACCCATGTTTACAACAGCACAGTTTGTAATAGCTAAAACTTGGAAACAGCCCAGTTGCCCTTCAATTGGAGACGGGATAAAGATGTGGTTTTTCTATAAAATGGAGTATTACTCGGCCATAAAGAGTGAGACACTATAGTCATTCATAGGAAAATAGATGTATATTGAGGCCATACTTTTAAGTGAAATAAGACATGTGTAAATACCAAATAGTTTGGTGTGAAAAACAAAGTGTAAATAAGATCCAAAATGTATAACTGATAATGTGAAATAGGAAGAAAAGGGCTAAATGTGTAGGGGAAGTGGGAAGGGTGTAGGGGAAAAGAAATAAGGGAAAAGAAAAAAAAATGAGAAAAGGAAAAAATTGAAACAAACTCTTTGTAAATAGGGGAGGGTGTAGGGGGTGAAGTGAGGGCAGGGACAAAGGGAAAAAATGAGAACCAAGATCTGTCACGTAAAGGTACAAGATCCCAATGGTGAGTGTAACTGTAGTATATACTTAAAAAGTACCAATAAACTCTAAAAAATTTAGTGACTTACCAAGACCCCATCTCAAGATAAAGAAAGAAAAAAGACTGGAGGTATAGCTCAATTTGAAGGCCTTTGCAGCAAACACACTAAAAGCGTCCCTTAATGCTTTTCATTACTTTGAAGGTGTTCCTTTATTTTTCTCTTCACCTGTCATGTGTTACATAGGAAAATATTTTGGCATTTAAATATATTGTCACTTAAAATACTTACATGTCCTTCCTAGAGAAAATTATGAATTAGACCAAGCAAAGTACATTTCGCATCTCTGATTTATTTTTAGTTGTGGTGAAAATATTAAATTTTCTGTCTTAACCATTTTAAAATATAGAGTTCAGTAGTAGTACATATATTTACATTATTGCACAATAGATCTTAGAGCTATTTCATTTTGGAAAATAAACTCTATGCCTATTAAATACTTAATTCCTGTATTCTTTCCTCCCAGGGCTTGTTTAAATATTTTGTATGAGTATTAGGTGAAAGTTAAATGCTTTGTATGGAATTATAAGGAAGTATGTCCTTTGTGAGTGACTTATTTTCCATAGTAGAAGGTCTGAGGTTCATCCATGTTAATAGCACATGGTAAGATTTTCTCTCGTTTTTTTTTTTT
>NW_022900940.1:27764153-27767362 GCF_012274545.1 Fukomys damarensis
TTTTTTTTTTTTGTTTTTTTGTTTTTTGAGAGAGGGTCTCACTATGTAGTTGAGACTGACCTGGAACTCACTATGTAGCCCAGGCTGGTCTTGAACTCACAGCGATCCTCCTGCCTCAGCCTCCTGAGTGCTGGGATTACAGGTGTGTGCCACCACGCCCTGCAAGATTTTCTCTTTAAGGCTGTATAATATTTCATTTTGGTATATACTACATTTGCTTTATTCATCTGTGGACATTTGGGCTGCTTTCACCTCTTGGCTGTTGTGAATAATACAGTGACGAACATGAGTGTGCATTCTGCTTTGAGGTTTTTTTTTTTAGATAGATCCCCAAAAGGATTGCTGAAGCATATGGTGATCCTCTTTTCAGTTTTTAGAATAACCTCTATGCTATTTTTCATAATGGCTGCAGTGTTTTATATGCCTACCAACAATGCTTTTCGATTTCTCTGCATTCTTGCCTATATTTGTTATTCTGTGGTGGCCATCTTAATAGGTGTGAGGTGATAACCATATCATGATTGTGCTCTGCATTTCTCTTATTTAATGATGTGTCTCTTCACTTCTTGGCCATTTGCATATCTTGTTTGGAGAACTATCTTTCAAGTCCTTTGCCTGTTTTTTAATGTTATTTTGTTAGTTAATTATAGAAGTCCTTTATCCTGGTTATTAACTCCTTGTATGATTTGTATATTGTTCACCCATATTTCAGGAAAGCAGATTTACAGTTTCCTATTCTCTCTACTCCTATTTTAATGTTTTGTTGAATTGGATTTGCTGGTATTTTCTTGGGGATTTTTTAAAATCAGGGTTTCATTCTGTAGTTATCTTGTGTTTTTGTCTAATTTTGGTATCAAATGCTTATCTTCTAGGATTATTTTGGGATTGTTTTCTGTTCTCTTCCCTCTCCCCTTTCCCCAAAGAGTTTGAGGAAAGTTGGTAGTGTTAATTCTTTAACTGCTTGGTAGAATTTCCTGCTTAAGGCATTTGGTGCTGGTCTTTTCCTTTTCCTAAGGTTTTGATTATTGCTTACTTCTCCTTCCTTGTGGGTATGTTTAGATTTTGTATTCATAATTCAGTTGTGTGCTCACTTCGGCAGCACATATACATAATTCAGCCGTGATTTGATAAACTAAAATGGCTACATTCTTAGAAAAATCAACCTAGTGGAATTTAATGGTTGATACTAGTACTTTATAATTTCTTCCTCTTACCCTGCCCTCTCCTCCCTCCCCCTCCCTGTCCCTTCCCTGCCCCTTCCCCTTCCCACCGTGTCTTGCTGTGTGGTTCAGGCTAGCCTTGCCCTCACTATGTAACCCAAACTGGCCTTGAACTCACCATGATCTTCCTGCCTCTGCCTCCGGAGTACTGAGGTTACAGGTGTGTGCTGCTATGCCCGATTTAATACCTCTTATTTCTAGGACATCAAATGTGGTGTTTCCTCATATATTTCTATTTTAGTTAAGCCTTATTTGTTATTTAAAGTAAAAAGGTTGATCAGTTTTATTGATCTTTAAAAATGTTTCCATTGACTTCTATTTTCCAATTATCTGTGCTATAGTTTTTATTCCTTCTTTCTGCCTAATTTTGTTTTTTTCTAGCTCATTGAGGTATAAAGTTGTTGCTTGTAGTTATTTATTTTTTAATTTGAAAAGTAATACTGCTTTAGCATCCTGTAAGTTTGGGTGTGTTGTTTTTTTATCTGCTGTGTATTTTCTAGATTTCCTTGTGATTTCTTTGCTCATTGCTTTTAAAAAAGTGTGCTGTTTCAGTTTACACATCACATATTTGGATTTTTTGTTTTTTTTACTTTTGATTTTAGTTTCATTTCATCATAGAGAAGATGTATGATTTTGTTCTTAAATTTGTGAAGACTTTTTTGTGGTCTAACATGTAGTCTGTTAGAGAACATTACATGTGCATTTGAGAAGAATGTGTCTTCTGCTATTGTTAGAGTAGTGCTGTGTCTATCAGGTCTTACTGATCTGTAGTGGTGTTGAACTCTTCTATATCTCACTGTTCTTTTGTCTGGTTATTTTCTTCCTAACAAAGTGGGATATTGAAGTTTCTCACTATTACTGTGTTATTTCCTTTATTCTGTCAATGTTTGTTTCACATATTTGAGTGTTCTAAGTTTAGATACATATATATATGTATGTATATATGTGTATAGATGTGTGTGTGTGTGTATATATATATATATGTATTATATCTTAGTTCATAGTAAATAGTCTCTTGTGTTTTTTTGTCTTAGTCTGTTTTTTTTTTTTATTGAGTTTATTGGTACAATCTAGGTATACAATAGTTACATTCATCATTGGGATTCTGTACCTTTACATAATAGGTCTTGATTCTCATGTTTTCCCCTTGTCCCTGCCCTCCCTTCACCCCTCTTCCCCTCCCCATTTACAAACACTTTATTTGCATTTTTTCAGTTTCTCATATTTTTTCCTCTCCCTTATTACCTTTCCCCCACCCTTCCCACTTTCCCTACACCTTTAGCACTTTACTTCCTATTTCACATTATTAATTATCTCATTAGGATCCTGTGTACTATTATAGTTTTTCACACCAAAGAAACTGTTCGGTATTTCAGTTAAATCTCTGTATGAACATTAAAAATAGGGAATCCTAAAATTAAAAAGGAAAGTAAAAGAGTAAAGGCAGTGATGTAACATTAAAATAATCCTTAATTCTGGAGATGAAAATGGTCCCCGAACATATTTAAATTGCTTCTTGCTCTTATAGTCTTATCTTATTCTTTTTTTCATTATTTAGAGAATACTTTATTAGTTTCTGTAATCAAACCCACGTAGATATGACCTTACATATTCAATAAAGTGTGTTACCCCTGTACACATGGAAAAAAAATTAAAAATAAAAATAAATATAAATTAACATTTCTAGACCAATATGGCTGTCCATTTCTGTACAATGTCAACTCAACACAGTAAATTGGGATGACTTTTTCCAAAGTTGGCAGCACCATTAAAGTTTCCCAAAATTCAATTTATATATATATGTACATATATTTATATTTATATAAAAAGACTAATAATAGCATGTTATACATCGATAGCAGCAACAGCTTTTCCAGGTTCTGCAGTCATCTGAACAAAATTATAGACATTCAGCACATTCCATTAAAAACAAAACAAAAGAATAATATCCAGAAAACAGCAAAGTTCTGTTGCTGTTGTGGTACCCAG
>NW_022900940.1:27767576-27787338 GCF_012274545.1 Fukomys damarensis
CCCCTGTTTTTTTCTGAGCTCCTGTCACATGGAGAATTGTTTTCTATCTTTTCACTTTCAGTCTATGGGCTTCTTTTTGCACTAGGTGTGTTTCTTGCATACAACATATTGTTGGATTTTGCTTCTTATTCCATTATGCCAGTCTATTTCTCTTGATTGGTGAATTGAGGCCATTGACATTGCTGGTTATAACTGATATGTACTGACTTATTATTGACATGTTATTGGCCTTTTGTTGACTCTTTTTTACTTTTTCACCTCCTTTTAATTTCTTGCCTTGCCTATTTGATTTGCTCTGTTGGGCCTCATGGTGTTGTTGCCTTCATTGTCTTTTTCTAGGATCTTGTTTAGAATTCCTTGTAGTGCTGGTTTGGTATTCATGTAATTTCTCAGGTGTTCTTTGTTGTGGAAGTGTCTTATTTCTACATCCATTTTGAAAGAGAGTTTTGCTGGATAAATCAGTCTAGATTGGAGGTTGTTCTCTTTTAGTACTTGAAATATCTCATTCCAGGCTCTCCTTGCCCCAAGGGTTTGTGTTGAGAAGTCTGCTGTGATTCTGATGTGCTTTCCTTTGTATGTGATTTGTTTCTTTTCTCTTATTGCTTGTAGTATTTTGTTCTTCTGTTGGGTTTCTGGGATTTTATTATATGTTTAGGTGTAGATTTTTTTTTTTTTTATTTTAGCTAGTTGGGGTCCTATATGCCTCGGTTATCTGAATGTCATATTCTTCCCCTCTGGGAAGTTTTCTGTCATTAATTCTGCGAACAGCTTTTTTAAGTCATTTGTGTTTTCTCCTGCTACTTCATGTATTCCTATCAGTCTTATGTTATTCTTCTTTGTGTCATCTAGGAGTTGTTGGATCGATTTCTCATGATCTCTTACTGTTTTTAAGAGAACTCTCATTTCATGGTCCCTGACTGCAATCTTATCTTCTGTATCTGAGAGTCTGTCATCACATTCTTTTATTCTGTTGCGTACACTTTCAATGGAGTGTTTAATCTCCTGGATATCTGTTTGAATCTGTTTTATGGATTCCTTTTCTTTCCTATGTTGGGCATTTATTTTTTCCATTTCTTTTTTATGCTGGACCTTCATGGCTTCTATCATGGTCCTGAGCTCATCTGTTTTTTTGTCAGTTTCTGCTCTAGAGTCTCAAATCACAACTTCCATTTTGCTCACTATCTCTATGATTATCTGGGAAATTATTTCTGTTTTGAATTTTTCTAGAGCCTGATTGATCTGTTTTGTTACTTCCTGTGCTTTGAGTTCAGGGTGTCCTGGTGGTTCACTGTCGGCCTTTTCATCCTCATTTGCCCTACTGTTTGCCATTGGTAAACTGGGAAGTCTGTCCTTGTGTCTTGCTTAAGTGTTTTCTCATTTTTATTTTTGTTGTCGGACTGTCCTTGGTCTAATCTCTGGATTATCACCCAAATCTTCCTGATATAGTTGCACCCTAGCTTCTGTATCTCTAATGATCCACAGACATTCTCATCTTCATAACATCAGAAAAAACAACTCATCAAATCAACTGCACTTCTTTATCCCAACTGATACAATCAGCAACACATTAAGATCAAGCACAACTTTGACACTGACCACCTGTGGTAGTCACTAGTCTATCGCCCTTAAATCATTTGAATTAAATTGAAATCAAGAAGCAGTCCAGAACATGTCTGCAGTGAACAAAATTTCAGTATAGTGTATTTACCATTTAATGGCTCAGACAGAGCGAGGACGCAAGACCCCTGATCTCAGTTAGCTGATGGCTGAACCCCATGACGATGACTGACCTCGGGCTGCAAGGCCCAGATTGAGTTCTCCAACCTTCTGAATGGTTGAACTCCACAACGTTCTATTACAGGTTTCCCACGTCCTTTCTTTAAAGATATTCAAAGTTGGGAACTCAGAAAAATACCCTTGATAACCACCTCTGCCTCTGCAGAGTGGGTCCAAAGACTGGCACAGTCAGGAGGTCTGAGAGTGCGGGGAGGGGGCTTATGGGGGTTCAGGGGCGCCTGCGCGGCTACCTTCCTGGCACTGGAGCGATGGCGTCTGGGTCGGGAGCAGGCGTGGCTCTCCTTTCCAAGGTGGATCGGGGCCCAGGCTACCTCTGGGTGCGTCAGTGATGGCGGCAGGGTCAGGAGCAGGTGTGGCTCTCCTCTCTTAGTCTGTTTTGTATAATGGTAAGTAAAGCTTTACTTGTATCTTATTTTTTTTCTCCAACTGCCCAATGTATGTCCTTTTTTGTTTTGTTTTGTTTTGTGCTGGGGACACTGAGCTACCTCTCCCATTTATTTTTTTTATTTTGAGACAGGGTCTTGCTAAGTTCCCCAGACTGGGCTGAAGCTTGAGATTCTCTTGCCTCCGTCTTCCTGGTGCTGAATTACAGGTGTATTACCCCCATGCTTGGTTGTCTCTTAACTGAGCATTTAAACCATTACATTTAAAGTAATTGATTATTAATAGGAAAGGACTGACTATTGTCATTTAAAAATTGTTTTCTATATGTTTTATGCCTTTTTGTGTATCTTTCCATCCTTCCTGTCTGTTTCTTTTTTTTGTTTTGTTTTGTTTTGATCGTATTGAGGATTGAATCCAGAACCTTCACACCAAGCTATCCATACTTTGTGGTTACCATCAAAATTACATAAAACATCTTAAAGGAATTATAATAAATTTTAATCTAATAGTCTTTTATAACAAAAAGGTATAGAACAGTCTATACCTTTATACTTCTGCCGTTCCCCCACTTTGTAATGCACAAATTATCTCTGTAAATCATTCAACATAGATTTTATGTTGTTTTTATTTTGTTTTAAAAACTTTATACTTTTTTGAGGTGGTACCAGAGATAGAAATCAAGACCTTGAGCTTGCAAGGTGTAGGCATGGTGCCACTGAGCTAAATCCCTGGTCCCTCATACTATATTTAAAAGTGATATGTGACTGGACATGGTAGCAGATGTCGATAATCCCAGCCACTGATGGGCAATTCTTCTGCCTCAGCCTAAGTTTGAGTCAGTCTAGGCAACTCAGTAAGATGCTATCTCAAACTAAAATAAAATGGACTGGGGATGTAACTCAGTGATAAGATTATATGCCTAGCATATGTGAGACCCTGGGTTCAGTCCTCAGAACTGCAAGAGAAAAGATGATCTGTACACCTGCATTATAGATGTAGAAGATTCTGTATTTGTTGATATCTTTACCTTTACTGGACAGTCTTATATTTTTGTATGGTTTTTGTATTGCTATTTTCTGTGCTTTTGGTTCAACTTGAAGGACTATCCACTTTCCTTCATAGGCAAACCTAGTGGTGGTGAATTTCCTTAGCTTTCGTCATTGAAAAAGTCTTAATTTTTCTTTCAGTTTTGAAGGGCATCTTTTGATACAGTATTCTTGGTTAGCAGTTTTTAACTTTCAGCACTTTGATTATATCATATCACCCGCCTTTAGCCTACAAGGTTTCTGTTAAGTAATTGGCTGATAATCCAATAGAAGCTTTCTTTTACATGATTATTTGCATAATTTTATGTTTCTGCTTTCATGATTCTCTGAGCTTTGACAGTTTGATTATTATGTGTCTCAGTATAGATCTCTTTAGATTTATGATTATTTAAGTTGTTTGAATTTCTTGAATTTGTATGTATATTTCTTTCCTCATATTTGGAAAGTTATCAGCCATTAGCTTTTCAAATAGGCTCTATAGTATTTTCTTTCTTTTAGGCTTCCATGATTTGTGTGTTATTTAGTGGACCATTAGTTCATTCGAGTTTCTCTTTCTTTTTTTCCCTTTAGACTTTCTTCCTTCTTTTTCCTTTTTTTCCCCTCCTCTGGTTTTGAAATTCCTATCTTCACATTTTCTGTTTTTTTTTTTTGTTTGTTTGTTTTTTGGGCAAGGTCAGTCCTGCTGTTGAGTCCTATTTTCAGTTGCATCCTTTAGTTTCAGAAATAATGTTTGGTTCTTCAAAGTTCAAAAAAATAAGTTTTGGGCCAGGCATTTAGCTCAGTGGTTCCGCTGCCTGCCTCGCAAGCCCAAGGACCCGAGTTTGATCCCTGGTACCAAAAAAAAAAAAATATTTTTTTCTCAATTTATCTATATTGTTACTGATTTTTTTGTCTGTTTTAACTTGTTGAGCATCTTCATAACAGTTGTTTTGGAATCTTTGGCCGATAATTCATATATCTTTAGGGTCAGTTTTTGGAGATTTAACTTCTTTGGAAGGGTAGTCATTTCCTTCTGTCTTGTTACTGTTAGGACCTTGGCATTTACAAGCTCAACTACCTTGCCAAGCTTTCTGTCTGCGTTCATCTTGGAAGGACTTTCTCCATCTGGTTAGTCTGTGTAGAGAATCCAGAGACTCCACAAACTTTTTGGGTCTGTGTCCTCTGTGGGATTGTGCATCAAACTTCATAATCCGAAAGATTTGTCTGGTATGTATTCAGGAGCATTGCCTTCTGTTTGCCATACTCTGTCCTGTTGCACATGCTGTCATAACATGGAACTGGAGCTCCATCTAGTGTCTAGATAGGGCACTGCAAATTCCTCGTGCTAGGCCAAATTATATTGTCTTTGTTCTTGATGATCCCCAGTCTAGCTCCCTCTTCCTATCAGTGCTTACATTCAGGCAAGAAAGAAACTAGTCTTTTGGGTAGTACTCCTGCTCTTTAACTGGAACTACCTCTTTCTTTCCCTAGGGAGAAGTTGGAAGATGGGAATTGCCTCCCAGTCTTCCCTTGCTGGGGGGTGCTGGGGGTGGGTTGAGGATAGGGATTGGACTTTAATGTGATTTTTGTGTTCACTGGGGTGTAGGGCCTCTTAAATGGTTTCTGGATTTCTCACAATATCTAATTCAGATATAGTGTGATTCCTTTTTTTTCTTGTGGAAGGAAAGTCGGAGTTTTCTATTTGGCCATCTTGCTGACATTATGCACATAGTTTCTATTTTTGATACATCCCCTTAAGAGAAATGACTTTCTTGAATTTAATATCAACCTGGTAGGTCCAATCCTACCAGAAAATTGCTTTTCTCATAGAACCATTTAGAAACACATGGAGGGAGGAAAAAGTGGCAGTTCTTTGGAGGAAATGGGAAAAGTGGTGAATTGTTGCAAAATGAATGAAGTAGAGCTTTATTCTGTTTCCATCCCCATGTGCCACTTACTGTAACTGGTCAGGGCTAAAAGCAGGAGTCCAAATTAGGTAGATGTGTGTCTCTGGTTAATACTGAAAATATTGTTTAAACTGAAATGCAATTTGTTTTGGAAGAGATACCTGGGTAAGAAAGATTTTACTTATATATCTATTATGTTAAGTTTGTTTCTACAAATCAGCTATTTAATTAAAAGGAAGAAGTGATTAAAATTTGGAGACCATCTAGTATTGCGTATTTTACAAATAAAATTTATACTTGCAGCTAGCTAGTTCATTACCTTTTGGCAGAAATAAAATATGGAAACCTTATGAAACAAGCACTGTCTTTTGTGCAAAACTTATTATTATTATTATTTTTTTTGAGACAGGGTCTCACTATGTAGTTGAGACTGACCTGGAACTCACTATTCAGCCCAGGCTGGTCTCTAACTCACAGCGATCCTCCTGCATCAGCCTCCCGAGTGCTGGGATTACAGGCATGTGCCACCATGCCTGACCTGTGCAAAACTTTTTAATTGACCCAATATTAATGGGTAAAGGTATAAATGAAAGAATATATAAGAATATGTAATGTCTAGTAAAACTATTTGTAATACTCTTTATTTTGATACATTACTGAGTCTCTAGTTTTATACGAAATTTCTGGCATTGGGAAATTGTAATTAATGTTTGAATTTCCTTAGGGTTTGTATGTTACTATTAATTGTCTTAGACTATTTGAAGGTGATACATTTTGATTTTTAAACATATAATGACATTCCAAAACTTTAAAGTTAATATGTTTATATCTAGGATCTGTATTTTAGTCATGTACCGCTTATTTACACAAAATCTTACTGTTAGTCTTTTATTTCTGCTAAAGTTTGCTTATGAAACATCTCTATTCTGTTTATTTAGTTATTTGTTGACTGAAGGATGGGCCATCATAATAACACTTTTCAGTGGGATGTCATATTAGCATCAGGGTATTCCGAAAGGAGAATGTTCTCTGATGCTATTAAAAAGACAAGGAAATATTTAGACTTGGGAACTTGATCTGGGGTCCTCATATGCTGTAGGAATGGTTAGCATTTGGATCACTAACCTCTGGTTCCTTGGAACTGGCAGAAAACATACAGTTGTATGATGCCTTCAGAACTGATACTGGCATAACCCTCAAATGTGTGGAATTTGACTTTGTGAACTGCTGTGTTCAGCCATGTCAGTGGTGGTTAACTGCACAGGTTAACATTTTGTGTAAGTTATTTTTGCATTTCCTTACTATCTCCAGTAACTTCATTGCTGTGGAACTAATTCATGTATGTGTCTTGCTGCTGGGTGGTTCTGAACAGCTTGGGCTCCAGCAGCATGGGACAGTCCTCCCATCACGTGGGACTCAGTGGGACAGTGGTGCATATACCACCATGGGTCAAGCCGGGGTGAATGTGTTAATGACAGCTAAACTACCATCTGGAAGCTTTTGGGACCCATCATTGAGATTCTAAAGCCTGATCGGAACATGCATTTATTGGGAAGTGTTGAGGAACACAAAATTAACTTGATATATTAATATATAACATTGGGAACTACTTGTATTCTGGATTGAATACGTGAAAGCTGTTCTAGTGATTCTGGTAACTATGTATATTCACATTTTGGACTTAGAACTACAGTTTCATATTATAAAAATAACTAGATTATCAGTAGGTAGACCTTTCTTTGTTCTTTAGGACTTAAATATCAATGGGTCTAAAGATAATTTTTCTCCTATAAAAAGAACTCATGTCCATACACAGTTTACCCCATGGTAGGTTATTTAAATTGGGTTTTTTGGTTAATTTTAGACTCTTTTTGATCAGAACAATGCTGCGAGAAAAGAAGAGTCAGAAGCTTCAAACAAAAATGATTCTTCAAAGAAGTTGTCTGTTGAGAGAGTGTATCAGAAGAAGACACAACTTGAACACATCCTCCTTCGTCCTGATACATATATTGGATCAGTGGAGCCACTGACACAGGTAATTCTTGGCTAACATTGACTGAAATTAGATGTGCATTCATACTTACTCTTAAATATATTGATAAAGTAATTGTGATTATATGCTTCGCAAGTTCATAGTTTCACGTCTCTGTGATCACAAGTAAAGCAGGGAGAGAAATTTTGAAGAAGCAGAAATGCCTTCATTTTATTCTGAAGGTAAAAACTATCAGAAGAAAGAAGTTTGAAGAAAATGGTGCCATCTGGACTTTTTCAGGGCTCATGCTGTGGATTACTTTAATGATAGTACCTCCTAGGATTTATACATATTCACTAATAATTGATGCTTACTATTGGTTTGTCTTAAACATATTTTGTTTGATTTTTTTTTTATTTTTTTTTTTTTTTTTGTACCGGGAATCAAACTCGGGTCCTTGTGCTTGTGAAGCAGGCAGCAGAACCACTGAGTAAATCCCCAACCCCTATTGTTTGACTCTTAAAAGCATTCACTTCCCAAAATTGTTATCTCTTTTTTGTTTGTTTGTTTTTTGTCTTTTGTTGAAAGTTTCAGTGTATTTAACTTGCTGATCTCTAGACTAACATGCTCTGAGATTTGAAGCCAGGATTCTGAGTCCAAACTCATGCTTTATTTATATTATTTTACTTTGTTACTTATATTACAGAAAAATATAAAGCATGAAGTAAAGTGTAAACCAAAGATGTTTTTATATTTTTCTGTTTTATCTATGTAGTTTTCAATGACTTTTGGTGCTTTATTGATAGAGGATAGGGAGATCTTAGGAATTTTATTTCGCATCCTCATTGTTGTAGGAATGGTTAGTTAGGATCACCAACCTCTACTTTGGAACTGGCAGAGAAACTGAAATCATAGGTTTTTCTTTGTTTCACTGCTGTTATTTTCTGGTTTTGAGGATTAAACCCAGGGCCTCCTGTGTGCTATGCATGAACTCTAGCACTGAGCTATGTCCCTGGCCCTTGTGCCTTGTATTAAAGCTAGCTTTGTGTATGAATGAAAATGTGGACTACCTACAAAACGAACAACTTCTCATTTCTGAAATTATTTAAATCTAGTATGAATGGTAAAACTCATTATAGCTGCAATTGCATATATTCTACTTTGGAAGTCTAACTGCCTAGAGTAAAACTGAAGGATTTATGAATAAAGTATTTTTTAATTTTTCCCTTGATACAGTTGATGTGGGTGTATGATGAAGATGTAGGAATGAACTGCAGAGAGGTTACCTTTGTTCCAGGTTTATACAAGATCTTTGATGAAATTTTGGGTAAGTAGTTGCTTAGGATGTGATATATCTGTTTCTATTAATGTCATTTCAATGTCCCCTGTATTTATAACCCTAGACTTCCAGTATAAATTTTAAAGGTATATCTCTAGCTTTTATGTTGAAATATTCTTCAGAAAATTTGCAATGCTAGCTATAATATTTTCATGTCTGTGCTTCATATCTTTGTGTTTCAATTTATTTTTCTATAAAATGATTGTGTTTTATTGGTAGCTCTAAGTTGCTTTGTATTCCTGTATGTCTAATCATTTGGGATTTGCTTGTCCCATAGTTACTTGACAGGAGGGTAGATTCTGTGAGTTGGATGTGAGAATGTAAATTTTTGTTTTTTACTACAAGTCGGGTATTCTAAATGCTATTTGTCTTTTCCAAGTCATATAATGAAATTACAATGAAGTGTTAATGCCAAATAGATTCCTAGGAAATGGTTCCTAGAGAAAGTTTGTACTTTGGAAATATCTACACAGTGTTTGTGAGGAACATATTCCTTCCATGGTTGAAGTTCAACTTGTCAGCTAGTTTGTGTTCAGGTTTTCTTAAGGCAGTAAATGAAAGCAGAAATATTTTTATCTTCAACTTTAGTGTGTATGATTTGGCATTTTGATTCCTGATAGTGTTAAACACTTTAATTAAAAAATAACTGATTGAGGGCCGGGGATTTAGCTCAGCGGTTTGGTGGCCTGCCTCGCAAGCGTGAGGACCTGAGTTCAATCCCCGGTACAAAAAAAAAAACAAAAACTGATTGGTTTCAGTTGAATCCACATATAAAATCGCTAGTACATTGAAGGAGATTGAGAGAAAGTATTTGTAACCAAGTTAAAATATAATTTTTTTTTTTTTTTTGGTACTGGGGATTGAACTCGAGTCCTTGTGCCTGTGAGGCAGGCAGTGGAACCACTGAGCTAAATCCTGGCTGAAGTTAAAATATAATTAAAACAAAATTTATACATCAGACTTAAGGGATTTTAGTTTGTGTTTTTTGATGCTGGGTATTGAACTCATTCTAGATAAGCCCTCTACCACTGAGCTATAGCCGTGGCCCTTATTTATTTTTATATGCCATGAAAACACCCCCCTCCTTTTTTGTGGTGCAAAACATGACAATAATTTGGTATGGTGTAAAAGTTAACAGTTTTGTTTAGAAAGTAAGAATTTTTAGAAATTAGAAGTAATTTGCGGTAACTATTACTGTACATAGACATTTATGTTAGTGAAGTATAGTTGTGTCCATATATTCGTTAATATAACTTTGTATATTTTATTACTCATTGAGATATTTAATTTTATAGTTAATGCTGCTGACAATAAGCAGAGGGATAAGAATATGACCTGTATTAAGGTTTCTATTGATCCGTAAGTATATTTCAAGTTTAAATTTTTAGCTGTATTTTTTAAGGTAATCTCAACTTAAGAATAGTTCTCAAATGTGTAATGAATATGGTTAGTACATTATTGTTTTCCTGTTGCTGCAGACTTCATTTTTGCCTTTCTTTTCCATCATTTTATAAGTTTTCCAAAAAAAATACTTCCTTTTAGGAGCTGTTTGAGATTATTTTTCTTTGATGCTCTTGATGCAGTTTTAGTGTCTAGAATATAGTCACTCTATCTTTCCTTCTTATCTTACTTCAAGAGTTAAGACTAAGGGCTAGTAGTGTTCTATCTGAGTTAAATTTATTTTTTATAATTGTCCTTTGGATTTTCCATTTATGACATGGTTTAATTATAGACTGTTGGTATTATAGAATATATACCAGGTGTTTAGCTAATTAGATTTCACTATGGTTATGCTTTAAAAATAAACACATACTTACATATATGTAAGGATGATAATCGTAACTAAATTTATTTGGTACTTAATGGTGATCAGATATCCAGTTATTTTAAAAAATTTATCTCCACCTCATTTTATCTCTCAGCTAGAAAATTATTTTAACATACAACAAAAACTTAGGTCTTCTAAGGAAAAAAGGATGGAGATATGATATATTTTCATATTTTACTTTTTGTTATTGTTTATAAATCATTGCTGAAAAGTTATTGAGTCTCTTCTTTCCCTGAATTTTACATGTATTTAAAGTTTGTAATAGGCAAACATTTTGTGAGAAATTGCAGATTTTTAAAAATTTTACCTGTTAACACTTTGACTTTATTGAATTTCTTCCTATAAACATTCTTTTTTTAACTACATATACCTCAGTGTTTCTCTGTTACGTATTAAAGTTAAGTGCATTTTAGAATTACAACTTTATATGTTAGATTTCTAATTTAAGACATTATTTTAAAGCAGAAGTCAAAAGGGAAAGTGTGCTTCTATGTATTTCATTTAATTGACCTAATTTTCTCTATTATTTTTTTATCTTTGACTTTCAACGTTTTTGTACAGCAGGGTTTTCTTCTTTGTGCATATGTGTACCTAACATCTTGTGTGAAGAAGAAGTTAAATTTTTATTTTGGTACCTGGGATAGATCTCGGGACCTTGCACTTGGAAGGCAGGTGGCAGCACCACTGAGCTAAATCCCTGGCCTGAGGAGGTTAAATTTTAATAGCTATCCAAATTGAGTTAGGTCTTTTTTAATTCCATGGTATTCTTTGACATAAGTATAAAAAAGAAGTAATGTCATTATAAAAGGTATATAAATAGACTAGGAAGGCTTACCATGAAGAATTTGAGAGAACTTAGAGAATTTGAAGCAATTTTTTTATGGGGTGTCAAAAATCATTACGTAATGTAAGATGATGATTAGTTTTGAAATAGTTTACTTGCTGGCATCTAATTAAAACCAAACAGCTAGTGGTGCAGCTTAGTGGTCAAGAAAGTACTTAATGTACTTGAGGCACGGAGTTTAGTCCATAGCTCAAGAACTAAACACACATATATGGGAAGAACATTTAAGCGAGTTCTGCTTCAGTAGCCCAAGTATTCTCATTCATTTGGGATCAAAACTTCGAAGCTAGCTTTTAAGTAGTAATACAGATTTGTGTGTGTGTGTGTGTGTGTGTGAGCGCGTGCGCATGCACGCATGCGCGCACACACACACATATAAATATTTTTTTAAACCAGAGATTGAGCTCGGGACCTTGTGCCTGTGAGGCAGGCATGGTGACACTGAGCTATTTAGATGTATTTTATTAAGCAGATAGGATCGCAATATATACTTTATTTCTGTTGTATTGTGAACACTTTTTTTTTTCCTCATTGAGTTTATTGGTACATTTTAGGTATACAGTACAGTTAATTCATTATTGGGATCTTGTACCTTTACATGACAGGTCTTGGTTCTCATTTTTTCCCCTTATCCCTGCCCTCCCTTCACCCCTCCTCCCCTCCCCCTTTACAAACACTTCATTTCCATTTTTTCATTTTCTCAGTTTTTTTCCCTTATTAGCTTTCTCCTACTCTTCCCACTTTCCCTACACCTTTAGCTCCTTTCTTCCTATTTCACATTGTCCATTATATCATTAGGATCTTATGTACTATTACAGTTTATTCACACCAGAGAAACTATTCGGTATTTACACATGTGTGATTCATTTATTTCACTTAGGAGTATATCCTCAATATGTATCCATTTTCCTATGAATGATGCTCATTTCTCATTCTTTATGGCTGAGTAATATTACATTTTATAGAAAAACCACATCTTCTTTATCCAGTTTCCAACTGATGGGCAAATGGGCTGTTTCCAAGTTTTAGCTATTACAAACTGTCCCACTATAAACATAGGTGCGTGTATATCTCTGTGATATGATTCTTTTAATTCTTTTGGAAAGATACCCAGCAGAGGGATAGCTGAGTCAAATGGAATCTCTAGTCCCAGGTCTTTGAGGTATCTCCATATTGATTTTAAAACACTTCTTAACATAGATCCTCATTCATTTATATAAATCTTAATTATTTTTAAACTATTCTCTGGTATTGATGGTAATAAATTTTGACAATAATTTAACCTGTAATCTCTTCAGTTGATGGATATTGGTGTGTATATTGTTTTCAGTGTTTCTTTTTAGTTTAATTTTCAAACTTTGTCACGTATTGAAAACAGTATCTTTATTCATATTTCTGTGAAGATTATTTAAAGATTATTAATGGAGCAAAGAATACAGTTACAGAATATGGAATACAATTTTAGAGGTGCTGAAAAAAATAGATCTTGGAAGTGATATATATTGAAATTTTTTAATATAGGTGCCTATAATGGGAAATTTCCCTTTTCATACTCAGAGAGACTTACTAGATGTCAGAGATATGAAGCTTTATATACTTGAAATTGTGATGGAAATAATGCTTATTTTGACTATAGTACAATTTATCCTAAATAAGATAAAACACTTTTTTTTCACTTACAGTACCTTTTGTATAATTTTGAGACATTAAAAAATCTATAATTTTCTTTTTATTTCCTTCATAATTCTTCTTTACTAATTTTAAAGTCCATGATAGTTCTTATAGAATATAGGTGCTTAATCAATTATAGGTAAGCTCAAGCTAGGACTATCTGGAAGTCTAAAAAGTAGTGCAGTGCATGGCCTTTGTTTCTAAGGTCCAATGTTTTTACCTCTGGAATTCGGATACACATTTCAGTAGGCAGTTTGAGATGTTTATGTATTTAAATGTTCAGTTGTGTATTTTTTTTTTTTTTGAGGTAACAGGGATCAAATTCAGGACCTTGTGCTTACAAGGCAAGCGCAGTGCCAATGAGTTAAATCCCCTGCCCTCAGTTGTGTATTCTTGAGACTTTACTTGTGAGAAAACCTAATTCTGTCATGAAGTCCCCAGTAAATAATTTAGACTTTTCTTAGCCTCAATATAAAGATTGGAAAACATTGTTAAAAATTTAGGGGAGAACTGAAGTCATAAGCTGATCCTTGAAGCTTGAATGAAATTAGGGTAGACAAAGGAAAGAAGAAAAACACATTATGAACAAGAGAAAGACTAATGAACAAAGAAATGGAAGAATTAGGAATGAATGTGGATAAGTAATAAAACTGAACTGAAGGAAAAACGGGATTCATGATGTGCAATACCGAGAACTGTATGTGGCTACAGTTAGGAATACACATAGTGGGCCTTTGATGTGTAGTAAAGGACTTTTAAGCTTGATTTTATTAAAAGCTACTGTGTTCTAGAGCCAAAAATAAATGGTATTACGAAAGCTTATTTATGTAAAATACATCATATTTATGTAAAATATATGTAGAATGACTAACAAAGGGACATTTAACAGTAATCAGTGTTTAAGGTGGTACTAGTTTTGTGTGTGATCATAAATTGGCATTTGGAATTAAGAAAGGAATGATACTGCCAAGAAATGAATTCAGTAGGATAAATTAGTAAGATTTGATGATTCATAATTCTAGAGAATGATTAAGAGAAAATAAAAAATGACATTGAAATGTGAACCTAACAAAGAGAAGGGAGGCTCTGTGTGGGCATTAAGAGAAAAGAAAAGGTGGTTGCTGGTTTGGGAGGGATGATGATGTGTTAAAAATTTCGTTAAACTTTTTTATTTAATTATCCCAGAAATCCTTGATTTGCACTTTTATAATTTAATTGTTTGGTATAACTACTTCTAATAACTCTTATGAGACTAAGGTGTATTTAAGTGAAACTGTGTGCCTAAGAAAAATTGTGAATCAGGCTGGCAAATGAGTTTTTAAGATGATTCTTAGTATTCGCTATGAAAGTCTTGTTTCTTTGATTCTTAAGTGGATAAAAGTATCCTATTACTGAAAGCAATATAGTAGGTGAAAATTCCCATTGAGACTACTGCCACTGTAAGTGAAGTTCCTGTTACCTGCAGAAGCCTCTATCTCATACTTCCAGGAGTTAAAATTAATGATTTTAATGTAGGAAATTTAAAAGATCTAAAATAGGTAATATCTATATATTTAAAAATCATTAAAATTTATTTATGACAATGATCGGCATGACATGAACAACATGTAACATTAGGTTGAGAATGAGACGCATTTTAGGCTGTTTGTCCCCTTTTCATCTGTTAGGTAATGAAGGTAGGAAGTGAAAATGGTAACAGCCACTCGCTCTGCAGAACTTGTAGTACACAGATGGAATCAAGCAGAAAGATTGTGGTTTGGGCATATGAAAAGAAAACTGAATCAGTAGTTGATTTCTTATAAAAGTGTGTTCCTTTTATTTTTTTCTGGGAGGTTGAGGAGTTTATTCTCCTGAGAAATTTTGTGTCATTACCTGGCAGTGATCCTAGTGATCTTAGTGATCCTAGGCTGAGTTATGACTCAGATTGAAACAAATGTACTCACCAAGTATTTTCTTGAGAGATAAATCAATGTCTTCCATTTGATAATGGCTAGTATCCAGCTTATACTTGTTCAGGTTTTTTTTTGTTGTTGTTTGTTTTTTTTTTTGTTGTTTTAGTACTGGGGATTGAACAGGACCTTGCACTTGCGAGGCAGGCAGTGGCACCACTGAGCTAAATCCCTGGCCCTGGGTAACTTTGCTTTTTATGGAAATTAACGTATATTTAGTTGTAAACTGTAACCTCTACTTGTTTATTTGCAGTGAATCTAATATTATAAGCATTTGGAATAACGGAAAAGGCATTCCAGTAGTAGAACACAAAGTAGAGAAAGTTTATGTTCCAGCTTTAATATTTGGACAGCTTTTAACATCCAGTAACTATGATGATGATGAAAAAAAAGTTACAGGTAAAGTCTGAGTAGAATTTTGATTGAAAATTAATTTTCCTACTATGAAATCTCTGACTTTCTGTTTTATGTAAACTATTACAATAGAGATCTATATAGTTTTGTTGTAAGAAAATCTTTTTCAGAGTTTATTTATAAAAAATTGTCATGTGTATTAATTATATAGTCTGACAGTATCATTTCAAAGTTAGATAATACATTTATTTATATGAGAACTGGTGGAACTCTATCCTAGTTAACAGTTTGAATTTTAAGTTAGATGAGAGTACTATAAATGTGTAGTATACAAATTTGTTATTACATAATCACATGGTTTTTAGTAAAATTACTTTTAAACTTGGCAAGATTTGAAAATCTGGGCTCTGTAAATAAAGTGGAAAGTGCTTTGACCAAAATTGAATGTTTTCTTATTTAATTTTGTTGCTGAAGTATGTTGATTGTTTCTTTTACAAACCAAGGCTCTGGGAAAGAAAGTTCAAATTTCATACTCCCGTAGACTTAACTGAGTCATGAGAGCTACCAAGTTTAACTTTTATTGAAATTGTGATAAAGGTACTAGATTTACAAAATCTGTTTTAATTGTACCTATATGTGCTAAATCTTATCTTTCTTTTTTTTTCTTTTTATTGAATTTATTGGTACAATCTAGATATACAATACAGTTACATTCATTATTGGGATCCTGTACCTTTACATGAGAGGTCTTGCTTGATTCCCATTTTTTCCCTTGTCCCTGCCCTCCCTTCACCCCTTCCTCCCCTCCCCATTTACAAACACTTTATTTCCATTTTTACAATTTCTCATATTTTTTTCCTCTCCTTTATTACCTTCCCCCCCCTTCCCACTTTCCCTACACCTTTAGCCCTTTACTTCTATTTCACATTATTAATTCTCTCATTAGGATCCTGTGTACTATTATAATGTTTCACACCAGAGAAACTTTTCAGTATTTCAGTTAAAGAAGTCTCTGTATGAACATTAAAAATAGGGAATCCTAAAATAAAACTAAAAAGGAAAGTAAAAGAGAAAAGGCAATGGTGTAAGATTAAAATAATCCTTAGTTCTGAAGCTGAAAATGGTCCCTGAACATATTTAAATTACTTCTTGCTCTTAGTCTTATTCTTTTTGTTCATTATTTAGAGAATACTTCATTAGTTTCTGTAATCAAACCCATGTAGATATGACCTTACATATTTAATACAGTGTGATACCCCTGTACACATGGAAAAAAAAAATTAACATTTCTAGACCAATATGGCTGTCAATTTCTGTACAATGCCAGCTCAACACAGTATTATCTTTCTTTAAATAAATCTGAATATACTTAGGAATACTCAATGAAGACCTGATAAGATAATGCATTAAGTAGAAATGTTTTGTGAGACTTGTCCTATGTGACAAATTTCTTTAAAATCACTTTCATTACATCTTTGCCATTTGTTTGTTTTACAGGTGGCCGCAATGGTTATGGTGCAAAACTTTGTAATATTTTCAGTACAAAGTTTACAGTAGAAACTGCTTGCAAAGAATACAAACATAGTTTTAAACAGGTATGTTTCTTTTTTAAAATAATGTTATATTTTTGCTGAGATAATAGAATCTTAGATACATTGTAGTGATACTTGTATGATTTGTTGTTTGTTGTTAAGCATTAAATAAGTTACAAGAGTAAGGAGATTTCATTAAACCTACCTCTCTATCATTCCTTTAAAACAAAATGCTTTATTTGACATTTTTAGTCAAGTATTAGTAAAAATATTCTAAATCTTATAGATTCATTTCAATGCAACCACTTTCCATGTTTGAACAAATTCTTGTTAAATCATATATTCATACTTAAAATTTTTCGCACATCTCTGAAAATAGTTTGATATTTTATGTAAGCTAAAATAGATTTGCCAGAAAGAGCATCATTCCTTTTTATTTTTATAAAACTCTATATGATAGGGCCAGGGATTTAGCTCAGTGGTTCCACTGCCTGCCTCGCAAGTACAAGGTCCCAAATTTGATCCTGGTACAAAAACAACAACAACAACAAAAACTCTATATGATATGTTGAAGACTTTGAAAGATATTTTACTACCAGTATGTAAAAGTATAGTTTATTTTCAACGTGAGGTTTTAAAAATGGTAATAGCCACAAATTTTTCCTATTTTTAGTTTTAAGGATTCGTTTGGTTTGTTATAAACATAGAAAAAGAAATTTTATACACACACACACACACACACATACGTATACATACATGGTTATAGTGACAGTAAATTAAAGACTCAGAATTGTTGTGTATTATGAAATGTAGAATATGGTAGAAACACATGAATATTTTTTATTTTTAAAGACATGGATGAATAATATGATGAAGACTTCTGAAGCGAAAATTAAACATTTTGATGGTGAAGATTATACATGCATAACATTCCAACCAGATCTGTCTAAATTTAAGATGGAAAAACTTGACAAGGATATTGTGGCCCTCATGACCCGAAGAGCATATGATTTGGCTGGTTCATGTAAAGGGGTCAAGGTCATGTTTAATGGAAAGAAACTGCCAGTAAGTGTTTTCTAAAATAGTTCAGAACAATGTTATTTTGTAGACAAGATATAGCTGGATCTCATTTTTTAAATATAATTTGATACTCTCTTTAAACTTATGTGTTTGGGTTATTCTCATTTAAACTAATTGTTGATATTTGTATTAAAGCTATTATCTTGTTAACTGATTTACACTGTATTCCTTGTATTTGTTTTTTCTTTTTTTTTTTTTGTTTCTTGGTCCTCTTATTCTGTTTTTTCTGATTGTAATTGAGCATTTAAAAATCAAACTATCTTCCCTATTCACTTAACCATTTTCAAAATCCTTTTTAGCAGATTCCGTGGGGTTTACACTAAACACATTTTTCTAAATGGCTTTAGTCCACCTTTAATATTTTACTTCATGTATAGTGAAAGGATTTTATATCATTGTAACTCTAGTTCCTCTCTTCAATTCCCTGTGTCATTGCCATCATTTCACTTTTAGATAGGCTGTCAGCATCAGATGGAGAACAGAATGAGAAAGAAGAAATGTTTTTTTAAAATCACAAAAAATTGCAAAATAGTGACATTGTTTTTCCTTTACTCAGTTTTCTTAGAGCAATCAGAAAATACAACAAAAGATTATACTGTACATTCATTTATTCCATTTCCAATGCTCTTAATTTGTTGGTGTGTATCTTAGTTTCTGATTTTTTTCACTTTTGGGTCTCGCTTTATTGCCTAGACTGGCCTAGAACCCCAGGATAAAGCAGTCTTCCTGTTCCATCCCTTGAGCAGGAGACTACAGACGTATACCACTGGGCCTGGTTTCATTTTCTGCTGTTAACCATGTTTCCTTCTGCATGAAGATTTTCCTTTACTATTTCTTGTAGAACAGCTGGCAATGAGTTTCTTCTACTTTTGCCTAGAAAGTCTGTCTTTCTTTAATTTTCAAGGATATTTTCTCTTATAGATACACTGTAGTTGACAGTGGCTTTCTTTCAGCACTTTAATGATGTCTCTGCATTGTCTTTTTGCTTGCATGATTCATGGTTAAAAGGCTGCTGTGTTTTTAATTGTGTATCTTGCTTAGTACGGGATTACTTGTTTCTCTGGCTGTCTTAATTTTTTTTCTATTTGTTGATTTTTTTTTTTTTTTTTTTTTTTTTTTTTTTTTTTTTTTTTTTTTTTTTTTTGGTACTGGGGATCGAACTTGGGTCCCTGCGCTTGCAAAGCAGGTGGTGGAACCACCCTTGTTTTGCTTTTTAAATATCACATGCTTATGTATGTGGTAGTTATTTTTGTTTTCATTTATCTTGGTGTCTTTTGAGCTGCTTGGATATATTGTATCTGTCAGTAATTTTGGAAAAATTTTAGGTATTTCTTCAAATGTTTCTTCTGACCTGTTTCTTGTATATGTATAATTTTACCATTTGGTATTATTCCAAGCTTTTGAATTGTCTCTTTTGTCAACCTATTCTTTGTGTTTCAGTTTAATTTCTTTTGTCATCTTCAAGATAATTTTTATTTTCTTCCACTGCCTCAAGTCTACTACTTAGCCTGTCAAAGATATTCTTCATATCTTCTGTTTTTGATTTTTAGCATTTCCATTTGAATCTTAATTTCCATTATCTGCTGAGGTTACATGTTGCTACCTTTTCCACTAGAGGATGTAATATAATTATAGTTATTTTAAATGCTGTGCCTGATACATACTTCAACCTATGTGATATATTTGATTCTGATTGCTTCTCAGAATTTTTTCTTGCATTTTGATATGTCTGAAAGTTTTTGTTGAAAATTAGATATGTAATATGGAGCAGTAGATACTGAGGTGAATTTTTAGTGTGGGACTTAATCTATCCAAGAATTGGAATGTGAAATTGAAATTGTTCCTGTCTGCTGTGCATACCAGGGGCTTTCAAATTCCTCATTTCTGCTTTCCTCTTTCTTGTAACTTTTCCAGCTAAAATCTACTGTTGTTATTGAAGCCTTGTTTTGCTTGGTAGGGGAGGTTATGTGTAATGTCTGATTAAATCTCTTTCGATGGCACAGTGAGCTTGTGTCTCATGGATTTGGCTTCTGAAGTGTTTGTGCCCATCCTCAATAGATAGATATATATATATTATATA
>NW_022900940.1:27787415-27832644 GCF_012274545.1 Fukomys damarensis
ACACACACACACACACACACACACACACACTCTATACCCCTGTCTTTTCTAGAAAGAAGATGCGTCTGCATAGATTTCCCATTGGCTGCTGTTCTCAGCTAGCCAGCACTGTAAGGAGGAAGGGAAGAGGGTCTTTCTATTGTGTCAGATCTTTCGTGTATTTGGTGGGATTCCTAGAGGAAAAACCTTCAAAATAGTAGGAATTCCTTATGACTGCAGCCCCTAATAATTTCCCACACTCATATTAGTCTATATATTCTTGTGTATTGATTAGTTAGAATTTCTAGTTTAAGGTTCCTACTAGTTTATTTAATTTCTTCCATAGGTAAGCAACTGTTTAGCTTGGTTTTTTACAAATCCATATCTCTCTCCAGATAGCAGAATGGCCAGATATACTGTGACTTCAATTCCTTGAGTTCATGAAAAATATTACTTTGTTTGATCAGCTGTTTTCTTGTACGAATAGAAATAAATGATTTTTGTTTCAGCCCTCTTTAAGTTTGAACTCACACTGGACATCTGCTTTTTCATTTTAAAAATTTAAAATTGAAAAAGGTTTTATAATTTACCTGTCCAGCTGTTCCTTTTCATACTCAAGTATACATGGAAAAACTTGGTTAAAGAGCGTGTGAGTAAAGACGCAGACTAGGGAAAGTCAAGGTTTGGATCTGTGCAATAAGAGCTGTTGTAAATGGGAGAAGAGAAAGTGTGAGAAGTAACTAATAGGTTTCACCTATTTGTGCTGTCAGTATACAATTAACCATTTATTGATTTTGTTTTTTAAATTAATAGGTAAATGGATTTCGCAGTTATGTAGACCTTTATGTGAAAGACAAATTAGATGAAACTGGGGTAGCCCTGAAAGTTATTCATGAACTTGCAAATGAAAGATGGGATGTTTGTCTTACATTGAGTGAAAAAGGATTCCAGCAAATCAGTTTTGTAAACAGTATTGCAACTACAAAAGTACGTATGCAAATTCCTTTTTCCTAAATCATTGGTAAAATAATTCTTTATTAAAAATAAATAACATAATAACAAAACTGTTTTAAAGTGAAAATTGTCTTATGAAAATGAAAGCTTGTTTTCTTTGCAGTGGTTATATTACAATTTAAATATCTTGAGAAATTTATATGCTTAGTGTTTGTAATTGAACATTTTATGAAAGTCAGAATAATTATTCTCTGTTCTGAGTTCAGGATATAAAACAGAATAATAAGAAATGAGTCTCTTGAGGTCTGCCATTCTAAGGAGTTTGAACAGTCTTCTGTCGGTTTTCAGATTTCAGATTTAAGTGAAATCTCATCTAAAAGCATTTATTAGGCTGTTGATGTAGCTGCTCAGTGGTTGCCTAGCATGCTGATAGCCCCAGGTTCAATCCCCAGCATTGCAATCAATCAGTGAATGTGTTTTAAAAAATCTGATATGATAAAATGTTGGACAATACAACTATATGTCCCAGAATACTAGTGATTTGTCATTCTTGTTCTAGTAGTAACATCTTTTTAATGCTTGATATTTGTAATCTAGTATCACTTTTTAGTCAACAGAAATTCAGTTATGATTGTACTTTGTTATATGTAAAAGAAAATTAAAGTGACTTCAACATCTACAGGTTTTATTTTTTTCCTCTCATAAATCGGGACTGGGGATTAGTAGTATTAGACTGTTACTGTAGCACCACAGTGCCATCAGGGACCTATCATATTTCTGGCTTTCTTTTTCTGCCATCCTTATCATGTGGTTTCCTTCTCATACTTTCAAGATCCCTACTGCATCATTGTGTATCCCTTTCATGTTCTGAGAGAGGAAAGTGGGATAAATCTCTTTTGGTCAGGAGTCTTAATAGTTTTCCGGGAGGCCTCCCTGGCAGATCTTTGGTAAAATTTCATTGGCTAGAATTGGGGCAATTGGCTATCTTTAGTTGCAAAGGAACCAAGATTTGCAAGTGTTTTTCTAAAAATAATTTTTCAAGAGTTTAAAAAAAATTAGTACATGTTTGTAATACATGATGTTTACATTTCTTGTGGGGAATCAGTTACATGTACATAATACATCTTAATTTCTTCATTACCTTTCCCTTCCCTGCCTTTTGATGCCCTTCATTTTTTTTTTCTGTTGTATATGTTTATAGTACATAAGATTTACATTCCTTATGTGGAGTTGGTACATGTATGTGCATTTACACATCTTAATTCCAGAAGGAGCAAGGAAGGAAAAGTAAAGTAGGGGACAAAAAATAAGATGTACATGTACCCCGTGATAAATGTAATCATTTTGTACTGTAGACATGTACTAATATTTTTAAAAATATGAGTCATTTGTAAGAAAATGAATGAGCTTTGAGACCATACTATTAAGTAAAATAAACCAGACACCCAAGCTTAACTATCACATGGCTTGTCTTTATATGTGAATATGTGAGTGTTTTTAAACTGAATTTGTTGCAAGTTCAAAATTTGTATGTTGATGAAGTAACAGGAAGATCGATTTTAGATGGCCAGCTGACAATGACTGCTGCAGTCCCTAGGCTTAAATCATAGGAGTCTCGTCACCACCCTCCGTGCCCGTTTTCATTTTCACTGTCATGTAGGCTTTTATTCTGTTGTTTCTGTAATAAAACTAGCTATGTGGAGTTGTGTGACATAAAAAGAGATACACATTTGGTTTTTGTCTCCAATTCCTGACATAGAGCTCTCAAATTTCCTGAGTATTAGGGATGATAAAATGTCTCTTTTTGTTCTAGAATTTGATCTTTGCCCCTAGTTCCTGGCACAGAGCTCCTAACTCAGTTTCCCGGGTGCTACCAGTTAGTGTCTTGTTCTAACGTGGTAGTACTTGATGGGTCCTTAGATACCTTCAGGGTGGGTACTGGTGATCAGAAAGACCAAGCCTTGTAAGGAGCCAAGATCTTTCAGTTCTTGTCCTTTAATCTGTGAGGAGAAGGGAGGGGTTAGAGATTGAATTTAAAATTGATCATGTCTACATGATGAAAGCTCCATCAAAAACATCTAAAGAGTAGGGTTCAAAGAGACCTTAGGTTGGTGAATGCATTGAAGTGTTGGGTGGATGATGTGCCTGGAGAGGACAAGGAAGCTCCACGTTCCCTCCTGCTCTATACCTGCTCTTTGTATCTGTTCCAATTGCATAGTCATGACTTGTATCTTTTACAGTAAACTGGCAAATGAAAGTAAAATGTGTTCTTGAGTTCTAGCAAACTATTAAACCTGAGTGGGTCATGGGAATCCCCAAGTTGTAACTGGTTGTTTGGAAGTATGGGAGGCCCAGGAGTTGGAGTGGTACCTGAAGTTGGGGGCAGTTCTGTGGGACTAAGCCCTTAACCTGTGAAGTCGGTGCTGTGAAGTCTGGGTAGTTAGTGCCAAATTGAGTTACGTAGTTGATCATTCACTTGGTATCTACAGAATAAGAGTTGGTTGTGGGTGGTGGAAAGCATCTCAGAGTTAGTGTCAGAAGTGGGTTGAGAAAAACAATAGAACTTGGTTTATTGGTGCTATGGCCAAAATACCTTACTTTTAAAATCTGGACTGTCATTTGAGACTCAAATTACTTCTGTAGAAAATGGGATTAATAAGGTTGAAATCATCAGGTTGTTGGCTACCTTAACTACAGAAAATTTTGTATACTTATTAAATTTTTTGTCCTTAGGGTGGACGGCATGTGGATTATGTAGTAGATCAAGTTGTTGGTAAACTGATTGAAGTAGTTAAGAAAAAGAACAAAGCTGGTGTATCAGTGAAACCATTTCAAGTAAGTGATTCTTTATATATTTTTCCAGCTTACTAAACAATACATTTTGATGTTGACCTTCCTTTCTTTTTTGTTTTCCACAGGTTAAAAACCATATATGGGTTTTCATTAATTGTCTTATTGAAAATCCAACTTTTGACTCTCAGACTAAGGAAAACATGACTCTGCAGCCTAAAAGTTTTGGGTCCAAATGCCAACTATCAGAAAAATTTTTTAAAGCAGTGAGTAAAAGTTGTGCGATTTTTCAATATTATTATTATTGAGAGTTGATTAAGTACTTTTCTTGATTCTATTTGTGATTGGTTTCTTCACATTAACTGTGAATATAGATATGTTTACTATATAAATTAATATCCTTAAGTCTGATAACTTCATTGTTTTATAAAAAAATCATTGATTGGTATACCAAGAATTAGGGATTATGTAGCTGGTTGTGTTTTTAGCTTTGCATTGAAGTTCTTCTGATGAAGTGATTTGATTTCAGATTTTATATTTTTTCTTTCTAGGCAGAATAAGTTTAGATTTGTCAACATAGTTCACTTCTTTAGGTATTAAACATTCCAAAATGATTTCACATGCGTAAAATGAATCACCCATGATGATAAAGAAAAACTATTGGAATTGGAGATGGTTAACTTTTTTTTTTTGCTTTTTGGATTAAGATCTCTACTCACTAGAAAGTAGAAACAATATGTAATGTAGAAACCTTCATTGCCAAGCTATTTAAAGATTAAGGCCCATTTATATATTCCCAAGTTTATCCCAATGTTTCCTTTCATGTTAATTTTTTTGTCATAATGAATTCAAGACATTTTGTAGTGAAAGATATGGAAAATGCCAATTTTTTTCCAGTTAATTCTCGAGTAAAATTTGCTAGTAACAATAAATATTCTTCACGGAGCTAATTATAATAGAATTTTCCTTGTAGTAAATGGCTCATTTTTCACATATTTTGCTACAGAAGATCATGTGTATATAGCCACTGAGTTTTACTGTAGTTAAGTAAAAACTAACATGTATTTATCACTGTCATCATTGTTTTGAATTAAAATACCTTTAAAACTTTTCACATTCCAGGCATCACAGTAAGCCCTATAAACTTTAGTTAAGTATATGAAACTTTTGACTTATTTACATACTGTGTGCTATTATAGTTTGATTTTTCTTTTCCTTTTAGGCCTCTAATTGTGGCATTGTAGAAAGTATCCTGAACTGGGTGAAATTTAAAGCTCAGACTCAGCTGAATAAGAAATGTTCATCCGTAAAATATAGTAAAATCAAAGGTATTCCCAAACTGGATGATGCTAATGATGCTGGTAAGATTCAGATTATTATTTAAAGATCATAAGTTAAACTTGTATTTAGTTAAAAAATTTTTCATTCAGACTATGATTTTTTTGTTTTAGAATATTTTACTTCGTTGAAATTGCCATATGTATCACATATGACTATGACTAGTTTTCAGGGTATAGAAATTAATGTATTTCAGTATTTAGACAGCATAGTGTAAAGATGACTATTAACAGTCTTTCACTATCATTATGATCAATTTTTCTGGCTTTGTTTTTCTAATTAGTTAAATATGGAATTAGAATATATGGAACTTTTGATTTTTCTCAGGTGGCAAACATTCCCTGGAGTGTACACTGATATTAACAGAAGGAGATTCTGCCAAATCACTGGCGGTGTCTGGATTAGGTGTGATTGGGCGAGACAGATATGGAGTCTTTCCACTAAGGGGTAAAATTCTTAATGTAAGAGAAGCTTCTCATAAACAGGTATACATGTATTTTTTTCTTATACATTTATAATGTTTCTAGTATTTGACTGATTTTAAGATGAAATTCTTACTTTTCACATACTGTAACACCTAAAGTATTTTCAATGTTTTTCCTTTTTGCATAGATCATGGAAAATGCAGAAATAAACAATATTATTAAAATAGTTGGTCTGCAGTACAAGAAAAGTTATGATGATGCAGAATCTCTAAAAACATTACGCTATGGGAAGATTATGATTATGACTGATCAGGTTGGTCTGAAAGTTTTCACATAAAATTCATATCTTTGGATTGTCTCTGATAATTACTTCATGAGAGATGCTCCAAGATAACTTCAGTGGAGGTGAATGTACATTGAAGGGAAAAATATATATAGTTTAATAAAAACATTTATGTGAAGGACATTTTACATTATTTAAGTTTTGGCAACCAATTTTATTGATTATTTAAAATATTTTTAAATGCAATATGAGAAAGAATAGAACACAGTGTTGTATAATAGTGATTAAGAATACACGTAAGTAGGGATGAAATCTGAGTGGAAAGATTACTCAGTAAACAAATGTTTAATACTGGTATGTAATGGTGTAAATTGGGGTTCACAAAGAACAGGAGGACCTGAATTATAAGATGACAGTAAAGGGGCTGGGGATTTAGCTCAGTGGTTCTGCTGCCTGCCTTGCAAACACAGGGACCCGAGTTCAATCCCTGGTACCAAAAAAAAAGAGTAAACAAGAAAACTTGAAAATTGGAAATAAGAAATTTCATATCCTTATGTTGTTCTCTTATATTCCAAGTGAAAGCATTTATAGAGAAAATATGATGTAATTTTAAGCAGAATTTTTGCAATTTTTATGTCAGTAGACTAAAGAGTTTCTTCTTGCATTGCCCAGTGAAGTGGCTTTATAACTATGTTTTATGAATTTTTCCATCCTTAAGTCAGTCTCATAATGAAACCCAGGTAAACTATAAAACATAAAATGATAATTATTTTATAGTGTCTAGACATGGCAGTATATCACTAGCTATATTCTTTGTATTTTAAGAAATAGTTTTTTTTACTATAGTCATCTAATGTTTTGTAAAATAGAGTTCTGAAATTCAAATGGAAAACTTTCCTGTATTTTTAAAAATTTGGTTACATGAATAGTTCTATTTTATGAAATTCTTATAGGACCTTTTCTTTACTAATATTTAGGATCAAGATGGTTCTCATATAAAAGGCCTGCTTATTAATTTCATCCATCACAATTGGCCATCACTTCTGAAACATGGTTTTCTTGAAGAGTTTATTACTCCCATTGTAAAGGTACTATTTGTATTATTATGCTTTTATATTTCTGTCTTAAAAGAGTAGCAGAAACACTAACTTTTTTTTTTAATTAATTTAAGGCAAGCAAAAATAAGCAGGAACTTTCCTTCTACAGTATTCCTGAATTTGATGAGTGGAAAAAACATATAGAAAACCAAAAAGCCTGGAAAATAAAATACTACAAAGGTTTGTGAAGTGACTACTGGCAAATTTACTTTTATGAGAGCAATATAAACATGCTTTGAAAGTTTGTTTCTTTTGGAATTCTAAAACAGCTATTCTAATTTTTAAAAAATTGTCATAGAAAATTCTGTATAATGGATTCCTCATGTTCTTTAGCAGTCTTCAATAGACAATCTTTTTTCATTTAAACCTCTGTTGTTACCACCCTACTAGCTTGAAATAACATCCAGACATTATACTATTTCATCTACAACTGCTTTAGTATTTATTTCTAAAAGAATTATAATTTAAAATATTGAAAAATCCTGCCAGTGTTAAAATTCCTCATGATCATGTTAATATATAAATATTATAAAATTAAATTTTTAATATAAAATCATATGGAAAATATTATAAATTACATATTTTTAGTCAAGTTCTACATTATTATATTTGTTCAGTGGGTCTCTTCAATCTTTTAATGCATTGCTTCACTTTTGATATTTTTTCCTTGCAGTTTATTCAGCAGGAAAGTTGAGCTATTTTTCCCTTACAATTTTCCACATTGTGGATTTTGCTTGTTATATCCATACTATTTCATTTGATATGCAGCACATTTTTCTCCCCTATTTTTTGTTAACTGTTAAATCAGAGGTGTATTAGATTTGGGTTAGATTTGATTAGGAAAAACACTTACTGGGAAATATTGCTTACTTATGTCAGGAGGCATATAAGATCTAGTTTGTCTTTCTTTAAGCTTGATCAGTTGGTATAAATGTTGCTAGCTTGATTGAGCTCTTGAAACTTTCCCTACCTGCTCTTCATTTGTTGATTTTGAATAGACACTCATGTTTGTGACTCACTTTTATTTTTAAAATTGTACAGGATTGGGTACCAGTACAGCAAAAGAAGCGAAGGAATATTTTGCTGATATGGAAAGACATCGGATTTTGTTTAGATATGCTGGTCCTGAAGATGATGCTGCCATTACTTTGGTAATTAAGTTTTTTTTTTTTTTAAATCCTTTGGTAGCCATTCTCTTACCTACTATACCTTTCCTCCAAATCCTAATTTCCTGTGATAAGTCTAGAAATTATACTGCCGCAAGCAGTGATTTTTAGTTTTTTCCATAGTGTTATACTCAGCTACTTTAATTGAAAGACTTGTGCAGGTATATTTTTGATACATACATTGGAAAAAAACCTTTAATTTCCTAGAATTTAATAACTAGCTGTCTTATATTTATAAATTTAAATTTTATAATTAATTTTATTTTTCGTGTGTGAAGCTGATTTTGTGCAATTTTTCAGGCATTCAGTAAGAAGAAGATTGATGACAGAAAAGAATGGTTAACAAATTTCATGGAAGATCGGAGACAGCGTAGGTTGCATGGCTTACCAGAGGTTAGTCATAAAGAAAAATGATCTGGGGGGAAAGGGACTAAAATTCATGTAGTAATAATGACAAATTGTTATTAACTTTTCTCTTAGCAATTTTTATATGGTACAGCAACAAAGCATTTGACTTACAATGATTTCATCAATAAGGAATTGATCCTGTTCTCAAACTCAGATAATGAAAGATCTATACCATCTCTTGTTGATGGTGAGTAACCTGTGATTTAAAAAATCTTTATTTTTGTTATTCAGTGTAAATTTTTATGTACTTAGGACATCCTTACGATACATTATAAAAATTTTATTTGAAATCTTACAAAACACATGAAAAGCTGATTAAGAGAAGCTTGGTTTTTTGTGTGTGACTTTTAAGACCGGTTTTAGTGTAGGGCTAAAGTCTAGTACTTTAATTGAAATTTGTAAACACCTTTTAAAATTTTTCCGGAAGACAAACTTTAAGGCCCACTTTTTGTCTGACTTAACTGCAGAATTTCTAAAATGAAAAGTAAAATGGGACCTTGATAACTACTAACATTTTATGGGAATAAATTTATAAAACATATTTATCCATAGTTACCCAAAATCGAATGCTTTAACTTGTATAACTGGTCAAAATTTAGAAACTTTTTCCTGCTAGAGTACTCTTTGGTCTCCTGTCTAGGACTTAATTTTCATTTTAGAACTTTTAGCAAATTGTTCTTTGTTTCTGTTTTTCAGCTAATAATAGTTGTAGCCATCATTTTTTAGCCTAAATTTACCTCCCTTCTATGACGTCTTCCCTCCCTAACGATTTTAATCTGAATTGGTCTCAGATGTGTAAATTTCTATGTTTATTTTTTGTGTAGCTCTTGTATCATCTACAATAATCTTGTGTTTCCAATTAGGTTATAAAGTTTTCAAAGAAATGGCCATATGTATTGTATCATCTTGGCTTTATAATGCTTTGGGCCCACAGTGATGATAATATTTGGCATTATACTAAGATTATTGCTGTTTATTGAGCTAGAGCAGGAAAAATGAAAAGGAAGCAGAGTGCTTTGCTCACATTATGTCATGTAATCCTTACAATAATGCTATTAGAAAATTTACTGTTTCTATTACTGTGAGGTTGCTTTAAGACCTCAAATTACTGCTTTAATAATTTTGCACACAAGGTAAATGACCAAGTTGAGAAGAGTATCCAGATTAGTAAGATTCTGAAGGCTAAATATATTCTTAACTACCACAGTAAACCTTTATGAAAGTTTTTATGATTTGACATATTGTGATGTTTGTCTGCTCACTGATGGTTTACTGTTACTTTAGTTACGGTAGTATTTTGTTAATTAGAGTGCTTGGAAACTCCCATGAAAAGTTTAGTGCCACTGGTCTGTTGTTTAAGACCAGAAGGTTGTCTTTCAACTGGCACTTTACTTTTGGTATAGAAAACATTGGTATGTAACTCATCGTACTATAGAATCTTAAAGTAATGATTTCAGCCTGTTCTTCAAAAGCAAATTATACCTTTGTTCTTTTTCTCCTAAATGTATAGAACATTGTTGACACTAAAAGAATTGTTAGAATTATATCTTGAAGTAACACTATTTAAAGAGGGGGTTACTCTTTTTAAAAACAGGCTTCAAACCAGGCCAACGTAAAGTTTTATTTACCTGTTTCAAGAGGAATGATAAACGAGAAGTTAAAGTTGCCCAGTTGGCTGGATCTGTTGCTGAAATGTCTGCTTATCATCATGGAGAAGTAAGTATTAAGATTGGAATCAATTGAAAACTCATTATTGGCATAAAGAAGAATAATTTTGCACAGTATTTTTCTTTTTATGACATTGTTGGCAATGTAATAGAATCGATATTTTAACACAAATTGAAAAGTTATAGAAAACTTAAAATATTAATGTCACATTCTATTTCTACTCTGTAGCAAGCATTGATGATGACTATTGTGAATTTGGCTCAGAACTTTGTGGGAAGTAACAATATTAACTTGCTTCAGCCCATTGGTCAGTTTGGAACTCGTCTTCATGGTGGCAAAGATGCCGCAAGCCCTCGTTATATTTTCACAATGTTAAGGTAAATACTTGCTGCTTTAATGGTAGAAGTGCAACATGAAGTTTATTGCAATCAACTAAATGCCTAAATAGAATTGCAGCTGTGTAGAGATAAGATTTTTCTGGTTAATCTGAGTGTGATATACTAAAATACTTCATTACAAATACAGTAAAGTCTGTGACCTTATTTTTTTATGAATTCTTGAAGTCATTCCTAATGAATATAAGATTTTTTTCTGGCCCAGCTTTATTTTCAGTTATGAAAACTGGTTGTGTGCCTTACTCAGAATAATTAGAAATTATTACAAAGTTGTCGAACAGTGTTAAAAATCTAGGTAAGTAATTACCTAAGCAAAATAGGCCTGTTTTATTCTGGACTTGTGCCTGAGAGAAACATGCATTTAGGACTAATATTAGGTAAATTTTATTGTGAAGCACATTAGGTCATAATTATAAAAATTGAATTCTTTCTAAATTTTTTGAAAATGTAAAGACTTTATGAAATCTTATTTATGAAATATTATTTTGCAGAATCAATCATTTTTCCATTTTCTTTTCCCTTTTATTAGCTCTCTAGCAAGACTACTTTTTCCTGCTGTGGATGACAACCTGCTTAAGTTCCTTTATGATGATAATCAGCGTGTAGAGCCCGAGTGGTATATTCCCATAATTCCCATGGTTTTAATAAATGGTGCAGAGGGTATTGGTACTGGATGGGCTTGTAAACTGCCCAACTATGATGCTAGGGAAATTGTCAACAATGTCAGACGAATGCTAGAAGGATTGGATCCTCATCCCATGGTAATTTTTTAGAATTTATACTTGCATAATTTATTTAAAAAATAATGTACAAATGACAGTTTAGTCGTTTTAGAGAAATAATGAGGTATTTTCATTTTAGATCTATTATAGATAATAAAGACCTTACTGGGGTGTAGCTTGAGTTGTGATTACAGGAAAAGATACAAAGGAATGAATCTGGAGAGAAGTTTTAGGGGGAGAAACTATTTATTGAAATTTAAAAATACCTCATATTCCGGGCTTTCAAATCTCTGAAAGACAGAGAATAGTGCTTTTGTAATAAAATCATATGTGAATTCATTTTTTTTCTCAAACCACCAAGTCTTGGAAATTCCCCTTATCTTGATACACTTTGTCTCTCTATTAAAAAATACTGTGGAAAATACAAATAAGAAGAAAAATGTCCATAAACCTGTAACATAGCAGCAAGCTGTTAATATTTTGATGTATTTTTTCCAAGTTTTATTTAATTTTTGTATTTTAAAATAAAAATTACACTTCTATATATGATTTACAGTTTTCCCTTCAGTACTTTGAAGTACTTTATTTCTAAGAACAGCATCAAACTTTTATGAGAATAGTATTTGTTTTAGATAAATGTTTTTAAGCTAGAGTATAAGTACATGCTCTTTGTGTGACCACTATACATATGACACTGTGCCTAGTGTGAGATAAAAAGCTGTGATCTTTGTCTTCCAAAAGTCAATTTTTTGTTGTGATAAGACAGTGTTTGAAATTTATAGTGACAAAGGCTATTAGTAGTGGCTCAATTTGCTAGAAGAAATGGCCTATGCTATGTGCCCAATTTCTCAGTGCTAAATAATAGAAATTTTGGCAGAGGGAATGATCTCTTGGAATTTAATTGGAAAGGATAAGTTAGATAGGTACAGATGAATGGAACGAGGGGAACATTGTTGCTGATGGGTAGCGTCTCAGTCTGTTTGTTGTTACTACATTAATGAAATACGAGATTTGTGTTGTCTCAGTTCTGGAGGTGCAGTGTTTGTGGCCTCATCTGGTAAAGGTCTTCTTGATGCCAGGTCAGTAGGTAGCGCAGAACATCATATGGCAATAGACAGGGATACTTGTGTATATCTGTCTTCTGATTTCTCTTCTTATACAGTGCCATGACTCAGACACACTAATGATCTCTTGTAATGCTGATCACCTCCTGAAGGCTCCACCTAGAAACAGATTGTTTCCACTCTCCTAATGCATCACAATGGGGATTAAATGTCAGCACTTGAAGCCTTTGAGGACATTCAAATCATTACCAGTTCAAACCTTAGCACAGAATGAAAATGATCTCACAGTAGTTGAAATATTGTAGCAAAATACAGAAAAGTAGAGATTTTCCAGGGAAAATCATTGGATAGAAATTAAACTGGTTGTAGACTGAACAACTTTCAATGTGAGGGCAGAGTTTGAATTTAAAGGATATTAATCTAAGGATGTCATGCGGGCAATAAGCTGAAAAAAGTACTACTCTAGTAATATTGGGAGAGATGATGCTAAGATTTTTGAGTCTGGGAAATGTTCAGATTATATTAACAAAGGCTGTGAAAATTGAGTGATCATTTGAAGGGGGACAGTTAAGGATGAGGGATTCAGTTTCAGTCAACAGAAGACCGTTGGCTAAGAGGCATTCGAATGTAGTACTGTAACTCAAGAGTATGGAGGGAAAGGAAGGGAGGAGAAGGGGATGAAAAAAGAATACAGATATATTATTTATGTGTACCACCTCCACATGAGAGATGTAAGCATTACATTAGTACATGTACTCAAACATGTACTAATAAAACTTGGAAAAAAAACTTTTCTGATGTAAAAAAAAACAAGTAAAGGTAAAACTCTGTTGTTTCTTTTTTTCTCTTCAGCTTCCAAATTACAAAAATTTTAAAGGTACAATCCAAGAACTGGGTCAAAACCAGTATGCAGTCAGTGGTGAAATATTTGTGGTGGATAGAAACACAGTAGAAATTACAGAGCTTCCAGTTAGAACTTGGACACAGGTTAGTATAAATGTGAGCCTGTAAGAAGGGCATTATTGCATTAAGCAGTGTTTTTGTGATAAGAATGAGCCATCCTTCTTCAAAATCCACACAGTGTTTAAAAGTTCCTGTATATATTTTCTTCCCATTCAGTTGAGTTTGTACTTTTAATTATCAAATGATAATTTAAAAGTTTTTAAGCTTATCTAAACAATGAAGTTATAACTGAGGTAAGTACTTTCTTTAGAGACTATATTTTTGTTTTTACCTTAAGATGAAAGGGATGGAACAAAAAATAGTGTTTTGAGTCCTTGTAAATGTGATCAATAAATTCATTACAGTATCGATTGTTACAAATCTAAATCATGCATATTTTATCTCTGTCAGTTCTAGTTGATACCAGACTCTTCATGTCCTCAGACTTACCTTGCCCTTTGGAATATGAGTAGATCAGAACTCATTACCTTTGTGTTTTCTCACCCCTGAGACTTCCAGTATATTCTCTTCTATAATCTTGAATGGGAGGCAAGAGAGATAGAGGTTTCCCTTCTTTCCCCATAGGAGTTGAAGATTTTTGAAAGACTGTATGACTGTAATGTGAGAACATGAGAAGTATATCATAAAATAACTATCTTAAAATCTTTTATAGGTATACAAGGAACAGGTTTTAGAACCTATGCTAAATGGAACAGATAAAACACCAGCACTAATTTCTGACTATAAAGAATATCATACTGATACAACTGTGAAATTTGTGGTGAAAATGACAGAAGAGAAACTAGCACAAGCAGAAGCTGCTGGATTACATAAAGTTTTTAAACTTCAAACTACTCTTACTTGTAATTCCATGGTAATTTATTAAAAATACTATTAACTTTTCTTGAATTGCATGCATTGGATTGTTGTGACTGGATTTATGATGAGAATATCTCCAGTGAGCTTGATTGCATATTTTTCCCTATGTAGTTGGTGAAGAATCAAGTGATACATTTCTTTCCTCTACTATATACTATATACTATTACTTTCCTCTACTATTCACTACCCTTACTTTCAACCTTGTGTTTATATGTCTGGGGCTTAACACAATATACACACATCTTCATGCACACTAACTAGGTGTTATAAAAGGGATTGCTGCAGGGTTTTTATGTGCCTTATCCTCATTTTTATTTGAATTTTAACTATTGAGTACTTACCTCTTCATAACTCTAATTTGCTTCATTATCTATCTTATCTATCTGTATATTTGCAGAGAAAAAGAGAAAGTTAACGTGTATGATACGCAGGTTTCATTCCAAATTAGCCTTCAGATTTAAAATAGATTGGAAAAAAATTTGTAGTTGCATAGCAACTGAGAAAAAGTTTCATAGTCTAAAGTAACTAGTAAAAGGCAATGGCAAATGTACATCCACTGAATGTATGAAGGAGGGAGACTTTTACATCTAACTTTTTTGGCCATATTAGGGTTCACTCAGGACCTTGTGCTTGCCAGGACCTTGTGTAGCCAGGCAGGCCTGAGCTACATCCCTGGCCCTACATGTAACATTTTTAAGCTTAGTATGTTTTTAGTTTGTGGAAAAACATTTTTTTCTTCAGGTAGTGTTATAGATATTTTAAGAGCCTCATTTTAAAAGGATTTACTTTATCTCAATTATTACTATTTTATATATTTTCATGGTTTTTAGAAATGAATTTATTGGAAGTCACCAAAGAAATACTTTGTATTTATGTACTTAATAGTTTTGGTTCTGTTTCGTGGCTTTTAGGAGTATTGTGTGTTCATACAAGTGTATTCTGGTTAAATATTGTAGCTGTTTTATAAGTTAAATTACAGTATAGATTTATGCAATCTAAAAAAAAATCCTTGTTTGCTTAGGTACTTTTTGATCATATGGGATGTCTGAAGAAGTATGAAACTGTGCAAGACATTCTGAAAGAATTCTTTGATTTACGATTAAGTTATTATGGTTTACGTAAGGAGTGGCTTGTAGGAATGCTGGGAGCAGAATCTACAAAACTTAACAATCAAGCCCGTTTCATTTTAGAGAAGATACAAGGGAAAATTACTATAGGTAAGATGCAGACTTTAAAAATTTGAACATTAGTTAAAATGGAAAAAAAAATCTTAATTAATAGAAGACATTTTTATCAGTAGAATATAAACAAATACAAATTGAATCTCTTTTCTTGATCCTAACTTTATTTTTCCCTCACATAGAGAATAGGTCAAAGAAAGATTTGATTCAAATGTTAGTCCAGAGAGGTTATGAATCTGACCCAGTGAAAGCCTGGAAAGAAGCACAAGAAAAGGTAATCATTTGCAGAAAAAGACATTTAGAGAAGCTTTAAAGCAACTTCCAAGACAAAAACCTACCCTCTAAGTTTTAAATAAAGTATTGGTAAAAGTGCTGAGTTGTCTGATTAGAGACTGAAGTCTTCTGTTTATCCACAGAACAGACACAGTGCAGGAATTTGCTGTGCACACCCACCACAAAGCACTTTACCAGTGTGACTCAACCGGGGCCTGGAGAAATAACTCCAGGTGTGAGAAGGTAGCTCAGTATCTGTGGCCTTTTTTTTTCCCCCTGAGCTTGCCACTAGAAGGGTGTCATTTGTGGTGGTGGTTTTTTATGAGGTGCGTGTACGCTGTCTGGGGACCAGACTGGCAACACTCCATCACTTCGCACATTTCAGTCTATGATCACATTGTGGCATCCAGTCACCGCTTACTTGGTCTGGCTTTGGATTTGATTTGGTTAAGTCTGAATCAAAATGTTAATTATTGTAGTATTTATGGAGCCCCAAATATGTGCTCTGCTCATGTATACTTAGATTTTGGTCAGAGTTTTAAACTCTGGAACTTTAGGTTAAAAGTCCGATACTTTATTAAATTGTTCATTTCAGATCATCAAATATTCAATGAATAGAATATTGAAATTCTGAGAATCCCTGCTATAGTTTGTTGTTGATGTGCATAATTAAAAGGAAAATTTTAAAAGGCAATATGCAACATTGTGATTGAGAACAGAAATGTAAAAAAGGAAATTTGAAATGAGCGATTTTTAAAATATAAGTAGATTATTTGTGTGATATTAATAACATTAATGTGTAAAATAGTTATGGTTACATGACACAGTAATTTAAACTTCCCTACACTTGAGTTCTCAGCTATAATGTTTTCATATTTTTCATCCAGCTACATTGATGCTTTTACTCACATTAAGCTTTTTTCACTTATGAAGTCAATAAAAGTCATTAAAGTGAATAAAATGAAAAAACATACAGTATATTAACTATATACTAAGATAATGGGTTTATCACTTGATGAAAATGGTATAGGAAAAAATGGGAAGCATTTACAAGCAAGATGAGTACTTTGTTTTCCTGTTGGTGTGCTTTATTATATGGTTAAACTCCAAATTACACTTTGCACACTACTCACCTTTCTGTTAGTTTAAACCACCTCTTTAAAAACAAAAAACTAGCCAGGTGTGGTGGCACATGCCTATTATCAGAGCTGCTTGGGAGGCTGAGGCAGGAGGAATCACATGTTCGAGGCAAGCCCAGGCAACTTAGTATAGCCCTGGTCTCAAAAATTTAAAAAGGGATGGAGGGAGCAGGGAATGGGGCTTAGCATCCTCTGAGTTTAGTCTCTACTATTGAAAAAATGAAAACAAAAAAAAGTAAGCTAATGAATTAATGCCTGATTTTGAAAGGTACAGGTGTCCATGGTTTGAGAGTGCCCTGCTTGTTGAAGTAGAATTGGTGGGTAAAGGCTAGCTTGGTTTCAGGAATTACATTATCCCCATCAAAAATTTTCAGCATTTTGGCCACTTGAAAGGGAGTTCAGGTAACAAAAGGAACTAATCTTATAAGGATGCCCTATTTAGAGTATGAGAAGAGAATTATATTGTGAAGCAGCTCATTAGAAGAGGAATTTTTTTCCTAAAGCAATGGAATGTTATCATTAGAATTTAGTTTATTTTTGATTTCTCAATGTGTCCTTAGTCATATTCATGTTAAGTGAGATGCACATATATTTAGAGAACTTTTTAACAATATTTTAGGTGTTATCAAAACCTAGGATTAAACAGACTTCTAAATTATGAGTCTAACAAGGATTTTATGGCACCTTTAATAGATCAGTCTGACAATCTGAGTGCTTAACAGCAACACATTGTTTCATGAATTTTTGTAAAGCTGTGGAATAATTTGTCATAAATTATCTACTTATTCATGTAATAACAATCTTTGCCTGTTATTTGAGTTTAAGATTATAGTTTTATTTAATGAAGCATCTTGTATTGCAATTTTAATTTTTATTTCTAAAGTACACCTAAACTTTTCTTTATATACACATATGTATGTATATATTATTTTATTTAAACATTTTTAATTCTAAATTTTTATGTTACCAAAAATAAACTTTTGCATAGAGTATCATAGTCTTTGTTTTTTTTTTTTTTTTTCACGGGGGAATGCTTGCAAGGCAGGCAGCGGCTAAATCCCTAGCCCTGGAGTATCATAGTTAACACAGTCATTTTTAATTATCTCAGTGCTTTAAACAATTTAGGTGCTATTTGATGGCTATTTTTATTTTTAAACTTAAAAAGATGTCACCTAAAATAACTCAGATTTATTTTATTTTGGGCTGGGGATTTAGCTCAGTGGTTCCACCACTTGCCTCACAAGCACAAGGTCCCAAGTTCGATCCCCGGTACCAAATATTTAAATAAAAAATAAATTTATTTTATTTTATTTATTTTTTGGCTTTTTGAGACAGGGTCTTACTATGTAGTTGAGACTGACCTGCAACTCACTCCATAGCCCAGGCTGGTCTCGAACTCACAGCGTTCCTCCTGCCTCAGCCTCCCAAGTGCTGGGATTACAGGTGTGCGCCATCACACCCGGCTTAAATTTATGTATTTTGAAATTTAATACTAGCACAAGATTTTTTTGTTTTTTATTAAAAAGCCTATGAATAAAGTTTCAGAAAATCCTTGACATTTCTTATAGCTCACTAGCTCTTAAATTCTTTCATAAACCTATTCTCTGGGTCCTCACATAAGTGCTGCTGCTTAGACAATTTTGATTAAGAATTCATCCTCAGTGAGTGAACATACTTCAGCATTTTTTTTTTTTTTTTTTTTTTTTGCTACCAGGGATTGTACTCAGGCCCTTGAGCTTGCGATGCAGGTGGTGGAACCACTGAGTCGAATTCCCAGCTAAGCATATTTATTATAACTATAACATTTTTCATAAATGATATTTACTTTGGGTTTCAAATGGCTTGTTCACTCACTAGTATAAAAATCTGATAACATGCAAGATAAAGCATTAGTTATATTTTTAGCATATAGAGTCTTCTCATTTCATGACTGAGGAAAGCAGTTAATTTTTCATCAAATTCCTGGGTAAATAGGGACTGAATATAACATTGCTCTTGAAGATTTTACTGTACATCCTTGGAAAAATCTTAAAATTTTTATATGAAATGTTTATAGTAAATTTACAGATAAAACCCACAACCCTTAAGGTATAGCATTAACAGTATATCATAGGCAGAGTTTTAACTTGATATTCAGTAAAATTAAACATTGATTTGATATTATAGGACTTTAATATAAAGCTATTTTTTTTACAGGCAACAGAAGAGGAAGAAACACAAAACCAACATGATGATAGTTCCTCTGATTCAGGAACTCCTTCAGGCCCTGATTTTAATTATATTTTAAATATGTCTCTGTGGTCTCTTACTAAAGAAAAAGTTGAAGAACTGATTAAACAGAGAGATGCAAAAGTATGAACTTTTGTGGGTTAAATAATTTGAAAGTATTGCAATATCCATATTTTTGTTTTCCTTTTTCCAAAAAGTATTTTGATTATCCTTTATATATTTAATGATTATTGAATATTAAACTGTATTGCTTTTTTATTGTAGGGCCGAGAGGTCAATGATCTTAAAAGAAAGTCACCTTCAGATCTTTGGAAAGAAGATTTAGCAGCATTTGTTGAAGAACTGGATGTATGTTAAGTCTATTAAAATATATTTAGAAAAATATCTGAGATACAAAAATCTTTTTAAAATTTTTCACAATTTAAAAAAACTATCGGTGTATTTATAGGCTAAGCTGTGATTAAGCTAGCTGAAGCTCTGTGAAGTTAGGAAAATTATTGGTGAATAGAGTATAAATGCTATGAAGCTGAATTTACTGTAAATTCATTACTTCCTGTTAAAATTTCTTGATCAACTTCTAAATTAGCTAATTGATTTAGCTCATTGTTTTCCTGGGAAGAGGTAAGACCTCTTTATCATTATCTATCATTTTTTAATTGTATATAGGTACCTTGACTGTAGGACTAGAATGCTAGCTCTTTAGATTTACAACAAAGAAATTTCAATATTTTTATGTTGTATTTGAGTTCTCTCCAAGTAGAATTATAATTAAAATTTTTAAACATAGAGAAAAAATATAAATTATAAACCTTTATAAAATTGCCCACTTAAAATATTAGAATTAAAGGAATGAAAGCAGTCTTAATATCTGATTTTGAGTTAGCAAAGGATAAATTACCATTTGTCATTACTCATGATGTTTTTAATTGTTTCATTCATTGTCCACGTGGTCCAGTTTTATTTTAATGGCATATATCTGAATTAAAACGCTTTAAGAAAAAGTGTGGTATATTACTTATCCAATATAATTTCTGGAATTTTTTGGTGCTATTGTTGTACCTTTGCTTAATGAGCCTTTCAAGTCATGCAATATAAGTATACCTCAATTTATGCTTTTAAAAATATTGTTAATTAGGTATTTTAAAAATTAGCGGATTTTTTTTCTCTGCTGCTTTATATGTTAAAAAATTAACAAAGCTGAACGGGGATAGCTCAGCAGTGGTGCACTTGCTTAGTGTGTATGTGAGGCCCTAACTTTCATCCCCAGCACCAAAGCGGGGGAAAAAAAAACTATTAAAAAGTGAAACAAGCATCCATTAAAAGGAAAATTACTGCTTCTGACTAGTGTTAATGTTATTCTGGTATTGCCTTACATTTAATCATTAATATAGTGAAATAAAAATTTTGTAGTATTTTCTCATTATTGAAGAGTCATCATTCAAAGCAAGCCCAGCCAAAAAACCAAAAAAGCTTATTGGATTATTAGCAAAGTCCAAGCAACTTGCTTATATTTCAGATATGGTATTTTTTAATATCTAAAATGATTTAGACTTAAATTTCATGTCCTATCATTTCATATGTCATGTCATTTAAAGTCTAATGATACTGCTATTGAATATCTTTTATATGCTGGAACTATAGTCTAGGTAATTCTTAAAGTGACTCTCTCCATAATTTAAAGAGGCATTTATCTATTTATTTATTTGGTACCAGGGATTGAACTTGGGACCTTGCACTTGCAAAGCAGGTGGTGGCTAAATCCACTGAGCTAAATCCCTGGCCCAGAGGTTGTTGTTATTTAGATAAGACCAGAACATATAAAGTAACTTGCTTAGAGAGGATGACATAATTAACCTTGAGACAATTGCTCATTGTCTGAGTTCCAGTTTCCTGAGCCATAAAATGGGGATCATGGGATTGCTTTGTGCCTGGGACATGGTAGATGCTCTATAAATTATCTGTCATTTTTTAAGGATACTTAACTTGTAAGTGGAAAGACTAAGATTGACATCCACATCTATCTGAGTTGAAAGCTTATTTCTCTAAATATATTTGAAGAGATAGCATTTTCTCTTGTACCCTTCAAAGCATGTTCATTATTTAAAAGAATAATTTTGTAAAGTACAGAATCTGTGACAATAGTCATGAGTGTCTTCATTTATTGTTACATAGAACCTCTAAGTATATTAAGACTTAATTTTTCATTCTTTCTGACTTTATGAACCATTGTTTTGGCTAATGCAATAGACAGTAACTTCATACTTCTTAACAGAAGCACCTTTTATGTGTGACTTGCTGGGCTTCTTATGATACCAGGTCATCCTTAATGAGTCAATAGAATTTGTTTCAATTTCTGATGCTATAGTGCTTGTCTTTTCTGAGGAGTTGTTTAAGCACCCCTCCCACCTTATGATTATACTACAGAAAGTAGAAGCACAAGAACGAGAAGATATTCTTGCAGGAATGTCTGGGAAAGCAATAAAAGGTAAAGTTGGCAAACCTAAGGTGAAGAAACTTCAGTTGGAAGAGACAATGCCTTCACCGTATGGGAGAAGAATAATTCCTGAAATTACTGCTATGAAGGCAGATGCAAGCAAAAAGTTGTTGAAGAAGAAGAAGGTATGACGCATACCTTTTTTATTTTGGGTACTGGGGATTGAACTCAGGACCTTGTGCTTGCGAGGCAGGTGGTGGAACCACTGAGCTAAATCCCTGGCCTGACACATACCTTATTTTAATCATTGATAGACGCTACTTGTATTGTGTGCACGTGTGGGGTGTGGGTGTGTGTGTGTGCGCACGTGTGCATTGTGTTATTTCTTTGTATCTTAATTGTACTATGTGATCCTGCTTTTTCTCACATTGTGATAAATCTTACTCAGAACAATTAATTCATAGAATAATGACATTGGTCAAGGATCACTCACATGTGAAGAACTATTTGCTTAATTCCTTTTTGTGTGTTTTGTTTTGAGATGAGTTTCACTCGCCTGGGCTTACCCAGTTTTGCTTCACCCTCCCAAGTAGGTGGGATTACAGGCATGTGCTACCAACTTTCTAAATTAAAATCTCAGAGAACCTTTTTCCCCCTTCCCAAAAAAGGGAAAAATGTGAGTTTATCTACCCTAAAATGAGAGTTTCATTTCTGTATCATGACCAATTCAGAAAGTTTCAGAGTAGAAAATAGTTTGGCTTTCAAAGCTCTCATTTTTACTGTTTGCTTGTGACTGTAATTACATTATTTAAGTTAAACACATCCTATTATTGGCACTGATGAGTACTGTTGAGGATTTTTTTTGGGGTGGGGTACTGAAGATCGAACTTGGGACCTTGAGCTTGTGAGGCAGGTGATGGAACCACTGAACTAAATCCCCAGCCTGAGAATTTTTAAAAATATGATGTCTACCTGTCTTCTACAAAGATTGGCCATGGTTAGCCAGTAGGAAAGACTGGAAAGAAGGTAAAGAGCTGTTAGGATGTGTGATGGATTTGGATTTAAAAGAGATGCTAGTGTTTCTGTACAGGTTGATTTTAGAGTCTAGGAAATACATGTGTTAGATAAGTCCAGCAGATAGTTGGAAATATATTTTAGACTTAGTCTAATTAGAGCTTGGGAAATGAGTCTAAGAGTTGGAGTAGAGATTGGGGAGTTCTCAGAACACAACTAATATTTGAAGCTAGGAGCATTTTGACACTAGAGCAGCCGCTCTCTGTTTTGATAACATTTTTATACTATTTTTCTCTTGCTTTTTTTCACCATATGCCTGCACACTTACAGTTTTCCTCAGAAAATGCTTTTCTCTTTTCCATTTGGTGTATGTCAGGTTTAGTTCTCAGTACTCTTTTCTCCTCTTGGTGTAGTCTCCTGAAGGGACTTCATCTGTGCCCAGAGCCTTTTCAATTCAAAATGATGAATCCTCACCTGTATCCCTAAGCTGTAATATTCCAGGACTGCTGGCTCACATCGCCACCCAAATCCCCAAAGATCCTCTGATATGGCAGCTCTGAAACTGGATCAGTTGTACTGATTTCAGAACTTATTCTGTGTCTTGTGTCACTTAATCTGTAACACTCAGCTGTCACTGACAGTCGGAAATGTGGGAGTTGTTTTTTTCTTTGATCAATAAATCCTATTGACTACCTACAAAAATGACTCAGAAGTCCACTTGGTGCCCTTTGATACTGCCTTAGAATGTTATAATTTTTCTCTGACGTACCTTAAAATAGTTCTCTTAACAATTGCCACCTACCACCCATCCCAGCAATCATGGCTTCTGCTTTTCTCCACTTCATTTCTTTTAGACCTGTCTTGCTACAAGGATATTTGTGAAATGTAAGGTTGATTTCCACACAAATGCTTAAAAGCTTTCCATGATTCTCACTATTATACAGACTGTTCGTATAGAGTGGTTTAGCACCCATGTGCCTCTTCCTGACTACTCCTTTCACCTTTCCTTGAGTCATAGCAGATTATGTTCTGTGTTTAAAGACCTAGTTCTTTAAATATATGTGATATTTTATGCCTCTGTGCCTTCTGCCTGCAGTGTTCTTTCCTCTCTACATTCCTTCAGAACTCAATCAGAAAAGCTCCATATTTCTGAAGCATTCCCTCACCCTGCTCACTTTCCCAATTGAACCATTCCTCTATCGTCCTATTTGCTATTTGTGTTTTAATGGTTTCTCTTTCTCTCTGTCCCCCTCTTCCTCTCCACCCCTTTCCCCCAATAGTCTTAGGGTGGGGAACTTGTCTTATATTGCCTAACATTGCATGACAGGTGCTGCTTATTTTCCTTCACTAATTTGATTTTTTTTCTATTAATAGAAGCTTCAGTTATAGGAACTTATTTTGCAGCAATCTTTTAGTGTGCTTAGCTGTTGGTCTGAAAGTTCAGAAGCTGCCATCTTATTTTTAGGGTTGCTTCTAAGTAGCTGTCATCTCATTGAGTATACCAGAAAATTGGAGTTGTAAACAATATCATTTCCTCCAGATAAATGAAGTAAAGTAAAACATAGTCTGATTGCAGTTACCTATTAGGGCCTAAATAGGATCACATTTTTAAAACTACTTACCTGATATGAAACTACCTCTTGACTGTAATTGCATTTCTGAAGTATGTGGTATTAATTTAGTTTACATTTTTACTCATGATTTGGTTTTCTTTTTAATATGTAGGGTGACCTTGATACTACAGTAGTAAAAGTTGAATTTGATGAAGAATTCAGTGGAACACCAGTAGAAGGTACAGGAGAAGAGTCGTTGGCCCCATCAGCACCTATAAATAAAGGTCCCAAGCCCAAAAGGGAGAAAAAAGAGCCTGGTGAGGAATTTCTCTCTCTCCCATTTCTGTCTCTGACTCTGACTCTCTCTGTTTCTCTCTCTTGTGTATATAGAACTCTACAGCCTTTCGTTAGTGCTTTTTTTCTAGTCATTGAAGTAATACTTTCACTTCTCGTGAACATTGGTTATTTTTCATAAATGTCTGCATAATAACAGTTTTATTTTTACTAATGATATTCATACATGTCTTATTACTGTTTTTACTTTTAGGTACCAGGGTTAGAAAAACACCTACAGCATCTGGTAAACCTAGTGCAAAAAAAGTGAAGAAACGGAATCCTTGGTCAGATGATGAATCCAAGTCAGAGAGTGACTTGGAAGAAACAGAACCTGTGGTTATTCCAAGAGATTCTTTGCTTAGGAGAGCAGCTGGTATTGTGATGTATTTTATATTTATTGTATATTACAGTTTAAACTATAAGCTGGTATTACTATTATCATCTGTGCTAATAAATACTAAACTCAGAGGTTATAGTACTAACTGTAGTAACTGTTACAGTAATAAAAGAAATTTCTTTACATAGTGATCTTTTCTAAAAAAGCTGGCTATAAATTTCTCTAAAGTGAATCATGTATTTTTACTCAATTTTATTGTAAAGTTTGGCTTATATTCCTTCTATATTGTTAAGGTATTTGGTTAAAAAAAAACCAAAAAACTATACTTTAGTGTGGTATACCAGCATTGATGAATCTATTACAAGTGCTTTATGCTTTTGTCTTAAACTTTTCTACCTTTTACAAGGTAGAAAACTTTGCTCCTGCTTTAGGAGTCTGATTATACACGTAGCTCTCCGTTACAATGGTTTGCTTAGGCTGCAGAATCCCATTTTGCTATGACATATTGCTGCTAAGCGTGTGGTTTGATCCTTTATCAGTATTTAATAATGAAAAATGGGCTGCTTTTATACATTCTCAAATTTTGTTACGTTCTAATGTATTAAAATAAAGTGCAACATTATGGTTGTTTAACTCTGGGAGATACATTTTTAATTATCAGGCCTTACATTCTTTGATTCTCTATCACATGACTGAACTTTGTTTCCAGTGTACATAGGAATACTGTAGGTCAGTGATGGTTGTCAATGATGCAAACAGCCCACTGTGGCATGTATGCCATAGGGTTGCCACTACTGTTGTGGGTGAATCTTTTACACGAGTGACTTAAATTACGTGAAAACTAATTAATTAAATTAAATGTTTCAAAATTATGCTTAGGCTACTCCATAAATTAAAAATAAAATAAATTATATAGCATCCAAGTGATTTTAGAATTCCATAATACTTGCCAGAGATTTTAATAAAATGTGTCTACATTATGCCAATATACTTTTCCCCTGAATTGGTATCTATTTATGTATTATATGAACTTGACTTGATGATATATTAAAGTCTTGTCTCTTTCCTCATTCATCTGAAAACTTACTGACTTTGTTATTTCATTGTGAAACTAACCCTGAAGACAAAAGTTTTTATCCAAGAGGTTAAAAGAAAGTAATTTAGCACTTTGGTTTTTAGTTTTTTTATTTTGGTTTGAGACAAGGTCTTGCCAGCCAGTTCAGGCTATCCTTGAACTTGCTATGTAACCCAGGCTGGCCTCGAATTTAAAGATCCTCCTTTCTCAGTCTCCTGAGTGCTGAGATTACAGGTGTGCACCACCACACCCAGCTAGCACTTTTTAAAGAGTAGCAAAACTTGTCACTGCTATTTGTAGAAGTGGTAAATCTTATATTAGTGGTGGTTTATACAGTGACCACATGGTTTATACAAAGCCATATTGAATACTTTTCTCAGTATTTCTGAGTAATCATTCTAATCAATCACACCACATTACTTTTGACATATGCAGCATTTCCCATAGTCTCCTAGAGAATTTGAGACAGACGTTAACACTTTGTTACCAAAGTTGTTAGATTTTGATTTCAAGATATTGGTCCTTTTCTTATGTATCATTTAAATATTTCATATGGATAAAGGTAGAATTTGAATTTAATTTTTTTGGTGGTGGTTTGTTTTTGAGATGGGATCTCACTATGGGTTGCCCAGGCTGGTCTCCAAATTCTAGGCTCAAGTAACATTTCTGCCTTGGCCTCTTGAGTAGCTAGAACTACAAGTGCATGCCACAGTGCCCGGCTAACATTTCATTTTTTTTTTCCTCTTAGCTGAAAGACCTAAGTACACATTTGATTTCTCAGAAGAGGAAGATGATGATGCCGATGATGATGATGATGACAACAATGATTTAGAAGAATTGAAAGTTAAAGCATCTCCCATAACAAATGATGGGGAAGATGAGTTTATTCCTTCAGATGGCTTAGATAAAGATGAATATACATTTTCTCTCAGCAAATCTACTCCAGAGTAAGTAAGAAGCAACTGCTCTTTGGTAATATGATACAATAAGTTATTCTAGGTATCTGTCAAAGATCTTATATTGAGTTTCAGGAAATCATTTTAGGTGTTTTCTTCATGAAGGAGTAAATATTGTTAATATTGTACTGTAAGTGCAGTGATGATGAACCTTTCAGAGTTTTCAGTAATAACAGCCTGCTGTGCACACAAGGCCATAAGTTCACCACCACTGCTATAGTATGTGTAAGAGGAAGGGTTGGCAAACTATCAGTGTCTTTCCCGGAGATTGAACTCGGGACCTTATGCTTGCAAAGCAGGCGGCAGAACCATTGAGCTAAATCCGTGGCCCTTTTGTTTTTTTTTGGTATCAGGGAGGCAAACTTTATCATAAACATCTTCATAAACACCTTAGTCCTAAATATTTTAAGTTTTGTGGGTCATACAGTTTCTGTCACAAGTGCTACAAGAAAACATCTATAAGCAATATGTAAATAAGCTAGTGTGGCTAAATTCCAGTAAAGCATTATTTACAAAATTGGCAGTAGGCTCTTGGTATATACAGCTGGTTTTGAGAAAAATTATTAAATCTTTTTTGGGAAGTTTGTTTCTTTTCTAGATGTAGCATTGATTGATTTTTCTTGCTTTTGTTGAATGCTAATATCTGTGAAATAAGAGGTTTGTGAACTATTTCTGGCTTTTTAAAAAAAGTATTTTCCTACTTTATAATTGGCCATGACCAGATCAAGAAATAACTCCCAACCTGTGGTCTAGGATCAAAAATGGGATTGATTATTTATTTTGGCACCGGGGATCGAACTCGGAACCCTGTGCTTGTGAGGCAGGTGGCAGAACCACTGAACTAACTCTCTGGTCAGAAATGGGATTATTGCTTGCTATAAGACAGAAAAGCTTTCTGTCTTAACTCCTTGCTTCTTTGCTAATAATTTGGTGATGCTAATTTCTGTAATGATTATTTCTATCAAGTACAATATTTACTGATTTTTGTTCAGTTCTCATTCTTATGCTAACTTGTGTTATCTAGTGTCTCTGCATCTGTGTGTATACGTGTGGTTTATGTGTATGTGTACATGCTTACACACAGACAAGTTTTTTTGCTCTGCCCTTAATTGCAAAAGAAAGTGAAAACCAAGATTTTTTCCCCTATGATTATGGCCTTATAGTACATATTATACAGAATCTAGGGTTGAAATAAGATTTAAATATGTCCTCTTTGTGGTATTTTCTTGCAGAAAATCCTCACATGACAAAAAAAGTCAGGATTTTGGGAATCTCTTTTCATTTCCTTCATACTCTCAGAAGTCAGAAGATGGTATGTTTTAATATTTTCATTTGTTAATTGTATTATTGTTTGGTGGAGAGAAGACAGATAAATCATTAGGTCAGAATTTTTCATGAGTGTAGAAAACTTTTTACATTTTGTTCAATGTAATTTGATTTATGTACTTTTTCTGATCCCGACTGGTAAGAATAGACATTATGGAAGCATTTAGGTGGATAAGCAGGTGTTAACCTATTTATATGGAGAGAGTGTTTTATACTGTTTTAATAATGAGAAAAAGTATGAAAGAGGAAGTTTGGAAGATTAAACTTTGATTTGTTTGGCTAAATTATAGTAGCTGAGAGACTATAACCTTTCTCAAACAGAGTTAATCAGGGTGTATGTTTTCTGTTCCCTATACTTTCATGTGTGGAATTAAGGTCATTTAATTGACCCATTGTCTTGTATTATATCTGTATACATACAGACCTAGATTTGGTATATGATATAGATGTAGATAGATAGTGATTTTTGACAGCATGTAAAAATAATTATGTAAAAATACTTAAATCCAAGTAAAAGTTCCTGCTATATTTTGAGGGAGGGAGAAAGGGAGGAAAAAAATGATTGTCTAAGTAATTAGTATACAAACGTAAACTGAAGGTAAGGCTGCATGTTTTTAATTTTCAATTATTAATTTAGAAATATGAATGTTTACTCTTTTAGATTTGAACATTATTAGTGATATTCCTGAAAGGTTAGTTATGTTGTTTGTTTAGCTACTAAAATAATCGCAGTGGAGCTTTTTTTATACCTCATTTAAAAGTCTTCAGTATATATTTTTGAACTAGTAGGATACATTTTAAATGGTTAGCATTTGGTAGTGTTAATTTTCACTGCTCTATGCATTTCTTTATTGTTTCACAACACAGTTAACATTTTTGAGGTATAACATTGATATATTTTTTGTTTTCAGCTGTTTGTATATTGTGGATTATATGATCACAAAATAGAAACTTACAAGATCAATTATCTAGCTAAACAGAAGTCATCAGTTAAACGAATCAAAGTTTACTCAGAGGTCTTTATAGAATCTCTTTACTAAAAAAAGCTTTGAAATTTTTAGATTCAGCTAAATTTGACAGTAATGAAGAAGATGCTGCTTCTGTTTTTTCACCATCATTTGGTCTGAAGCAAACAGACAAACTTCCAAGTAAAACAGTAGCTGCTAAAAAGGGTATGTGCTTACATTTTATGTGTTAAGTATTGCATAAACCTTGTAGACATATTTGATATAAAGGAAATTTAATATAACTTGAAACTTTGCACTTGGACTTCAGTATAAAACTTAAAAAGTACGAACATATACTTTGGTCTTTTTGAAGGAGGTCAGTATTAGTGCTTTGTGTTTTAAAATAGTAATTTGCTTAAAAAAAAGTCTAATATATAATACACAAAAGTCTAATTATATACCAGATTCCCAAATGAATGTAATTATTATGTATCACAAACATATACCAATTAAATAAAAAAATTTAAAAGATCTCTTGAAATAGACTTCTAAAGATAAATTTTTAATTTTTCTGACAGCTTTTTCTTTTTAAGTTTTTTTTCAGACAGGATCTCACTGTGAAGTTTAGGCTGACCTTGTATTTACGGCAATCCTCCTGCCTTAACTTCCTGAGTGTTGGGATTACAGGCATGTGCTACCACACCTGGCTTCTCTGAAATTTTTTTTCCAATAGAAGTTAGTGTGTCATGAAACAACTTCATTTAGTAAATCTTTCCAAAATTAATGGCTGTGCAAATTGTAAGGTGATAATTGGTTTATTAGAAAATATGGGAAACTATGTATACCACGTATAATTAAATTTCTTTTTTTTATTAAGGATTTCATATGCTAGGCATTGAAAATATGAATGAAAAGTGATTTTATCCTTGTATACATATGAAACCAACAGAAAAGGAAATTATTAATACATCTGATTTAACAAATATTTATCCATTGTCCAGTAAGAGTTGTACTAATAGTGTTTACAAGTTAATAGTTTATTTGTGCTCTAGAAATAAAAATTTTATACTACATATGACAGGGAGTAAACTCCTGCTATTCCTGCAAAGATCTTAAAAATGTGCAACATAAAATAACACTCTAGACCCGAGTATTAAATGTAACACAACAATAATAAAATTCTCCAGTTATTCTGAATACCCTAGGACTGTGGTGAGATTGGCTATCGCCAATACCCCGGGTAACCCACCTGTATCCAGTTGCCCTTATCTCCTCAGTACACATGGGTCAATGCCTAGATTTTTCTTGTGCAAGGACTTTCTCTTTGCAGCTCTGCTGGAGTATTAAAACTCTTCTATCCTTTAGCTCCCCTTAGCCAGTGATTGAAGATAGGTGGTCTATAAATAGCTCAGAGCTCTTGCCTTTCAAGTGAGCTAACACTGGGTCATGTTTTAACTGACTCCCAAAAGTTCCTCATGGAGATTAAGCTTCTAAAATGAGTGGCTTGATAATTTACCCATTATTAGGCTTCTTCTACATTGTCTTATTTTGGTACTCTTTTTCCATTACCTCCCAAATCAACACTTACTCTTAAATCCTTGTTTTGAGACCTGGCAGGGTCTACTTCTGGGGAACCCACGCTAAGACCATAATTTTTCTTTAAGTTATCTTTTTCTTAAAATCGTCTTCATATAAGCATCTGATAAATAGCACTTCTTGAAGTACCATCCTGTTTCTTTTTTAAATTTTTTTTGGTACCAGCGATCGAACTCAGGACCTTGTGCTTGTAAGGCAGGTGGCGGAACCACTGTGCTAAATCCCTGGCCCATACCATCCTGTTTCTTTAGTCAAGCTATTTATCCTAATTACTTAGAGTTCAGAATTAATAGGCTAGAATATCATGCCTCCTGTCCCATTTGTTTCTAGTAGTTGAACTGCTTTAGGTTCATTGAGCAGGAGACTGTATGTAGTATGACTTCAGGGATGTAAGCAAACCCTCCCAGCTCCTCTAGCTTCCGCACAAAATATAATTTCTATAAAATAGTTCAAGAAGACACATCATGTCTTTCTGTAGGCTTGTTACCCAAGTTACATATATTCTGTAGTTCTAATAGTTTACAGCAAGAAGGTAGTCAGTCCATAATACTCAGCTATCTGACCTGGAATTGGCTGGTAGAATTGAAAGTGTGATCTAATGCTGCAAGGTTAGAAACCCTGCTAAAGGAAAGGAATGTCATTCCTTTCACCCAGCTATGTCATGTATGTACTGTTGCTAAGTGCTTCCTTGTGGGTCCTGTGAAGGGTATATGAAGACTCAGAGCCTGTAGGTCTTTGGCTACCACCAGCATGAGGAGCTAGGTTCATTCTGCTCTTGGCTAGGGAAGGGCCTTATTATCTCTAGCATCTCAGATTGATACTGGGAGAACATTTTCCATAGAATTATCACTGGTTTTTACTTTTTGTAACGCAGGCAGAGGAACCACTGAGCTAAATCCCCGGCTCTGGTTTTTACTTTTTAATGGAAAATCCTGCAGTTGATTTGGGTCCATCTGTAACTTTTTTCCAGATTCTTTGATTACTCAAGATGTGGTTCACCTTTTACATAGAACTGCAAATGAATCTGAAAAAACAAGGTCCATTTTAAAAACAAAATACTGTACCATAAAGTGAAGGCCTCATTTTTGTGGTCTTATCTAGGATTTTCATACTTTTTCACATAAAGATGTTAAGTCAATTTCAACTTCGAGTGGAAGTGAGTTGGTTTCTATTCATTGTATTTGAGAATCCCATAAAAATGCATTCTCTCTAAATCATTTTAATCTAAAATTCTTAACGTGGCTGTACTTTAATTATAATTAATGTTGCATATTACTTTTTTGTTGTGACTCCTTATTTAAAGTTACTCTTAATTCATTTTTAATGGTCTTTGCCTAAAATATCTCAGTGGAATTGTCTAAAAGTAAATCATGCATAATTAAATAAAATGCATTTTGTTGTCTATGAAATATTAATTTGCTTTTATACTGATACTGAGCAGAGAGAAACCGTTTCTTTACTTAAGGCTACTCAATTTCTTAGCAGCAGTAAGAAATTCCATTCTTATAGAACTCACTTCAGCTTGGTTTATTGGTAAGTATATTGTATTGACCTATGAACTGGATATTTGCTTAATAGGAAAACCACCTTTGGATACAGCTTCTAAACCCAAGAGAGCCCCCAAGCAGAAGAAAGTAGTGGAAACTGTAAACTCTGACTCAGATTCAGAATTTGGCATTCCAAAGAAGACTCCAACACCAAAAGGTGAGGATTATCTTTGTATTACTCTTCAGCATATGCCGTGTGGAAAAAAGTTGTTTCTCCTATGGCACTGAATGCAGAGACTAGGTACCTATCTTAAATTGCTTTAATCCTTAGTAAGCAGTATGTCTGAACATCCGTGCTGAATTAGAATCCCATGGAAGAAAGAATTGTGTGTCCAATCACATTGTTTTACCAGTCAGTACTTTGTGACCCAGCTAGTATTAAGTAAGAATACCTAGAGTGGTTTAAAGACCCCTACAACTAACTCGTTGACAGTTATTAAAAAGGCAAATAGGACTTGACATTAACGTGTGACACTCTTTGGAGTGGCTGAGAGTCCTACATTTAGGACTCTTAGGCCATAGTGTTTTCCTCATGTAGGAAATAAAGTAGCTCATGGCCACACAAGGATCTAGCAGAAGTTCTTAGCACCTCCCTCTTTGCCTCCCATATCTAGAAAGTCCTTAAAGATACTTTGAAAAACGTGTAGGACAGGATAACTCTGAGAGTAGCTGCTCAACCTTATACACAACTGAGGAATAGTTTCATCAGTGTGTTCATTTTACATCTTAAATGAGTGGTTGGGATAAGAAGCCATAGACTTTAAAGAAAACAGGGAGAAGGGGAGGGTGGAAAAGAATTCTAGAGACTGGGGAAGTCAGTACTTAAGGTATGCATGGTTTGGAACCTTTGTAAATTTAAAAATGCAATTTTGCTTGACTTGGTAAGCCATGACATCCCAAGGTCATTTAGGCTGCCTTTTTTTACAGTTAGTATCTAGGTCATAGCTCTCCAGAAATTTTTTAAGATTTAGAATTGCAGTTTAGTTTCACTTTATTTTCTTGGCATCACTATGGGATCACTGTGATGCAGAATATTGGCCACCACTTACTATTACCTTTTTCCTTTCTTCAATGAAGAGAATAAGAGGTTAGTAGATAAGACAAAACAGAAGAAAAATCCTATATGCAGTGAGTCTAGGTTTGACAAGGAATATGGATTTGACAGGTTAATACTAGATGATTTATTCTGACTACTGAGATCCACAAATTTACTTATCACTAATCTGTGATAAGTAAATTGAGAACGAACATTTAAAGCTGTATAATAATTTGGTGTTAATAAAGCATGTGATTTTTTTTTTTTTTTTGCTAATTCATGGTGTAGGGGAAAAGAAAGGAATAAATACAAGAAAATGAAAAAATGGAAGCAAAGTCTTTCTAAATAGGGAGGGATAGAAGGATTGATGGGAGGGCAGGGGAATGGGAAAAAAATAACCAAGATATATCATGTAAAGGTACAAATTTGATGATGAATGTTATCATATGGTATATCTAAAATGTACCAATAAACTTAATGAATTAAAAAATTGAAAGTACTGGACTGCAAGTTGGCAATTAGGAATTTTCCATCACATGTAATGTAAGAAGCACTCTAAGAGACTTCTTTGCAGGCTTTAAGGACCACATATGCAAAATGGCAGTTTCATTTATTAAGGGCTTAATCATTAAAATCTGTCTTCCAGAATTTTCCCACTAATTTACTAATTTGTGAAATACTCTTTAGTCATATCAACTCCAGGAATAAAATGTCCTACTGACTCATTTATCCCAGTCCGAGAACAAGATTGCAGTGCCTCACTGATTGGACATGCCAAAGAAGCAAACTGTTTTGGTATTGGTATTCCTATGTTGTACTTACCATTGAGAAGAGAAAACATTTTTGTATTTTAAGGTAAAGGCCGAGGGGCAAAGAAAAGGAAAGCATCTGGCTCTGAAAATGAAGGTGATTATAACCCTAGCAGGAAAACTTCCAAAACAACAAGCAAGGTAATGAACAGCGTCTTTGTAGTGCGTGGTTTTATTTAACAGCTCTAAACATCTCTTACCAACAGAGAACTTGTATATGGTTACGCAGTAATAAAGTATAAATTGATATAACCAGGTCAGTTTTTTGATAAGTGTGCTATAAACTAATGTCAATATACAGTTTCATCTGTTGAGCTGTAGTAGTTATATGCTACCTGAATATTGGACTATTCTTTTTAAATTCATTTGACTGTGGCTAATTTTACCAGTGAATCTGACTTTTCTCCAGAAATAGTTTTAGGTAAATGAGTGACAGCACACACACACCCCCCATTCTCTTCTGTTAAAATTTAAAAATACAAATAAAGATGATTATAGCTTTGCTATGTTCCACATTGATCACTTCCATTTAGTCATCCTCTGTGCCTCTGGTCTACCTTGATGATTATTATTCTCTACATTTTTATAAACACAGTGTGTCTTTTACCATGCACGATCCTGTTTTCTTCCCATGAATTCTTGATATGTACTCACAAATAACACAAAATGAATTTTTACTAATCTGGGCATTTTGCACATTTACTGGATAATGTCATTTTAGAGTGTTGGTGGTGTATTCTTGAGGTTACATAACTTGGTAACCATGAGACCACCAAGGTGGCAACTTATATCTAATCCTTTTTTGCCTTTCAAAATTTATCCTGTACTTAAGTTAGCATAATAATTCTGATTCTTAAAAATATATTAATGCCTGTTTTTACAAAATAGTTTCAGTGTGTATATTTTAAACATATCCATCTCCCTGTTGCTCTCCTTTACAACCTCCCTCCACTGCTGTCTTCCTCTTATATAATCTTTCCTACTTTCAGATCATCTTTTTTAGAATTCACAAATTAGGGAGAACACGCAATACTTACCTAAGTCTGACTTGCTTTGCTTATCATGAACTCCAGTTTATTTTATTGCAAATAATGTAATTTTGTTCTTTGTGGTTGAATAATACTTTTGTTGTGTAAATATACCACCTTTTCTTTATCCATTTATCTGTTGGTTTCCCAAGCAGATTCCTTATCTTGGCTAATGTGAATTGTGCCACAATAACATGAGTATGAAGGTGTCCCTGTAGTATACAGACTAATTCCTCCGGTTCTATACGAAGGGGTGATATAGGTGGGCCAGTAGTATAGCTGTATCTTTAGTTTTTTGAGGAACCTCCAAACTGATTTCCATCGGGGATATGCTAATTTAAATTCTCATCAGCCCTAACATCAGCCCTGTTCGAAGCCCCTTTCCCCCACTCTGCATCCTCACTAGCACTTGTTTTCTCATATTCTTGATGACAGTCATTCTGACTGGGATGAGATGGAATTTCAGTAGTTTTGATATGTATTTCCCTCATGGCTAAAGATGTTGGATATCTTTTCATACATTTGTTAGTCATTTGTACATAATTTGAGAAGTGTCTGTTCAATTTTCCATATATTCTTTTTTGGTGTTCAGCTTTTTGAGTTTATATACTCTAGATATATTCTGTCTGAATAGCTGGCAAAGATTTTCTCCCATTTTGTAGACTCTCTATTGGTTGTTTCCCTGCTGTGCAGAAATTTATTTATTTATTTATTTATGGTACTGGGGATCGGACTCTGGTCCTTGTGCTTAGAAGGCAGGTGCTGGAACCACTGAGCTAAATCCCCAGCCCAGAAATTTTTAAATTGATGTAGTTCCATCTGTTTTTTTTTTTTTTTTCATTTGTTGATTCTTTGTATTATCTTCTGTGCTGTTGTAGGAAGTCTTTGTGCCTATATCTCAAGTGTTTCCCCTATGTTATATTCTAATAATTTCAAAGTTTCAGATCTTGTACCTGGGTTTGATTCCTTTTGAATTGTTTTTTGTACAATGTGACATAGGGATGACGTTTCGGTCTTCTATCTGTTTTCTTAGCACCATTTGTTTTTAGTGTATGTGCTGCTGAAGTGAGCACGCGGCACCACTTGTTAAGCCTGTCATTTTTCCAATGTATGGTTTTGGCTCCTTTGTCAAGAATCAGATGGCTGTAATTGTGTGGGTTTGTTTCTATGCCCCCTATTCTACCCCCTCTATTCTATGTGTGTTTTTGTGCCAGTACTGTGCTGGTTTTGTTAGTGTAACTCTTTGTATAGTCTGAAATCAGGTATTATATTGTGATTCTTTCAACTTTGCTGTTTTTGCTTAGGAATGCTCTGCCTCTGTTTTCATCTGAATTCTAGGATTGTATATTGTAGTTCTTTGGAATGTCACTGAATCTGTAGATTGCTTTTGGTAATGTGGACATTTTAACAGTTAATTCTGCCTATCCATAAATATGGGAGGCTTTTCCCTATTCTAGCATCTCCATTTCTTTCCTCAGTGTTCCTTACTTTTTATTTCAGAGGTTTTTCATCTCCTTGATTAGGCTGACCCTTAACTCTTACGAATGGACTTGTTTTCCTTTTTTCTCAGCTAGTTCATTTTTGGTATAGAGAAAAGCTATTGAGTTTTTTTGTTTTGATTTTTATTTCCTAATGATTCTTTTACACATACAAGTATAGTATAAGGAGTGATAGGTCATAAAACTAGTCTTTACTTTCTTTAACTTTGGGGTTTTAAATCTGTGTGTGTATGTGTGTGTTTTTAATATCCAGAAACTGAAGAAAACACCTTTTGATCAGGATTCAGATGTGGACATCTTCCCCTCAGACTTCACTTCTGACCCACCTTCTCTGCCACGGACTGGTCGGGCTAGGAAAGAAGTAAAATATTTTGCAGAGTCTGATGAAGAGGAAGATGTTGATTTTGCAATGTTTAATTAAGTGCCCCAAGAGCACAAACATTTTAACAAATACCTTGTGTTGTCCTTTTGTCTTTTTCTGTCTCAGACTTTTGTACATCTGGCTTATTTTAATGTGATGATGTAATTGATGGTTTTTTATTGTGGTAGGCCTTTTAACATTTTGTTCTTACACATACAGTTTTATGCTCTTTTTTACTCATTGAAATGTCATGTACTGTCTGATTGGCTAGTAGAATTGTTATAGACTGCCATGCACTAGCACAGATTTTAATTGTCATGTTTGCAGACTACAGACCTGCTTTTTGAAATGAAATTTAAACATTAAAAATGGAACTGTGTTCTGTGTCTTTACGGAAGTAAAGGTCTCACACATTTTTAAAATAAATATATTTTATTCTTTGCCAGGAGACTCCATGGAAAAAGGTAAACAGTATATGAACATAGAAAGCATTGTTAAACAATCTCAATGTACAGAGCCAGTGAAAAGTACATCACAGACTTGCTAATATAAAAAAAAAATCCACTAGTGCTTAAATGAGAACTAGGAAACTGACACTTGTATCTGTTAACCACTCTACCACAGCTTTCACTCTGCTTCATAGTGATTGAACAAGGTCAAAAGAGGCAGATTCTATGCTCACGCCTTACGGAGTTAATGTTTGCCCCTTGGCATCAAGAAGACTGGGAAAAAAATCCCAGCATCAGGCATGAATCAGGAAGGACACTAGAGTTACACTGGGGTAGACTCATCTGCTAATTATCCCATGAAATTTCCCTAATGGCTTGTGAAACAGGTAAACAAAAACTTGTTAACACTGAGAAGTGTTTTTGCCTTGGAGGCTATCATTACTGTAAAAATGTAGCATTTAAAAAAAAATTGTGTAGTTATGTCATTAAACAAGAAAGAACCACTTTTAATTTAAAGTGACATTAATAGTTGAACAAATAACATTTGATTAACTGAACTGGCAGTTCTCTTCTGCTAGTACAGTGAATTTGTATACTTTTACTGGGAAATACGAAAAGATGTGATTTGAGAGCATCAAAAAGAGCAAGGACAAGCTTCCATACTAACTAAATTAGAATAACTTTAGTCCTGTCATACTGTACAATAGTCCTGTTTCCTTACCTTGAGATCTTGATTATCCCATAGAAGCAAGACAGTTATGTTTTTGAAGCTTTCTTAGGTGGACTTGTACAGTAGTCTATTTCATAACCTTGGTGTCTTGGTTATTGAGTATGCAAGACAAAAGGAAAGCACCAAACATACAGTATAGAAAGAACAGAGCCGTACTTCGGTATGTACAAAGTCTTCATAGACTTAACCAGGGGTAAATTACTCTGACTGGGTCTTTGCCATGCAATCTTGACTGTTCAAAGAGGAAAATAGAAGCTTTTAACTAGTTTCTGTTCGCATGAAATGGCTGATTTTTAGAATTTAAAAAGTTGGTATTTCTAGGTAAGTAACACAGTGAGGAGTATATATATTGATACATACGAAAACTTCTTGGTCCTTGTTGAGTTTTAATGTATTTTCAGTCCAAAAACTAAGCAGCAGTAAAAATGTTTTTCCTTGCATTTTAAATCCCGGAACTGAAGGTGACTGGGGAATGTTTGAAGTAGCCAGAAATTGTCTTATTGCACCAGTGGTGACTGACTGACTCCACTGTTTTCCACTGAGCTAGGTGAGATGCTGGGACTGTGCTCTGCTGTGTTCCCACTTGAACTTGGAGTCAAAGGTTCATGTCCTTCAGAATTCTCCAGCATTTCCTGAATGAGAGGTGGCATTGATCCAGGAATTTCCATTTTCAAGGTAATTACTCGTTCCGCACCTTTTAAAAAGGAGATAATAGAAATCTGATTAAGAACTTCAGATAAAAAAGGGACCAACATTCATCTACTTTAGTGTTTCCTCAGACTTCTGAATGATCAGATGCTGTATAGATATCAAGTGGCTTTTGTCTTTGTTGAAAAGGAACATTTATGATTACTGTAACTCTCATAAACACAAACAGAAGTATATTCAGAATGGGAACTTAGCCACCAGAAGCCCGTAGTGGGCTGTGAAGTCCGACTAGATTCTTTACCTCTTCAGGGTCACGGTGCGCTGACACAGTATTTCTATACTATTGGAGAGAGCCTGTTCGATCTTTTATGGGAGGAACAGCTGCTACTGTTATTCCTCTTCAAACAAAATTTTGCAAGGAGTGCCCCTTAGAGTCTACCCTAATTTTACATTAGCCACTTAATAGTTTAGCCCAAGTGTCACTTAGACAGTGTAATTATGTACCAGTTAGCCCAAGCATCACTTGAGCAGGTATTTCAACCAGTTGATTTTTGTAGTGAGTAAATTTGATAAAATTGTCTTTACATTTCCTTTACCTTATATAGATTGACCAAAAAAATGCAATTTTTGGTCTTCCTGTGTTTAAATGATTGGTAAGTGACTGGTAAGTGACTGGTAAGTGGTTAAAACATTTTTACTTTATGGAAAAGCAGCAGAGATATAGTGACATGTTTAAATTTCATAGTTCCAATGTCTCCGTCAACATAATTTACAAAGAGAAGTTTATGATAAAAGACTAGAAAAAGTATTTTTAAAATGCAACAGTCAAAAGGATGCCAGTTATTCACAAATGGAGGAACTGACTAGTCTATGTGCAGTCATTATCAGCACCCTGATTTAGCATTGTACTATCCCAAACAGTAACCACTAGCCATGTTAAATTTAAGTTTTTTAAACATTTAAATATTTTAAATACAGTTAGAAAAACTGTCTCAGTCATATTAACCAAATTTAAAGTGTTTGAGAACCATGTGATTGGTGGCTAGAGTATTAGGGCAAATTATTGAGTATTTTCATAATCATAGTAAATTCTGTTAGTTATCACTAAAAATGAGGTAAGCTCATTTTTAAAATTAAAGGTCTCATATTTATCATGATTATACTGGTCAAGCATTGGCATCTGCTTTTGTTAATCCCAAGTAGGGATGAAATTGGAATTTCTCACTGAAAAATCCTCTTAAAAGGAGCTCCAGTATTGAAAGTGATTGTCGGGGCCGGGGATTTGGCTCATTGGTTCTGCCACCTGCCTCGAAAGTGCAAGGACCTGAATTTGATCCCCGGTAACCCCCCCCCCCCGCCAAAAAAAGAAAAAGAAACAGAGAGTGATTGTCAGACAAGTTCACTGTGCTTTTTAAGCACTTTCCAAAATGTAGTTTGTTCCTTGACTTGCTAAGGTCTTCAGGAGTACAGAGTACGCTACTGGGAAGGAGGAATTACCTGCTAAATTGTCTACACAGAAAGATCCTACTCTGACCCTCACTTGTCATATGGCTGTAGGCACTTCTGTAATTGCTTGAGATGCCTCGTAAACTGAAAGTCACCAGCCAAAGAATATTTAGTCCTCTCAGAAAAGCACAAATTCCTTAGCTTGGAAGTGTGCAAAAGTAAATCCTCCTATAAACAAGAGAGCAGTGGCCACAACGATTGAGAGAAAATTAACCCCTAAGTACCATTCATTTTTCCTGGAGTTTAGATGTTAACAGAAAAACTAAAGTTAAATTTATATAAACAGATGTCAGGAAATGTGGAGTGAAATACATGAAACCAGAAAATAAAAGTGTCACAGTACCTTATTTTGAAAGCAATATTTTTCTAATTAAACATCTGAAATGTAAAATTCTTGATAATTTATTAAGATCATTGAGTACTGGTATCTGATTTTTGCTTCTATTCCTAATACTATGCTAAAGACAAATTTGAAATGTGTTCTACAAGGACACATGTCTTAGAAGGAGCTCAAGAACTGAATAGGGTTTTCTTTTCTTGAGTGGAGAAGTGCTACTTTATCCCTTTAATTCTAATGAGAGATAAGTTCCAGACCTTAAAAGACAAAGCAGCTACTAAATACGCTGAATTAAAACATGGGATTTTACAAAACAAGCCAGAAAGGCCTTCAACTTCGTCCTGTGACTGTAGACCTACCTTTAGCACTGATGCTGCGGAGATCTGTGATTTTCATTAATATCTTTGGAAACATGTGAGGCTTGCTGGGTCGCCTTTTTCGGATATAAATTTTTAGTGCTTCCAGCAATGGTTCTTGTAGCTTATCTACTTTTGTTGGTTCCTCAAGGTCCTGACGGTCTAGAGAACAGTAAAAATGTTAAACACCAGGACAGAAAGGGCTGTATGCTTTCCAGGATGGATGACTTTTGCCCATTTCCCCACTTGCTTGTTTCCCACTCCTCCTATATTATGACTGTGTTGATTTTATTTTATACTAATTTAAATGTAAATAACTGTCCCCCTTGTGAGCCCAAAGCATAGCATATTTGATGCCTGGTTGCTTTTGTCCCAGGGAACGAATTACCTCTTGTAACCAGGAGATGTCAGTACTGAATTGAACTGAAAACAAACTTTGAGCAGGGGGTTATAATGAAAGTCAGGTAAATCTGCCCCTTACTTAAAACCATTGCTTTTTAACCACTTAAGATTGAGCCTGTGTGAGCCAGTAGGGGTCACTACAGAGAAGAAAGCCATGTTTTATCTCAGTCCTCCAAGGATGGGTGGGGTGCCCAGTCACAAACTTTTATTATTCCTAGCCACTGTATTAACAGAACATGCAAGTCCCTTGGGTTATCATTAAAGGAAATTCCTTTGACAATAGTTTTAAAAATGTCTTAAAAAAAAAAAAAAAAGACCTACGGCAGTTGAAGAAATAGCATTCTGACATTTCTTGCAGAGCAAAAGCATTCCAAATACCATTACTTATTACAATATGGAGAAGTGTAAGAAACCAGGCATATATGCTTTATTTACATGCCTTTCCCCATGCAAAATAACTCCAAAACGGAGATCAGCAATTTCCCATAAATTGTAAATTCTTCATGGGATCACATGAAGGTATATCTAGTAGCTGGTACCTCCACAGATTAAGCAGATGGCACTGAGAAGGCCTGTTTCAGTGTCATCCATTTCCAAAGGCAGGAGCTGGTTGGCAAAGGTGAATACAAGGTCAGTCAGAGGACCAAATCCAGCATTGTGCATCTGAGTTCGATTTAGAGTAAGGCCATCTGAAAAAGTCATGGTGTCTTGTTCTGGGGTATATCTGGTGCAAATTCTAAGAATCTGGAAGAAAAAAATGTATATTTAAATGAATGATTTGTACTAGCCTGACCCGACTAGCCTGACATCAGTTGCAAGTATGCAGAAAGTACTATAAGATGAAGATTTACAAGGAGCACGTATATCCCATGTGGTTATTTGCCCTGCTTTGGGGATTTTGAGTTCTCCAGCTCTTTACAAAAGCCAAATGGAGGGCTGAAGTTATTTAGTGAATAGGATGCAAGAAATTTGGAGAAGCAACTTTGTAATAAAAAGTAATTCATTTAAGAGCTGATAGTCTAAAAGTGTCTATCATATAACTTAGAAAGTAGTATTTTACAGATCAGGAAGCAAAGACTCAGATGTGCCCAGTGTCACACAGTTAACACGTAATTGAACTTGACTTAAAGCTGAGTTGGGATCTCTCTCTCTCTTCTGTGATGCTTCCGATCACACAGTTAAGACAGCTCTATTACAAGGCAGAGGATTAGAACTAGGATGGGTGCTAGGCAGTTCAGAAAGAAAGCTCAGGTACAGTTCAGAGGAAATCAAGAACAGACCCATGGAGAAGAGGTGGCATTTCAATCCCAGCCTGAAATATAGGCAGGATTGCTATAGGCCAGTCATTCAGTCTTACCTCATGTGCCCTTGACACTTCATCTCCCTGGCCATCAGGAAGACTGCTCACTCTACTGTGCCTCTAGGTCTTGCTCATAGAACAGTAAACTTGAAAAGACCTTGTATACATATATAGTCAATTCTGTGTCATGTTCCCATGACTATAAAAACTCTACTGCTAGTAAGGAGCTCTGTGCATTACAGAGCACTACCACCTAGAACCACCTTTTTCTACACCAACAATGGTGATGAAGGTCCCCTGGACCAGGTCTCCATACCTGACAGTTCCCACTGAAAAAGCACAGACATAAGTTAACTGCAACATGACAGAAGTAAGTAAGTAGAGGAACCCAGGGTTTTTTTTTCCCCCAGACCCAGATACTCAGTTTGACTGGGGTTAGCCCCCATGAATGTCTGCCTTGGTGTCAACCTGGAGGGCAGCTGGTATCATAAAGGCCTGAATTCTTCCAGTCAGTCATGTGCAGAGGAAGGACCCTCTGAGGAAGACACAGGACTCCCCTTCACCTGAAAGCCCCTCCATTCTCCATATTGCTACCAGGGTTCCTCGAATAAGTGTCTTTTCACCTCTTTTTAGCCAGGAAAGTGCCGAGGGCTGGAAAAAGGCCACTTCCCATGGAGAAGACCATCTTAGCTTATTCGCGATATGGTCAACAAGAGCCTTACATCCTCTGGCCCACATGAACCAGGGGTAGCTCACCCTAGAAAGGTCACATGCTTGTTCTGATGACTTCGGAACCTCCAAGAAGACACTGAGGTAGGAAATGGCCTTCCTCCCACACACAAGACTCCGTAGCACATATGGAGGAAAGCCTCAAGATGCCTCGCAAGGTGGGGTGTGGGGACTGAGCAAAAACTTGACTCCTGTGTCTCACTGGCTAGAATCTCATTAGGCAAAGAGTGAATGATTAGTACTTGGCTCCTCTGATAAAGATTAGCTAATGTTTCATTGATCACCAGCTATATGCCGTGTCCTGTGCTAAGCACTTTAATAAACTATTTCTCCTAAAAACCCATGACTTTAGTAGTATTACCCCATTTTATAGATAAGGAGAGAAACCTGAATAGCCTCTCCCAGATCCCATTTCAGATTCAGGCCATTTCCAGAGCCTGTTCCCTAACTTACTACTACAGGGCTACCTCCCCTCGCTTCATGCTCTGCCCAGTACTGATGTAGATATCAGCCTCCGCTGTCCCGACCTGGGGACCATTGTGCAGCACACAGCCTGCACAGCTCTTCCTGGTGGCCAAGGTGCTATACAGTAGCACAGAGCCTGTGGCCTGGAAGTAGGAACTTCACTTTATATGGAGAAAGAGGCTGAAATATCTAAATCGGAATAAACTCCTTCACGTTCCTATTAAACAGTCAACTGGCACAGTGTGCTGGAAAGTACCAGATTGTGAAATCATGAGTGGAAATGATTATCAAAATATCACAAAAATTTATCTTCTCTGGATGGTGATTTTTTACATCTCACATCTGTCCAGGGACTTCTGAAACAACCCAACTGCTTCCTCTGGGTCCCCAACTGGCTGGCCTGTTTCACTTCATCTGGGTACTTGATGGAGGTTCAAAGCCATTCCCATCAGAGCAGTAAGGAAACCAAGTTGTCACTGGGTATATATTTTACATCCCCATGAAAGCTCCAAGAGATGAAGTGAGGTGCCTAGGATCACACAAGGAATAGTGCCAGAGCCTAGAACACAGGTCTGTCAATCCCCAGCCTGTAGTCCTTCAGCTGCCTGGAGAAAGTCATGACTGCTCACCTCGGGAGTTGTCATGTGACAAAGTTAGTATGTTCAGTGTTTGTGGGCTCAAAATTCGCAGGCATGTTTCTAGTCTTAGATCAAACAGTAAGTAACTTTGTGGCTTTAGCATGCTGCCACAATATGAAGGCATGCAATCTGTTCTCTGAAGGATAAAAGAAACAGGATTTGATGCAAATTGTCAACAGCTCACTTGGAAATTCAAATTGCAGCACACAAACTATTCTATTCTGCAGGATTTTCTTCCCAAAAGTTGGAAAATACCTGGGTTGTCATGAAGCATCTCCATTGTCCCACTGTCTTTCCCCCTAGAGAATTCTAAATCGAGTCCCAGTGACATTTCCAGAGAGGGATGTACGTGGCCTGAGAAGGCAGACTATTCAGTGCTGTCTTTATCTGAGGAGCCTCCATCCTCTGCCAAAACAGGATGGGCCCAGTGTGTAGCATGTGTCCTCACAGCTTCTGGCTAGCTCTGCCTGTGCAGAGAAACCAAGTACTCTTTCAGTTTGTCACACCGAAGTCAAATGCCACTGGCAATCACAAGTTCTTTTCCAGGATAAAGACATTCTTTGTTTGAAAGGCGGGTACCCTCTCTGGGAAGACTAGCATGCGGGTCTCATGAAACATTGACCTTGCGCCAGATCTGTCTGTGAATCTCTGACAAGTCACTACTGCTGCAAGGCCTGCTCTTCCCTCTGCTTTCAAGGCTTGTCTCTTGATCTTTATGTGCCGACTCTGGGCAAGGCTGATTCACCAAAGGAGGACCATACGGGATGACAAAATGTTCCATGTTGATGGTCAAAGTTGATCCCCTATGGCAAAAAGAACCCTCTCTTCCAGCTGTCACCAAAGACAAGTGTGTATCTCCTTGTTGCTTTTTTTTTTTTTTTT
>NW_022900940.1:27833215-27848974 GCF_012274545.1 Fukomys damarensis
GGTTTGTTTTTTTTTTTTTTTTTTTTTTTTTTTTTTTTTTGTGGTACCGGGGATTGAACTGAGGTCCTTGTACTTGCAAGGCAGGCAGTGGAACCACTGAGCTAAAACCCCAGCCCTTCCCTGTTACTTTTGATGTGTGTGTTCCATGCACATCCTCTGAGCAGCTTGCTTGAGGCTAGAGCCTTGAAAAAAATGCATGTGGGACTTTTCTACCAACCTAACACCATCTCTCCCCTGGTAAGGGCCTCCCTCATCCTTTCTTTCCATTCCTGCTAGGATACTATATAGTCAGTCCACAGCAGTCAGAACACACTGCTCAAAATGTTCAGCCGAGGAAAACCATTCTAGCTAATCCCCTCCCCTTCAAGGACTTGTGGTCATCTTTAGAATAAAATCTGAACTTACTGTGGCCTCTATGGCTTCCCCTACCTCACCAAGGTCAACTATTCCCATTATTCCTTGCTCATTGACTTTGGGGTGGATTTGTCTTTTCGGTGAATCTCCAGTAAGTCACTGCTGCTGCAAGTCCAGCTATTCCCTCTCCTACATTACTTGTCCCTTGATCTTTATCTTCTGACTCTTGTTATTCAAAGTTCAGCTTAAATGTCACTTTTTTCTAAAACCCATGATTTTCTGTCATCACTTCCATTCTGGAATATGAAATAAAATTATTTTAAAATTGAGTTGTAATATGCATGGTGGTTTCAAAGTGTGTCCACAGATTCTATGCTACTCTTCCCTTGGAAGGCTGGAGACCCTGTCCAAAGGCACCGTGGCTTCCTTCTCACTTGGTCTCTTGAATCTCACTCTGGAAGAAGCCAGGTGATAGATATGCTCTGTGGATACTCTAGCACCCTGTGGACAGGTCCATACCCAGCATGGACTTGCAAGGCACACGTGAAGCCTCCGCGGCAGCCCTGTCAATCCTGGCCAGCCCCTCGGAGGACGGAAGCCTTGGCTGGTGTCCTGACTCCGTCTTCATGGAAGACCCTGGCCCAGCTAACTTGGCACTATATTCCTGGCCCATAGTGACTACATGAGATAAAAGTGTTTATTTTTTAAAGCTGCTAAGTTCTGTGGTTATATATTACCCAGTAGTAGATAATGACATACAAAATTTAAGGTGCACATTAACATTCAGAGTAAAGCTTAATAAAATTTCCCTTAAGAGAGGCCTATATACCCAACACCTAGAACAAGAAGTAAATATTTTTAGGACATAGAGGCTCCCTTAGTACCTTCCAAACCTTCTCAAAAAGTAATCATCATTTTGCTCTTTGTTCCTAGAGGTCAGTTTTTCCAGTTGAACTAAGGCAAATGAAGCCCTACAGCATATTCTATTTTGTGTCTTTTATTAACTCACTGTTACATCTGGGAGATTCCCTCATGTTTAGTACAATGTGTTTAGTACAGTAATTTCACTCAGATGTGTTCTCATCTACCTTATTCACCGGACCTGGAACTGTGCAACTTCTGGCTCTTCCCCAAAGTCGAAATAACCGTGAAAGATAAATATTTTGAATTCAGGACACTGAGGCAGCCACAACAGCACAAGTGAGTACTCCTGAAAAAAGACTTTCAGAACTGCTTTACATAGTGGCAAGAATGATGGGACCAGTGTGTTGAAGTGAGGGGGCTTAATGGGAATGAGTCTTTTACTGTGACACATTTTTAAATTTGAAATATTCATATTTTGTGCTTAAACCTTGCAAATGCAGCAGTAGCCCATTCTTTTCTTTACTGTGTAGTATTTCATAGTGTGGGACACCACCCTGTTTTACTTTCTTCATTGTACCTGTTACTATCTGCACTTATTGGCCTGCTTTCCTTCTTGAGTATGAGTTCTGCGAGTGAGACTGGGCTTGGCTGGTCTTGCTCTTTGCTGTGCGTTTAGCATCTAAGACTGTCCAGCCAAACAGTAAGTGTTCAATGAGTATTTGTTGAATAAAGGGAATGGATTCTCCCTCATTCTTGCCCACCCAGCATACCCCTGAAGGGGTCATCCGAGGACTGTTGGGGTGTTTTGCAAAAGAAAAAGCTCAAATTACTCATGCGTCTTTGGTTTCTACTCTGATTGTGTTTGGCAAGTCATGGGCAGATTCTGATCTGATTTGACTATTTCTCCCCAAGTGCTGTGGGAAAGATTAAGTATGATGATAACAACAACAACACATACGGGACACACAGTACTTGCTGTGCTGATCTAATGAGAGTAGGATATTCCCCCAGTGGGCTTTGCTGCCAGAAGCAGCTCGTTTATGGCAGGGCTCTCTTGTCGCTCTAGGGGACACTTGTTAAAAATGTTAGGAGAAATAAGTGGAATTATTTTGTAGTATATTTTTACCTAACAGAAAAAATGGCATCATTATGTCATAAATACGAAACATCATTAAGGATATGCGTTACATTTCCAAATAGGAAATGCGAATTGCAGTGTTTAGTTGGCAGTTGCACCACTTCAGACCAGGTATGTTTCCGGTTGCTCACTGGCTACAGATGACCCATGCTGCCAACCTGGACAGCACGGCTCCAGATGCTGTTTCCTGACTGTTCAGTGCTAAGCAGTTCCCAAGACAACATGGGGTCTCATCTCTTGGGCACCTGGGAGGCAGAGGGAGGCAGATTCATGTGGGAACAGCCCTCTGGCTGCAGACCCACATGGTCTCTAGGACCTTAAGAGTCACAAATTCTGTTTTGAAGTCGGGCATGCAGTCACTTTTGCATCATCAGAAGCAAGGTGCTGCTCTGACTAGCCTGGGAGCATTTTTTGGGGGAAGAAGGGTAGCAGGTGGTAGGACCCAGGGAAGCCATGCATCTCACAGGACAAGACCCCACTCTGGAAGCTTGCACAGATGTGTTACTTGGAAAGTGGCACACATACTAGAATTTGAATTTTCACCCCAACTCACTTGCTTATCTGTTCCTCCACCCCGCATCCACAAATATTCTCTGCTTGCCTTTTTGTCGGCCTCCGGGTGACAGCCCAGGTCCAAAGACACTGGTCAGTAGCTTTCCAAGTACATGTCTTCAGTGCAAGAGAGCCCAGCAGTGCAGTGTGAGGGAGGAAACCAAGCGCTGGTCAGGGAGAGCTCTGAATACATGGCATTTAAGCTGTGATGAGAAGTGGCTGGTGAAGAAGAGTGGCAGGAGAAGACCACCTGGGGACTCTGCACAAGAAACTGAACGTGCACAGGCCTTTGGCCAGGAAGAGCTTTGCAGAGATTTGAGGAAGTGACTGGAGGTGAATGAGTGAGCTGAAAGAGGTGCCTGCATTGGGCAGGACAGAGGGCAGCTTCACCTATGCTGGCCAACAGAGGCAGGCAGCCCCACTTCTGTAGTTCCGGTGTGGGGAAATAGGGGCAATGACTCCTGTAGACATGGGTCAGCCCCAACCACAGCAGGCTATCCTGGAGTCCTGGTCCAGGGAGGTGAGACACTCTCACCTACACATCTGAGTGGCCAGGTGGCCTGCTATTTAACTGTCTTTTGAGTTATAAGCGGATTGTTACCTCTCATTGTACTACTACATGGTTTAATCTCATAGTAAAACTTAAGAACTATGTATTGAACGTAAGCCTCCACCACAGACTTTGAACAACTTAGGTAAAAGCAAATCATTTTCATAAACTGCTCACGTTTCTGCCTTCATGAAAGCAAATTTTACCGCCCTTTAGCTGAGGCTGACCCTTGACTTCAGAGGACCCTATGGGCCTTTGACTTCTGCTCAGGCCTCTGCTGCTTCACCTGGAAAATGTAGATAATATAGATAATAATAGAACCATGAAGATGTATCGAGGCTTAATAACATGTAAGATGAGTGAGGCCTGTAACATGCCAACCAGTGCTTCAAACCCTCACTTCATTTTCTCCAGACCCTAAAGGAAGTTTCTAATATCACCATGTTAAATATGCTGAAACAGGCTCAGAGGGGCAGTGCCTGACTCCAGGTCACACAACTAGTTGGCAGCAGAACCACATTTCGAATCCAGGCAAACTGGCTCCAGAGCGCACACCTACAGCTACCATCCACAGCAGAGGCAAGCTGAGGGGGTGGGCAGGGTGGAGCAGGGGTGATAAATACTTGGTAAAAATGGAGGCAGGACAAGGAGTGACAAGAGACACTCATCTCTTCTCTCTGCCACTGTATCCCCGATGTGCAGCACATAATAAGTGTTGAGCAAATACATGTAAGAATCATTACTTCAAAGAATGCTTATTCACTACGATATGGTAATACAGAATGAACATGTATAACTGAAGTCAGACCATGGCAGGCCGGTGCCCATGCCATGAGGGATTTTGATGATTCTAAGGATGAAAATCTGCATGCGATCTCGGATCTCACTTCCTCCCCGACCTCAGGTCCTTCTGCCCCTTCTATCCCCTCCCCTCCCCTCCCCTTCAGGCACATTCATGGACTGCTATTATAGTTTATATCTAGATATCTCGCCCAACACTCAATGATTGGACCATGGGGGCATGGTAATGATCAGGGATTAGTCCACTGACGAGTTTAGAGCTGACTTCTTAGGAGTGGGATCTGGTAGGAAGAAGTGGGTCACTGAGGCTTTGGCCTGGAAGGGGTTGCTCTCTTCCTGACTCCTCCCTTTCTCTCTGCTTCCTCAGCCATGCCGTGAGCAGTTCTCTGCCATCATGCCCTGTCTTGGAGCCACTTGACTGTGGACTGAAACCTCAATGAACTGAGCCAAAATCAACCTCTCCTCCTTTAAATTGTGGGTGCTGGGTATTGTGTCTTAGCGAAGACAAAGTAACTAAGGTACCTGCTATTCCTCACTCACAGGATTTTTCCTCGTGGCCTTTAAACTCTACTGTTTCTAGGTTGCCCTATGTTAGTCAGTGGCATTTCTTGGTTCTGGCTTGCACTGTCTATTTAGGTCTCGTCAAAGCTTACCTGTTTCCCTAGTGTGGAGAAACAAGACCCTACCACACAGTCACACTCTGTCCCTCGATTTTGCTTCTACTTTCTTTGCAGCATCTAAAACTGTTTAATTTGGTCGTGTGCTTTCTCACTATCTTGCCCTGCCATGCAGTAGAAGGTCAGCTCTTCAAAGGCTGGGATTTCAGCCTGCTTGGCTCATAATGCTGGGACAGTACCTGGTACACAGCAGTATTTGTGGAAGCAAAGGAGAAACAGGATCAAAGAGAAGGAGGAACAATGGAGAAAGAGGAACCAGAAAGTCAGAGGCCTCAAATGTTATTTGTTTTTATGATTTTTACTTTCAATGGAGAGGGACATAATCCTAATGACCTGCAGAGGAGAAAAGGGAGAGGAAGGGAGCAACAGAAGAAAAAGGCTAAAGAAGAAGCAGGAGATTAAGCAAGGAAATACAAGAGCAGAGCTCAGGTGAAGGACACTCCTGGGGGTTCTCCCTCTTCACTGAACACCACCCATGGATGTTACAAGCTTTAGGTGTGGAAAGGAAAGAAAAATTTTATGTGCAATGGCTATGAAGAGTTTTTCATCCTAACAGCCATTTTGGCTAGTTAGCCCTGGTGGGAAACCATGAAATTCAAAGCTGGGCCGCAGCTTTCCCTGCCTTACCCCTGGGACAGAAGCTTGGCTTGGATTCCACGAGGGTCCCAGGCACTGGAGATTGCCCTGCAGCACAATAGCTGGGAGGGGAGGCAGGACAGGGATTTCCCTCCTTCCTGTTTCCCAGAGACTCCCACTCATGATGATAAATCAGCTCTTCCCCCAGTGCCATGCTGGATATGATGGGGAACTGTGTCGTCCTCACAGCACCAGCCTGGCAGCAGTGTGATCAGAGACAGATGGCTGACCATTTGGCTAACCAGACCACGCACAATGTAAGATGGTTGGCTCTGAATGGCCAGCACTTGTTCAGGCCCGGTGACCCTTGGGACAACCTGGCCTCTCCTTTGTTGGGGCTGAGAATTTCAGCCTGAGTCCTTCTGTCTGTCTTACTCTCTCCCTACATTAATGGCTAATATAAGATTCCTCTAAATGGGGCTAGGGATTTATCTCTGGTTCTGGTGCCTGCCTTGTAAGCACAAGGGCCCAAGTTCTATACCTGGTACAAAAAAAAAAAGATTCTTCTAAATGGCTCAGCCAACTGGTGTTCTCATCTGAAAGATGCCCTTTGAAGTTGTGCATTTCTCATGACCTTGTGGTTAACTGGCGCTGTGTAAATTCTCAGAAATGAACTCTTGCCCAGGGATGAATGAGCATGACTTCTGCTCCATGCCTATGCCGGAGGCCTTCACCCTTCCCCTACCGGGGCTTTTTCCTCCTCGGCTGGCTCGTGGAGGCCAGAAAGGAATGGCTGAGGGTTTCTGAACCACACCACAGGGGTTGAAACAGCCTACACAGGCTCTGCCCTCTGCCTTCAATCTCATTGGTGAGCTTCTAGCACATATTAGCTTCCATTACCATATTTAATGTCATTAAATAATTCTATTTAATGCTGTATTATTCGTCTTGCTATTCTGCATGTAGGTAAAGGGAGGCTTGGAGAGGTTCTCCCTCACTGAGGTAAGGGCTGACTTGGATCTGCAGGCAAACTAGAGGAGAGCTGTTGTGGGGAGCAGTGTAAATGCCTTCTGGGAGCTGGAAGGGGATCTTTAAGGTGAGATCTCTATCTTGTGGAGCTGAAGCTGACAAACTCTACAGATTAATGCTGCTCTGAGGTTCTGGTTTGTCTGAAATGTTCCTGGTTCATCCCAAACTGATTTTGTGAGAAGAAAGAAACCAGATGCTCTCGGTTTCTGGCACCTGACTGTTAATGAGGCACCGTACCATCCTCCTAATCAGCTCTAATCAGCCAACCGATGGTGAGCAAATCTTCACGCTTCTTACGCAACCACCTTGCTGTGGCTTGGATATGTCCCTTAAACTCATTTACTCAAATTCATATATTGACTGGAATGGGGACTTTGTGGCCCTACAGTGGGACTGGGGCCTGACAAGGAGAGGAAGAGAGACTTGAGTGGGCACACTCACTGTCCCACCCTGTGCTGCCCACGTGTACAGTGGCCAGAGGGCCTCACCAGATCTGGTACAGACACCAACCCTGTGCTCTTGGACTTCCCAGCCTCCAGAGCCATGAGACAAATAAACTTCAACAGCATACAATTATCCTGTCTGAAGCACTGTTTTGTTACAGTAACAGAAAACACACCCCCATGCAGGGTCCTCTCTCCTCCTGAGTGGGATGGTATATATGCGTCTAATTATGGTGATGAATGCTATTACTTTGCAGAATGGTTTAAGCCTAAAGTTATGAAAGACACAGTAAAAGGAAAACCTATATATTCAAAGCTAATTTTACTTCCTCTATTTTAAGATGTAACCCTTTGAGTTGCTCCATAGGCCTCTCCACCTCACCCTCACCCCCACGCAGGATACATCCCTGCTGCTACTCCTGTGCCCAAAGCAACAGTTACAGCTGGAACTGGTCACCCTTTCCCTGAAGCCTTTGCAGGGCAGAGCAAGGATAGACATCCAGCCAGCAGAGGACAGCAGAGACCACAGAGGAAAAGGAGTGAGCGTAGCCACTCTCTCTCTAAGACTCTATAAGTTGTAATGTGACAATGGCACGGAACCAAGTGGCGTCACGATCTTCCTTTGTACACTTGAGGAAACTACCCACCGAGGAGCTGCAGACTGTGTCCCCACCCCAAAATGTGCATGTTAGGCACTGAGTGCCTGTGTGATGATCCTGGCAGGTGGGGGTCTTTGGGCACAGGTTTGAATGAGGTCATAGGATAGAAGCCCAGGAGGGCATGAGTGCCCTTGTAAGGAGATGACCAGACCAGAGTTCTCTCTGCCTCACAGGAAGGCAGCCATCTGCGACCCAAGAGACCCAACCATACTTGCTCCCTAATCTTGGAGTCTCGGCCTCCAGATCTGTGAGAAGTAAATGCTGCTGTTCAAGCTGCCTGGTCTCTGATTTTGCAGCCTGAACTAAACACAGGAAGGAAGAGGTTTCTTTAAGGCCATAAATAGAAGTGGTACAAAACCAGGGAAGGAGCTGAAGCCACAGCATTACCTGGAGAAATCCTGTGGTCTGTCACATATCCATGGCTGTCCTGTAGAAGGGGCTACAAACATTCCTAGAGGCTCTGGGGGCAGGGGGAGTATAGCAGAAGGGGAAGGTGGTCTTTAGAACAACTCGCCTGGCCTGTCCTGGGAAAAACTGGCCTCAGGAGGCAGAAGCCAGTCATCACTGAAAGGGTGTTACTGGCCCCTCTCCCAGGATCATCCTGGAGAAGCAAAGCAGGTGGGTTATGCCCAATCCTGGGTTGTTTTCACAATCAAATGAAGATTCGAGCAGAAAGAATGGGCCTCTGTGAGCACAGGCGGTTGACGGGAAAGGAGGCTGGGAAAGAAGAGTTTCTTCCAGAGATCTCTCAAGCCTCTCAGGAACCCCACCCATCCCTGTCCACTCATCCAAGAGTTCAGAAAGGCTCCTACCAGGATGTCCAGGCAGGCGGCCTTCAGCAGGGTGATCTGGTCTGCGATGGTCAAGCTGGTGAAGCCTGGCAGACGTTTAGCAAACTCCACGATCTTAATAATGCACTTGGTGGCCAGTTCACTGAACTTGTCCCACAGGCCCAGGTCTAGTCGGACTCGATGGTCAGCGCTGGAATTCTGAGAGAAAGAAAAAAACGCCATGAGTGTAGTTTCCGGAAGCCCAAAGTAGGCAGGAAACTAATGTGTTTTCTATTAACGGGCTGTGACATTAGCCTTGACCATGGAGCTTCTTGGTGGGATGGCTAAGTGTTTAGTCTGGATTTTGTCAAAATCTTACATGTGTACTCCTGGATAATCAAATAACAGATGGAGGGCAATTTACATGCAATTATCCAGTTAGTGTCAGAATGAGGATATTATTTTAGAACCATACTGAATTAACAGCTCTGAGCATTTGCCCTCAGTGGTGGCTAACATCTTTCCCCACCCCAGTACTGGGAATTGAATCCAGGGTCTTTGCACTGAACTGCATCCTTAGTCATTTTGTTTTTTATTTTTGAGAGTGGGTCTCACTTAGTTGCCATGCTAGGCTAGAACTTGCAGTCCTCCAGCCTCAGCTTCTCAGAGTACAGGGAATACAAGCATGTACCACTGCACCTGGCAGTTGGTAATATCTTAAAAACAGGCAATTTGCCACACGGGTATCCTCATGGGAAAACACACCACAGCCTAGGAAATAGTCTGGCCCAAGTCAGACTTGAACTGAATAGAACCTGTAGATTTAACCAGAGAAAATTAGGGACGCGGTAGATGATACCACAGGGCTACAACTGTCAACATCCTGAATGCCAGGAGCCCTATCAAACCCACGTACAGAGTTTTTCGACAAAGGCATTGCAAAGGGAAAAAGGGATTAAAAGTGAATGAAACCCAGTATACCAGTAATAACAGATGACAGATGATGATTGTAACAATGCAATGAATGGCAGGGAGCATTCAAGGGAGGAAGCGGGGTCTGTGATAAAATACAGATGTGCCTCAGATGCGCTGTGCTGAACAAAAGAAGGCAGACGTAAACGCCTATGCATAGAATGAATCCATTCACATGGTGTTCTGGAAAAGGCAGAACCGTAGTGAGAGAGACCGTGTTACTAGTTCACAGGGGTTGACCACAAGGTGCATGAGGAATGAACCTTTTTGGGAGTGATGGAAATGTGACTTTGGTGTCATGGTTACATGACTGCATACCCATCAAACCATATCTTTAAGGAAGATAGAAAAATTACATTGTGTAAGTTATGCTCTAAAAACTTGACTTAAAGACTAAAGGACTTGTTTAGGTATTTAAATTCGAGAGATCAAAGTGTTTGAGATGCTAGTTTTATTTTGGGGAGTAGTTATGGTATTGGTAGTTTGTTTTGTTTGCAATGTTACTTTGATTTAGAATACATACTGAAATATTTATGCAGTTTACTTCAAAATGACAAGTAGTGGAGAGTATATTGGTAAGATTGGCTGTGATCAAAGGGGCTCATTATAATATTCTAGTTTCATGTCCATGGTTTGCAAAAAATTTGAAATTTTTTCATAATAAAAATGAAATATAAAAAGTGACAATAGTTGTGAATACCACGACCAAAAAGCTTTGCATCTCAAGGCTTCCCAGTGGCCTTATGTATGGTGTCAGATGAGCCACTTGTCTCAACCTGTCCTACTCCTTGCTCTGATCCCAGGAAGGGGACTCTAGTCTGGCCAATCAGAGTACTACCACCACCTTTTGGACACCATGATTGGCTAAGAAAAGTATATGTGATTCAGAGCAGGCCAATGACATTCAGTTCTGGGACTTTGGTGGGAAAAACCAAGAGAAGCTGTGTTAATGAGAGTGAGTTTTAGGGGTCAGCAGGGGGAGAAAGCTTCTAGAAAAATGAAGCCAACTGGGCCAGGGATTTAGCTCAGTGGTTCTGCTGCCTGCCTCACAAGCCAAGGTACAGAGTTTAGTCAATGGTACCAAAAAAAAAAAAAAAAAGCTAACCTAGAGGAAAGCTTAGATGAAAGACAGAAGAGTGGTGCATCCTGAAGATAAGGAGCTGCTGGATAAAGCCACACCTGATTTACACATGGATTTTTGTATTTTTAAATCTTAAGCTGATTTTCGCTTCCATCACCTGCAGCAGCAAGAATTCTGGCTAATGCATTTGGGAACTGTCAGCACTTAGGGAAGAGGTTCTACCTCCCCACCACCCATCCACGCCTGCCTGGCTAGTGCAGCAGCCTGCTCACTGCTCTCCCTCTTCCCACCCTGGCCTGAGCAAAGCAAGTCTATGCTCATCAGAATGACAGGGGGCTCCTTAAAAACACAATTCACTGCTCAGAATCTCCAATGCTCTCTCACCTCACTCAAGCTGAAAGCCAAAGTCTCTTTGGTGGGCGCCAGGGCTCTACCATATCAGGTTCCTCCTCTGACTGACCTTTATGTCCCCCAGCCCCTGCCACACAGGTCTTCTCACCACACTTGATGAAGCCAGGCAAGCTTCTGCCACACTTCTGGCACTGGCTGCTCCCCCAACCTGGATTCCTCCCCAGATTGCTGCAGAAGGCACCCCCTCATTCCTTCCAGCCATTGATCAAATGCCACCTTCCCTCAAGCTTTCCACTGGCCCCTCTAGGAAGGCTACATTACCCTGCCATCCCTGGCACTACACACTTCATCCCACCCATGCTTACAGCCCTTGTCTCCTAATGTATATGATCACATCTGTTTTTATCATCAGAACACTCATTATCCAGTGAGCACAGAGCAGAGACTCAATAAGGTCTGTTGAATGACTCAGTGAGCGAAGTTCTCACAAGTCCTTGCTTGTTTGAAATGTCCTAGGATAACTCATATTGAGGCCGAAGTTCAAAGCTGCTGCTTCTTCCAGGCAGTGGCCTAGAACAGCTCATGAGGGCTTGAACTCTGCTGCCTTCGCAGGCAGGACTGAACCATCCCATAAGAGGCACGGCTCCCCAGGGCTGCTGCTTGGCCTTCTGACAAGTGTACCATGCTCAATAAAGGGTACTCTGCATCACAAACTAGTATTTTTAGTTCTCCACATCAGTTAAAATCAGTCCATGGGAGTCAATAAAACTAGCTGTTGCTTTTAATGTCTGCCAGAAAATTCGAGTTTGCATTAGGAAGGCCACAGACATCCTAAAAAAAAAGAGATTCCATCATTGCCTTCCCCAACACTCCGTGCAGACACTAAGCATGCATCCTCTGGATTTATTTTATTCCTTCCTTGAGGACCTTGGTGGAATACAGTACACTCAGGGGAACAGAAGATCAAAATGTGGGGCTATTCGGGCTGTAATTAAATTTAATAGGCAGTTTATCTGGTTCGTGGGAAGATGACATGGAAGAGAAGGACAGAGAGACAAGCTCACGATGGGAAATCATTTTACAACAGAGCATCCATCTGGAAAAAAGACATTGCCCAGCCCGGCGAGTGTGAACAAAATCTTCATCAGCGTTGGGCGAGGTTGCTCCATCATGTGCCGGGCGGAGAGAAGAGACTGTTGCACCTTCTATTAAAAATAATGCACAGATGTGGTAACGGCATGTAATTCTAACTCGCTATTATGCAAGCTGAAGGGATGAGGCAGTTAATAAAACACAGAATAACCTGGTGTTTTATTATACTGGTCGCTGCATTCATAGGCACGAGGTTTAAAATGCCTTATACATTACCTTCTGGCTGTGACAAATGCAGGGTCCCGGCCCGTCTGGGTTGGTGATGAGGTGCCATGGGGAGCATGGAGGAAGCCAGGATTTTCAGGGGTATTTAAAAAATGTGTAGGGAGGGAAACTAGGACACAGGGAAGGAGAGAGGAGAGACATGGTAGGGAGCAGAGGCTGACCAGTATGCGGCTCTCTTGCCTCAGCTGCGGGGCAAAAGGTGGGTCTGGGGTGTCCATGGACGGCCTCTCAGGTGGGGCTCCAGGATGCCTTCCCAGAATGCTGTATGGGGCTGGCCATATGGAGGAAAGCGCCCTACGGCCCCCCAGAGCCACTTTAAGTCACAGAAAAGCTCAAACCCACGATAAAATCCAATTAAACAGCAATTTCCACCACACAAATGGATCCCTTCCTTCGGCTGGTTTGGTTCTATCTGCAATGCATGCTGCTTTTCTGATTGGCGTTACCTTCAGAACAAGACCTGTACAGGGAGGCTGAATAACCAGTTGTTAAAGTGCCATTATGACAGATTCTAGGTACCATGCACTGCATTTTATTCAGGGCTTATTTGGCTAAGGAGGAAATGCAGAATTTCTCTAGAAGAATAGAGTTACAGTTCTCTAGGAACGTTGAAGGCATCCATTGAGGCCGCCTCCTCCTTTCCTAGGCCTGACCTCTTCCGTGCATCCTGACAGATGGGTGTCTTTTTAAGTTCTGTCTGGAGCCTCCAGCGCCTTGGGGAGAGCGAGTTAATTTTGCTTCAAGTCGCCCAGTGTTTGTGTTACTTCGTTACAACAGCTGTAAGACAAAGCATAGTGGGCGGACAGTAATGTGTTGGAAACTCAGAACAGTATAGGCAATGCAGACAAGGCAGAAGTGTCCGCTGGAAAAGGACTGAGGTTCATGAAGTTATGGCGGGTTCAGGATGAGAACTGTGAGATGACACAGCAGGGCCAGCACTCAGGTTTTAAGTATTCAGCTGATGGCATGTTAACTAAAATGAAAGGCGAGTCTGCCAATGGTTGGAAAGGCTCACCTATGCAGACTCCTAGAAAGTCTGTTGGTGGGCTGCTGATTCTGTTTGTGGTCATTTTCTAAGTAGTTTAAAGGCTTCTTAAATCTTCAGTTAAAATTCAGGAACGCCCTTGGGGTGCGGCTTGTGTCCCTCCCATCCTGTGAGGACACAGAGCAGCATCTTGGGCTGGGGTCGTGCTGCCTGGACACTTGTCACACCCACCTTGCTTTTCCAGCACCTGAGCTCGTGGCTGTATAAGATAAGATGCTTCTCACAAGACAGAGAGGAGAAAATATACCCTTACTGCTCACCGCCGCTCTGCCAGGAACTGTGTGAGGTCCTCTGACACATTTTTCTCACTGAGCCTCTCAGGCAACCCCACAAAGTAGCCACCATTAAAATTCCTACTATAGAGCCTGGGCCCCATCCATCATGAGGAGAGCCATGCCTGCTCCTGACCCAGCCGCCATCGCTCAAGTGCCAGGAAGTAGCCTGGGCCCCAATCCACCACGGGAAGGAGAGCCACACCTGCTCCCGAATCAGCCGCAATCGCTCCAGTGCTAGGAAGGTAGCCGCGCGGGTGCCCCCGAAATCCCATAAGCCCCCCTCCCAACTCTCAGACCTCCTGACTGTGCCAGTCTTTGGACCCACTCTGCAGAGGCAGAGGTGGTCATCAAGGGTATTTTTCTGAGTTCCCAACTTAGAACATCTTTAAAGAAAGGGCGTGGGAAACCTGTAATACAGCGTTGTGGAGTTCAACCATTCAGAAGGTTGGGGAACTCAATCTGGGCCTTGCAGCCCGAGGTCAGTCATCGTCATGGGGTTCAATCATCAGCTAACTGAGATCAGGGGTCTTGCATCCTCACTCTGTCTGAGCCATTAAATGGTAAATACACTATATTGAAATTCTGTTCACTGCAGACATGTTCTGGACTGCTTCTTGACTTCAATTTAATTCAAATGATTTAAAGGTGATAGACTAGTGATTACCACCGGTGGTCAGTGTCCAAGTTGTGTTTGATCTTAATGTGTTGCTGATTGTATCAGTTGGGATAAAGCATTGCAGTTGATTTGATGAGCTGTTTTCTCCGATGTTATGAAGATGAGAATGTCTGTGGGTCGTTAGAGACACAGAAGCTAGGGCGCAACTATATCAGGAAGATTTGGGTGATAATCCAGAGATTAAACCAAGGACAGTCCGACAACAAAAATAAAAATGAGAAAACACTTAAGCAAGACACAAGGACAGACTTCCAGTTTACCAATGGCAAACAGTAGGGCAAATGAGGATGAAAAGGCCGATAGTCAAGCACCAGGACACCGTGAACTCAAAGGACAGGAAGTAACAAAACAGATCAATCAGGCTCTAGAAAAATTCAAAATGGAAATAATTTCCCAGATAACCATAGAGATAGTGAGCAAAATGGAAGTTGTGATTCGAGACTCTAGAGCAGAAACTGACAAAAAAATACATGAGCTCAGGACCATGATAGAAGTCATGAAGGTCCAGCATAAGAAAGAAATGGAAAAAATAAACGCCCAACATAGGAAAGAAATGGAATCCATAAAACAGATTCAAACAGATATCCAGGAGATTAAACACGCCATTGAAAGTGTATGCAACAGAATAAAAGAATGTGAAGACAGACTCTCAGATACAGAAGGTAAGATTGCAGTGACCATGAAAAGAGAGGTCTCTTAAAAACAGTAAGAGATCATGAGAAACCGATCCAATAACTCCTAGATGATGCAAAGAAGAATAACATAAGACTGATAGGAATACATGAAGTAGCAGGAGAAAATACAAATGACTTAAAAGCTGTTCACAGAATTAATGACAGAAAACTTCCCAAACAGAGGGGAAGAATTTGACATTCAGATAACTGAGGCATATAGGACCCCAACTAGCTACAATAAAAAAAAATCTACACCTAGACATATAATAATCAAGATCCCAGAAACCCAACAGAAGGACAAAATACTACAAGCAGTAAGAGAAAAGAAACAAATCACATACAAAGGAAAGCCCATCAGAATCACAGCAGACTTATCAACACAAACCCTTGGGGCAAGGAGAGCCTGGAATGAGATAGTTCAAGTACTGAAAGAGAACAACCTCCAACCTAGACCGATGTATCCAGCAAAACTCTCTTTCAAAATGGATGGGGAAATAAGACACTTCCACAACAAAGAACACCTGAGAAACTACATGAATACCAAACCAGCACTACAAGCAATTCTAAACAAGATCCTAGAAAAAGACAATGAAGGCAACAACACCATGAGGCCCAACAGAGCAAATCAAATAGGCAAGGCAAAACATTAAAAGGAGAAGGTGAAAAAGTAAAAAGAGTCACCAAAAGGCCAATACCCTGTCAATAATGTCAGTATATATCAGTTATAACCAGCAATGTCAATGGATTTAACTCACCAATCAAGAGAAATAGACTGGTAAAATGGAATAAGAAGCAAAATCCAACAATATATTGTATACAAGAAACACACCTAGTGCAAAAAGAAGCCCATAGACTGAAAGTGAAAAGATAGAAAACAATTCTCCATGTGACAGGA
>NW_022900940.1:27849575-27855732 GCF_012274545.1 Fukomys damarensis
CACATCATACTAAATATGTAAGGTCACGTCTACATGGGTTTGATTACAGAAACTAATAAAGTATTCTCTAAATAATGAAAAAAAGAATAAGATAAGACTGTAAGAGCAAGAAGCAATTTAAATATGTTTGGGGACCATTTTCATCTCCAGAATTAAGGATTATTTTAATGTTACATCATTGCCTTTTCTCTTTTACTTTCCTTTTTAGTTTTAATTTAGGATTCACTATTTTTAATGTTCATACAGCGATTTCTTTAACTGAAATACCGAATAGTTTCTCTGGTGTGAAAAACTATAATAGTACACAGGATCCTAATGAGATAATTAATAATGTGAAATAGGAAGTAAAGGGCTAAAGGTAGGGAAAGGTAGGGAAAGTGGGAAGGGTGGGGAAAAGTTAATAAGGGAGAGGAAAAAAAATATGAGAAACTGAAAAAATGGAAATAAAGTGTTTGTAAATGGGGAGGGCAGGAGGGGGTGATAGGGGCAGTGACAAAGGGAAAAAATGAGAATCAAAACCTATTATGTAAAGGTACAGAATCCCAACGATGAATGTAACTGTATTGTATACCTAGATTGCACGAAGAAACTCAATAAAAAGAAAAAAAAATTCCTACTATAAGATTACAGAAGTGACATTCCAGTAATGGTTAAGTTTCCAAGGTCATGCACCTCCCAAGTAGGCCAGGCAAGGCTTGAACTTGGCAGTACAAAGTCCCAAAGCCTAGTGGCTGAACTGCTCGCCTCGGCCTAAGGAAGCAGAGTCCACATCCTCAGCGTGAGGAATTCTCTGCTTCCCTCCTCGCTCTGCTTAGCACTGCCCGCTTTCTCCCTTCCACGTGGAGTCCACTCCCTCTTTGTGTGGAGAGGGGTCGTAGTCAGAAGCCTTTACAAGGACACTGGCTCCAAGGCCTATAGGTGGGCGACCTGCCCAGCCTGGGGTGAATGGCGGGGACATATGTCTCTCTTGGCCGGCTCCATCCTCTCCTACCACCTCCAGTCCCAGCGTGACCATTTGTCCCAAATTGACCCTAATTAGGGAAGGAAAGGAGCGTCTCTCTGAAAAATCTGGAGGTGGGTGGGTGGCTGGCTGCCTGCCTTCCCCGTATCTGCCCACTTGCTCTGAAGGCATCTATCTGACAGGGGTGCCACTCCAGGGGAGGTGGCAGGAAGCTTCTTGCCATGGAAGCAACTGCCTGTGTAAAAAAAAAAAAGCTCCTTTAAAAAATGCTCAGCTTGGAACTGAGAGCTTGCACAGAATGCATCATGGCTGCTGTTATCTATTTATATCCCACCTACTTCCAGAAAGGATGTGAAGCAGCTTACAATGAAAACAAAGCACAGAGATAGTGGAAATGGGCAACCAAGAGACAGTGTGGGGCATTTCAGAGCAGCGAGTGGGTGGCGAGCAGCTGAAGGAGGTCAGGCTGCCTTGTGGGTAGGGGCCAACCCTGAGGTGAGTTTCCATTTGTATTTCCCTGCTTGACTGAATGAGGTATAGGAGTCCCCACAAAGCACTTAGGATGGTGGGCCCAGCTTACTGTTGCTGCTGGTGTCCCCAAAGCAGGTTGGACGGCGAAGGGCCCCAGAGGCCTGAGAGGAAGGACCCTTCCCTTGGGCTAGAAGCAGACCCTGAAAGTAGGACTTGAGCGCAGGTAGCTCATCCAGGAGGAGCCCACAGGACTGGGAAGAGGCAGCGAAAGGCTGGGGAGGAAGGTGGTCAGTGTTGATCATCATAGGGAGGGGCAACCAGGGCTTGGGCTTGCTGGGGAGCTCGGGGAGGTAGCTTAGGGAACACCTGAAAACCATCCTGTCCAAGTGACAAGGAGGCTGCAGTACGCACCACAGCTGCTCCCAGGAGTGTGGGTGTCCCACACGTGAGCCACCTGGCAGACCCAGGCCACATGAGGGTGTGTGCTTCAGGAGGGAGCAAGTGTCCTGCACTGTTTGTCCTGTCCCCTGAAGATTAAAGTGGGGGCTGCCTCACCTGGTTACCACATGAATCGGTGGGGGACGAGTGGGCTATGCTAGGACTCCTCCATCTTGGAAGGAGGGTCCCTGATCTGGGAGCACAGGAGCCCAGGTACGGCCATACATTGTGTCTTGACTCATGCACGGCTCAAAAGCCTCCTCAGCCAGAAAGATTCCCCACTCTGACCAGTTTTTCTTTTCTGGAGGTAAATGTTTGACTCATTCCTGGAAAATAGATACTTCCTTCTAACTCGTGTCTCCGATGGTGCCTGCTCCCCAGTCTACCTCAACCTCTGCACTCCTGATCGATAGGTTAAAAGATCTGCTCTTGGAGTCAGACTGTTCCAGTTCAAGTCCCTCCTCCACTCCTTGCTGAGTAGGAGGACAAGGGAAAATTATGTAGCCCTTCTATGCCTCGGTGGACTCCTCTGTGTGTGGGTAATAATACCTCAGAATGAGGAAAGAATATGCTTAGAGTAACTAACATGGTACACAGTTAATGCTTAATATTGGCTTTAATCATAGCAATAATGAAGACTTTTCATAAACTGTCAATTTCTCTCCATTATTTAGGTGAAAATTCTGACTCCTCAGTTGGCATTTTTGCAGGGCTTTTTACCTCCTTGCTTCCTACTCTCAATTCTGTGGCTCCTATTTTCTCTCTGCTTCTCCTTTAGACGTTTCCTACTTTCTCTGTCCAAGATATTCCTCCATCTCCTCAACCAGGACTCACTGACTCAGCTGGACACTTAGCCCAGTTTAGTGCCTAAAACATGGTTGGTGGTAATAAGAATTTCCAAGAGGCAGGGCTGGGCATGGAGCTCAGGGGTGCCGTGCCTACCTCCAAGCACAAGGTCCCATGTTCGATCCCTGGTACCAAAGAACTTCCAAGAGGCATAAATGGCTTGCCCCTCGGCACTGGTTATTCATCACTTCACTCCTGTGTCGTCAAAGCACCCGTCCCTGGGGTCTGTTTACACACGGAAGATGGAGGTGTAGGGTGTAGTGGGTGGCGTCTCCGTCGTGACACCGCTAGGCAGCCCCTGCCAGTGTCCATCATTTCATCCTTCCCGTCACCGGACAAGCAAGGGTGACAGAAGTTAAGTAAGCTGCTCACAGCCACAAAGCTGGTGATGCTGACTGAGCAGGATCTGAACTATGGGTGTAAGGGTCCAGGCCCTTGCTCTGACACAAGGCACTGCTTTCCACAGTCTCTGCTTCCCTCCCAGGTTCAAATGACACCTCCCTGAAAGGCATCCAAGCTTGTCCTGCTCTGTGTCCCGCTGCAGTCTAGAACAGAGCACCTGAGCGCAGCAGGGGCTGGGTTCGGGCCAAGCATTTCCCTCAGCCCGTCAGGCAAGCCCACGTCCACTTCGTGCCCCCAGAAGGCCATCCTGGTCTTGGAGCCCGCTGGCGGCGGCAGCATCATCATCACTGGGAGCCTTGTGAAACGCCCAGCCCTGGCCTGATGAGCAGAAACCGCAGATGAACAGGATGGCCAGGTGCCGCTGGTGTCCACAGAGAGCTGGGAGGCACCTCTGCTTCCAGAGGTGCAAAAGTCTCATCTGCTCAGGTGACCTGCCTATCGCCGATGCCATGGCCTTAGTGGCCCTGCGCCTCCAGCAGCCTGGGAAGCTGCTGGGCGTGTTTCAGTGCCACATTCCAGAGACCTCTGCGTCTGCCTCGCCGCCACTCCCATTTCACAGATGTGGCTGTGGCACAGCGTCCAGGGCAAGTGGCCCCACGCCTCCGAAATGCCTTCAGAGCACCTCCCCTCACTGTTCCCCTTTTCTCCCCTCCTGGCATCACCATGTCATTTTTTTATCCTCAGGACCTTGCATACTATTATTTTTCTAGCACATCAATCACAACCTACCAAACGCAGCAACATTTGCAGTTCTTTACAAATGCATTTCCTGGTATCTTAGGTAAGCAATGTAAGGCATTTGAAGAGGCCAGAACACCGCAGCGCCATCCCGTCATTCCTTTGTCAAATATCCGTGGAGAGCCTCCTATGTGCCACGAACCAGGAACGTCACCAGTGAATGCAACACAGGCAGAACCACTCAGAACAGCGGAGGGCCTCGCGACAGCGCCACTGCACATCCCAGAACAGCTGCGAATCCACCCCCACTGCCTATCTCACCTCTCGCGCCCCTCCAGCTTGGTTTCTAGCCATAGTGAAAGCCACGCTTCACAGCACAGTGGGGAGCGGAGGAGGCCACCCATCCGAGAGGGACAGGTCACCCTGTGTTCTTCCAGGCTGCTTGGGGTTTTTACACACACCACAGTGAAGCCAGAATCTGGCCCCATAACCCTGGCTGATTCAAGGGCCGGATTGGTAATTTAAACAGACTGACCTCACACCCCGTTGGGGTCCCGTCTGGGCTCTGAACAGGCAAGTGCCTTTCACAACTCATCTAATACAGTACTTCAGTGGCTTGATTTATTTGTACCAGACCAAAGTTTCAGGGGGAGCAGCAACAAATGGCTCCTAGCCTAGGAACAACAAATGGTCAATACCTAGCAGACATCCTACAATGGAATACAGGAAATGCTCAGTTAGTGCCTCTTGAGCAAACGCATGCACGTGTGACTGAACTGGGGAAGAATTCATCCTACACAGTGATTGTCCAAGGACTACCAGATGGAAGGAAATGGCTGCCGTCTCCCCATATGGGTGATACACGTTCTAGGCTAAATTTGGGAGGATGTCCCTGGCAGACCCAGGGCAAAGTATGTACACACGCATGCATGTGTGTGTGTGTGGTGTACGTGTGTATACACGAGAAAGGGCCTGTGCCCACAGCCCAGTGCCACTTACCGTGGTGTATTTACCCAGCTGGCAGAGTGAGGGGAAGGTTTCCTGGTGAGCTTTCCGGATCTTCTCTGTGAGATCATCCAGCTCAGCTGTCATCTCATAGCTCTCTGTGCATTCCTGCTTCGAAGGCTCCTTCTTTTTCTTGTTCCTGTCATTCCTGACAGCTGGAAAATGAGAGAGAAGGCAAATCAGAGGCCATTAATTGCTGGACCTGGGCTGCCTGCGCCAGAAGGCTCCTCCTCTTAGTGCTGCCTTCGAATCACTTGACATCTGGAACAGGAACAGCAAGGAAACGTGGGATAAACAGATGCCACCTGGGAAGGGACTGGGTATTGGACAGGCCACGTGTTAGGCCTGACTCTTTGGGTGCGTATGAGCCAGTCAAATGACAGGGAGACCTCAGGCACACCAGGGGACTGCGCCTGGCATGTGTCAGAGAACTTCCTGTGGGACTGGATTCGTTGAAGAGAGGAAGACTTTTCCAGAGCATCACTCCCAATTCTAGAGAGGAAGTCTTGAGAGACCTTGTGAGGAAATCCTTTGTGCCTGGAGGCAGGTCCTTGAACGCAGCCCCTGCTGCATACCAGTAATATTATTTCCCAGCTAAGCATTCTCATTTCTTTCTTGGCACTTTTGAAGAGATTTATCTTAGGGGTGATAGGATTGGTTTTTGTCCCTTCCTGTTTTTCTGCTTGCTAAACTTTCTGTGTTAACCATGTTGTCTTTTGTTATTTACAATGTTATTCGAAAACAGCATGAAACTCTCAGCCTGGAAAACCATCCATTCACCGCTCCCCAGTTCCAGGTCCTATCTGGCCTGCTGAGTCTGAGCAGGTGTGTGTCATCGGCCACTGTGTGGAGCCTGGCACACACAGGTGTGGTAGGGAGCCCAGGTGTCCTCCTGTGGTACAGCATCTCAGATGACTACAAACTGAGTGTAATTCAATGCTGTAGCCTCTGGCTAGGATCTCCTGGGGAGGAAACTGAAACACAGAGAGGTGGACAGGTGAAACCCAACCACGACCATGTGACCCTCCTCCAGGGAGTCCATGTTCCCTGGTGACCCAGGGGAGCTGGGCTGGACACTGCTGGGCTGTGTGTGCCACCGCTGTGACCAGGGAATCTGTGCTACAAAATGACCCAGGCATAATCTGATCTGCCCTAAGAGGATTTGGCCTGTGTTGCCTCGCAAGGGCACACCAGCTAGCTGAGAACTGGCAGCTCTGTCTTCACTAGGACAGTCCCCAGACCCTCTCTGGGGCAGGAGCTGAGGGACAATTAAAAGAAAGGGGGGGGAACTGGGGATGGAGGCTGAGGCAGGAGGATCACTGTGAGTTTGAGACCATCCTGGGCTACATAGTGAGA
>NW_022900940.1:27856002-27880863 GCF_012274545.1 Fukomys damarensis
GGGGTGGGGCGGGAGGGAGGAAAGGATAAAAAGGAGGGCAGGAGAATGGTACCGTGAGACCACAATGTAGAACCCCCTCACTCGTCCATGAGGACAAGCAGCAGGGGACAAGGGAAATGTTTGTGGGCATCTGGAACATTCCACTGGAAGATACGCCCATAGAATCTCATTTGATCCTCTTATCAAGTAAGCAATTTTAGACCCATTTTACAGATGTAGAAACTGAGCCCCAGTGCAGCTAGGAATGTGCCCAAGTTTATGCGGGTTCTTTCCTCACTTGCACCCACCCACCTATTTCCAAGGGAGAGGACATCTTTGAGAATCTCTCTCCTGGTGCCTTCCTTCCCGCAGGACCCTGAAATGGCACTGTTCTAGTCACTGGTGAAATGAGTGTATGACTCAGCCTCAGTGGTACCCTTTTGCAGCACAGAGTGGCCCTGATGGGATCAGACCCCTTCCAGGAGGTGCAGGAGGCATGGGGAAGGCACACAGGGCGGAGTCCTGGGTGGGGCGGTCTGTCATGAGGACTTGTGTTAGTCACGCAGAGAGAAGAGTTCAAGGCTCTGCCCTGTAGAAATGGGTGGACCTGAATCCCCAGAAAGTGTGGGCAGCACTGTGGGGCCCACAGCTGTCAGCGGTACAGGAAACCTGTCCTTAAAACGTGACACTTTCGGAGAAGCTGTCAGGCTGGGGCACCAAGTGAGCAGGCTGGTCATCCGTTCCTTCACTGTCTGGTCCATTCGTGCAGCTCATATTTGTTGAGCCTCTGCCATGTGCTGTGAGTGGTGGGGGTGCCACGGCGAAATCACAGGACAGCTCCTGCTGCCATGGGGCTCACGTACGGGGGGAGATGGGCATTAATCACACGATAACAGTGTCAGTAACAACAGTAAGAAAAATATCAGCATCTCCATTATGACGTGGAGTGTGAGGCATAAGCTGGAGGATTATTTATTGCAATGGTGAAAGTTACTGTAAGTTGCAGTTACCGTAAGAGATAACCAGGCACTCACGGGGACCCTGTACTGACAGACAGCCATTCGTTCCTCACAGAAACCTGAAAGCGTAGTGTCACCCTTCCGTCCTCTACTCAGATGGGAAAGTGGAGAAACAAGAGGGCAGGTGACCTTGCCAAGGCCGTGTGTCCTGTAGGTGATGCAGCCAGGTTCCGGACCCGGAAACAGCCCCTGCTCATCCTGCTGTGCCCTGCTGTGCCCGCCACACACAGAGTTGTCGAGCTCTGAGGGATGCAGCAGGAACAGGGACGGTGACAGGAGGGGAGACAAGCAGGCAGCCTGTGACTGCCCTCTGGGTGTTCAGCCACGCAGGCCAAGGCCTCCGCCCTTTTCACTCCCACCCGCATATCTGCGATGGACCTAGGGGCCCGACAAGCTGCTTTCAACGCCCCCTGGGCGCGAGTGGGGCGCCTGGCTGGGCGCGCACACCATCGCCCCGCCTCTCTGCTGCTTTCCATGCCCCTCCCAGGCCGTAACTGGCAGGCACAGGGTGGATTTCATGACCCTCCACGTTCCCTGGGTCAGTACAGCACCTGTTTTGTGAATGAGAAGGAGGCCCTGTGATGGATGTGGGGTTCCACCCGCTGTCAAGGCCCGTGCGCCACAAGACAAAGCTCATCTGAGCTTCTTGCTTCCACAAATTAAAGTTCTCACTCTCAACCCAGAGTCTGCCGAGGAATCACTACCTGCTTTCTACCCCCGCGGTAGTGGCCAGGAGGTGGATGAAGCGTCAGGGGAAGGGGGGAAGCCGAAGGGTCGTGAATGTGATTTATACACCTGATAGAACCCGGCCCGATGTTTGCAAAGCGTTTCTTGGACTAAAGGTGCTCCATAAAATATCAAGTATTCTCCTTGTGAGGGGCTAAGTGCTACAAATCAGATTTGGTGACATAAAAGTAACATATTTATGATCCACTATCATATTGCAAATGAAATGAATGTAATAAAAGTGTCACTTATACAAATACCTCTGATGTACGGATCTCGACCTATGAATATGAAAACAGACACCCAAGCACTTTTATTTGAATGTCTAATCATGGAAATAAATGAAGTCATGTTCATTTTAATGTGTGCACTTGTGCATGTATCTGGAATATTGATTCCCATGCACACAATAAAAATTTAATGCAAGAAACATGCAAAAGATGTGAATCTTGACTTGGACTCAGGGAGAGATGAAAACAATGCTTCACTAAATGTTCCTTTGTGTAAAAAAAAAAAAAAATCAGTGGCATTTTTTTTTGTCCATGAAGTTTTTTTACATTCAGTTTAGCAAAGGGAACATAATGGTCTATTTGTTCGTGCTTGAAAATTAAACCCTGAAATACGCACATCTTGACTCCTCAGCTCCTTGCTAAGTGCAAGAATAATGGGTCCCAGTTGGTGATTACAGCTCACTCGTTGTGGCGAGTGGGGGAAGGCCTGTAACTAACATCCGCATGCACTCACGAGGAAATACACAAATACAGTTTAATCTTAGTTCAAAACCCATTTTGTGCACTACTTATGTAAATGAACTACCATATAGATACGAAGGCAGGTGGATCCATTACTAATTGTCAGAGACACACTTTCCCCAAATTGAAGGATTTGGGGATCAGTGCTCAAGCATTTAACACTGCAGGTCTCAGTACAAAGGGGAGAACTGAGCTAAGTGAGTACTCCCTCCACAGACACGCTGGCTGGAGTGAGAGAAGAGAACCAGCCCTCCGTCGCCTCTAATGAGTCAGGCGCCTTTTGGACCAGCTGAAGGGCAGAACTCCTAAGAGTGCCTGTTGAATGGACAAAGTCCTCTTATTCCTCGGGACCTTGATTTCAGGATTTGTGAAATGGGCGTATTCCCAGGGACAGCTCCCATCCCCCAAAGTGGCAGCGTGAGTGCAAGGACTTCCAAATGCGGTGCCCAGGCCATACCACTGCAGAGGGGCAGGAAGACCAGTGTCCACTGTGCCAGTGAGCAAGCAAGGAGCATACTTCAAGTTTTCATAGGATATTATTTAAGTCTTGGGGGAAGACATTGTCTGGACATAGCATTTTGAGAGTTTAATAAGGATCTTTTAGCCTAGGATAGCTTCTTAAAGTTATTCAAGACAGTTACAGAAAAATCCCAGAGAGAACAGATATACAGATGCAAAATGCTTTCTTTTTGCGCAAGTGGCATGTAATGCTCATGAAAGTTTCAAAACAGTTCCCAATACATTCTCCTGCACTGGTGTGTCTAAGGTACGGAGATTCTACCCTGCTCAACAGGTCAGGGCCCCAAATTCTTCTCCTCCTGTGTCTGTGCGGGTGCGGGCTGCACTCACTGTTGGCGAGGCCCAGTGTGGGGACCATCCTCGCCAGGCAGAGGGTTTGGCGTTTAAAGGCTCCAGTGGGGACTGCAGACATCTTGCCATCAGTGGTGGTCTCTGGCAGCAACTTGCTGCTATTGATTATGGATTTGCCTAAACCTTGCCTGTAGGAGGTGAATGTGTCCTTGGCTTCCTGCCTATGACAGGGTTACTGAGAATGAAGGAGAACTGAAGAAGACCTCTGCGGATAGAATGCAGTTGAATGTTTAAAAAATGGACAATGAGACTGGCCTACTTCTTTTTAATTAGGCATAAACTCAGACTGTACAATCAATTCTTCTTACTTTTTAAAACCCCCAGTCTAGAAGAGTTCAGTACCCAACCCCATAATCTATTTTCACAGACAGGAAATTCTTTGCTTTGTCAAGTTAAAGCTCACTTCTGCTGCAGCCCTGCCTGTCCTCATGTATCTGAAAAGTTGCTTAGTGGATCATTTAACATTTTGAAAAAAGACAGGCAGTCTGCAATTCAGGAATCAATAGTCTTAAAATAGGGTCACACAGTATGGGGCAAAGAAGTTCAGCATGGACACACACACATCCCTTTACGTTTCTTTCATCAAGTGGGCACAGAATGCCTTTCAAAAGCATTCCATGATGGGGGCTGAAGGCAAAAAGAAATTTCTTGGTACCAGATGATTCCAGATCAGCTTGTGTCTTGTTCTGGGTCATGTGTATTCTGGATAGCAAGTTATGGGCTTTCAAATATTAAGCAACGCTATCTACTGTGATAAATTCTAACAGCCATTTAGAAATGAGAAGAAAGGAGCTAAAGGTGTAGGGAAGGTAGGATGGGTAGGGGAAGGGTAATAAGGGAAAAGAAAAAAATGTGAGAGAATGAAAAGATGGAAATAAAGTGTTTGTAGATGGGGAGGGGAGGAGGGGGTGAAGGGAGGGCAGAGGTAAGGGGAAAAAATGAGAATCAAGACTTGTCATGTAAAAGTACAAGATCCCAACAATGAATGTAACTGTACTGTATCCCTGAAATGTACCAATAAATTCAATTAAAGCTGAAAAAAAATTCTAACAGCCAAATTTTTCATTTCCTATTGTTCTCTAAACCCAATTAATTTTCCACAAATGAACTAAACTTTTCCTTGATAGTCTCATCCTATATTTTCTTTAAAAATCTTTTCAAAATAGAAATGTGATTTTTCTCAGCTGGGAAAATTTTTGAAAAGTAGCAGTTTTGGGACAAGAAGAGAAAGAGGGCCCAGCTGTGCTAGCCAAGACTATTCCAGAACCACCCCTGCAGCTGAAAAAGAGCCCAGGCAGGACCAGCAGTTATCTGTTGATACCACAGGCGACCACAGATCCAGGAGAGAGGCCAATGAGCCTTGAAGTACAACTCATTTGATCTGTGGTCTTGTGCATGAAGCGAGTGCTTACTGTTTCAAGCTACTGAGTTTCAGAGTAATGTTACGCGGCCACAGCTAACTGATACACAGTTATGAAAAGAATGCTTTTACATAACAGCAGCACATACTCATATGCCTTCTCACCCCAAAGCATATTTGAATCAATAGTGCCTTTTGTTCAGTAGTGAAGGTAAGAAAGGAAACAATTGGTCATTTCTGCAAGCTAAAGTCCCAGATCCTGCTAATATCTATTACACCCCACAGAAATGATGGAACTGTATACTGTGAATCTTAAACAAGGCGAAGGGAACACTAGGCAAATGGAAAGGGCACTGGTCTAAAATTCCAAAGGCTTGTATTTTAGTTCTACCAACTGATTACTGAGGGACTACTTTTATCTAAAAAATGAAAGGATTAACTTTTGCCCATCACACACATAACTCTTAAGTACATTCGGATGTGACATATACGGATAGAGTTCAACACCAATTCATTTACTCAACAAATATTTTCTGCATCCCAGAGCCAATAAAGATACTGACTAAAATAAAGATTGTGTTTTTCCACAACAAATGAAGTGCACTTGACATAGAAGGTGTGATCTAAATATACAGTTAATGTTTAAACAAAAAATACATTACAGTAAAGACACACTGCTGTTATTCCCTCTTAACATCCTCCCCTTGCCTCAAACACACTGTTCTGGTCACTTCTGAAGCAGTTCTGAAGTCCTGTTTCAAGAGTGTCTTTACAAGTATGACAAAAATAAATTCACTGAATACTGATGCCAAGTGTCATCTGACGGAAAGGCAGAGCTGTAAAATTACAGTGGGCTCTTCATCCACCTAACTCACTGGATCTGGGACCATGCAACTTTTACCTCTTCCCCAATGGTAATTGTTTCGATTAGATTCAAAACATTGAGAGAGCCACAACAGTGCAGCTTAAAAGACACTCATGAAAGTAGAATTCTAGAATTGCTTCAGAAGAAGGCCAAGAACAATGGAATAAGTGCATTTAAAGGGAAGGGGAGTATTTTGAGGGAGATTAATAGCAATATATATATATATATATAGATGTATATATTGTGGGGGGGTACTGGGGATTGAGAACTCTTGCACTTGTGAGGGAGGCAGTGGAACCACTGAGCTAAATCCTCAGCCCAGCAACGTATATTTTACTGTAATGCAATACAAATTAAACATTCACTGAGGTTTTTAATCACACTTTTTATAATATAGAATATGAGTTTAAGATACACGGAATTCACTGAAATGTGAAAATGCTAAGGTAGCAGTGGAAGAAGGAAGGGGAAAAGAAAGAGGAGGATAAAAGAAAGAAAAGGAAGAGAAAGCAAGGAGGGAGAAAATGATGAAGGTAAAGAGGAAAGCATTTTTATCCAAGGCAAGACCAGTGCACCAGCCTGATGCTTTTTAACTGGAGATTAAGGGCAAGACAGAATGTAGGTAACTAAATAGGTATACATTTTCAATGGGTTCTCCTATACCAGGACTTTACCTCCAAACTTGGATTAATAAACAGATGTGATTATCTTCACTTTCTTTAGGACTGAACTTCTTAGATACTGCCTGACCCACCTGATGAATCTCTGCACGAGCTATCCATGTGTCGATGGGCATCTGAGAGAGTTAGACAAATGGCTGCAAGCTTTCCAGATGTTTGCTGAAGACCCTATCTAGGGTAGTCATGTGGCGAAGCTCCTGCATATTGTTAAGTATATTTTGTAAATGAATCATTAGAGAAATGGTATAGATGTGGGTCCTTGAGTATTCATATTACATATTTACTCTAAATGAAAAATATACCATGAAAAACTCTCATTTGATAACATTCCAAGTAGTTTATACCAGTCTGTATACCCCCTAAGGGATCCTCAGTGAGATTCCTGATGCACGAAAATTTTTCTAAGGTCTTCAGAATCAACAATGTAATTCTTGTTCAGTATGGCTATTGTTCTAAATACATTCTTCTGATTTCACTTTTTGAAGAACTGACAATTTATGTATGAAATATATGGCAGCCCCCTACTGGGTATAATTAGTCAATTAACCACAACCTTTCTCAAATTGGGGATTTGAAGCGTCTTTTAACTGAGAATAGAAATATTCCGTTAATCCATCTGGCCACTCATTTATTTATTCACATACCCACTCATCCATTTGTCTATTTATCCAGTTCTTCTGCTGGCCACTCATTCATCCAGCTAAAAAACTGTTCATTCTTCTTCTATATAAGCATCCATCTGTACTATTTATTCATCCACTGATTACTGTATCTACCTGTTCATTCATCCATATATCCGTCTACTTGCCCACTAACCCATCCATCCCTCTACTTATTTTTTCTTCAGTCAAGATAGCTACTGAGCATCAAGTAACTTATCAGGCACTGACCAGCATTAAGGAAACAACAGACAGTATTGTTTCAAGAGATTTGCATCCCAGTAAATAACAGTCATCTGAACAATTAACTACCATGAACTAAGGTGGCTGCCAGAAGGGAGATACTCATTTATCTATCATTCAAGTAATAAGAATACAAAACCCAAGGAGTAAGTCATGAAATTCACAGATGAAGGAGCTGATCATTTAACCTCTGTGGTCACAAAAACATCACAGGAAAGAGCAGTCTTGGGCTGAGCGCCCTAAAAGAATTGCAATAGGCTTTATTCCTTCAGTATCCTCAGTGCATATCCCCACGGAAGATACCTAATAATATTTCTTTTGCTTTTTTTTTTTGTTTTGTTTTTGAGACAGTGTTTCCCTATGTAGTTTATGCTAGCATTGATCCTCCCGCCTCTGCCTCCTGAGTGCTGGGGTTACAGGTGTGTGCCACCTTGCCTGGCATCAATTATATTTCTTAAATAAATGGGGCCTGGAGGAGGAGGAGTCATTCTGAAGGGAGGGGGAACAAGGTACACAAATGCTTAGGGGTTAGAAACAACACAGCCACACAACAGGAAGGTAGCCCTGTAATGGCCTTAAAGGATGAGGTCTTACTTGAAGAGGCAAAAGGTGAGGAAGAACAGTCTAGATGTGACAGGGATGAGGAAATGCTCATGTATGGGAGTGACTACATCATATTGAAAAAGTGAGGGCTGAAGACTGGGGAGGAGGAAAGACCGGGTTGGCAAAATAAGGAAGGAAAGGAGGAGGGATATGGAAGGAAGTTCTGCAAGGAACACTGTGTAGATGACAGACTGAATGTGGAGTGAAAAATAAGACTACTGAGAAGTAACCCCCGTCTAGGTACCACACACAGATAGAAATTCGGGTAACCAATGGGGCGTAGGGAATCCATTTGGGGGCAGGAAAGCAATGAGTTTGGTTTGAGGAGAAGTGAATCAGCAACCCAGGCTGCAACTCCAGAGACTTTTAGAGAGATGGTACCATGCTTTGCTCAGAGAACAGCCCTCAATGTAGACTGTCTAGAGGTCAAACCGTAGAGATGACTTTTGAAGTCATGAGAGGAGATCAACAGTCTGAGAGAGAAGAAAGGACAAGAGGTCCACGAACTGATCCTGGGGAGTGGCCAGGAGCCCAAGGGCAAGGAAAGTGGATGACAATGACGGCAGCAGACGGATGGGGGCAGCATGCAGAACGATAAAGAACCACAGAAAGCAACGGAGAAAAGAATGTGAAGCAGTGGCGGCAAAAGCAGCAACCTGGCCCAGCGTCCACTGCGGCCGCCAGTCAGCAAGAGTGAGGAAGGAGCAAAGCTCATTGGTCTTGGCAACGGAGAAGGTGATGACGTTCAAGAAAACATTTCCACCAGTGCACGGAGGATGAAAGCCAGATGGGCCGTGGGGGACAGGCGGCGGAAAGTTAAATGGGAGGCAGAGAAAGCCCTTCAAAAGTCAACCTAGGAAACAAGCTTGATCAAAGCACTGAAAACAGGTAACCAAGCCTGTACAGGAGCTCAGGAATATAACTCATGTTTACCATCACGCAAAGGCTCTATGAGACCCACTGGTGGACCCCCAGGGATCAGGGAGACCTTGGAAGATGCACTCCCTTCAGAACTATCTACGCAGACATCCAAACCAGGAGGTGGCTTTGACTGTTCAGAGGCTGGAAGATGGAAGTGCTGTCCAGCGTGAAGACAGGGCAGGTCTGCAGGTCTTGGGGAAAACACCAAGGCAGCCTGGATACAAGGGATAGGGTGGGGCTGGCAGATCAGGCTGGAGGCCGGACTTCAGCTCATGTTTCACGTACGATCTCGTGAACCTTGCAAGGCGACTTGGGTTTTAAGTTCATTGGGGTGGCTGTTGGTAGTAATATTAGATAGGTCAGCCCATTCACAGTAAAGAGATAACTGGGGTAGAGTGACGGAGGAGGTGGTTGCTAGAAACTCCAGGTGAAAGAAGAGGTTGTTTGAACTAGGGAAGGGATGTGGGGTAAGGACGTGTGACAACCTCACTTCCAGCTTGCACCACAAAGAGGGAGGGAAAGGGTGTGCGGGGCTCCAGGTGCCGTGTGCCACCCCAGTGGGAAAGTGCAGTGTGAGCCACACGCAATTGTCAGTCTGGGTCTCGGGCTGGGAAGTGACTGGCTACACAGAGGGCCTCTGGAGAAGTCCACGGATGAAGGGGATGGTAGTAATGGAAAGTGAAAGGGTATTTCTCACTCTTTCTGCATTTTTTATCTTTCAGCTCTTGACTCTTGACTTCTAGGAACTAAATGTGAAAGAGACAGCATTTGGAATGTGACATTTAAGCTGCTACTGTGTGTCAGATGCGGACCTAGACTTGGGATAGAGCAGGAAATCAAAGCAAAACTCTGCTTTCATGGAAATCGTGCGCGCGTGCGCGCGCGCGCGCGTGTGTGTGTGTGTGTGTGTGTGTGTGTGTGTTTGCGCAAGCACATGTGTGTTGGAAAGAGAATGCAATGCCATGTGAAACCAAAGCACAGAGAAGAGAAATTTACCTACAAGAAAACACTGACCATTCCTTGCCCTTGTCTGAAATGCTAAGATGGGAGAAATTCCAACCCACCGTGGAAACTCAAGGTCCAAATCTCCCTGTTATCGACTGATTTCTCCAATCATTAGTTTGATATACGATCCTGCTTCTCTCATACCTCCCTCAGCTGTAAGTACTAGCGTAACAGGCAGTATCACTTCACGCTCACCCCCAACCCATCGGAGCTAGAGAAACTTCCTCCCTGCACCACGCCAAGTGCTTATCAGCATTTAATTCTGTCATCACTCTTAATTCTATAGCAAGTCCATGTAGTGGGTGATATTATGACTCCTTCAGTTACACACGAAGAAACTGAGGCTAAGTGACCTCAAAGGCCACAAAATCACCAATCTATGGGAACAGGATTTGAACACACATCGGTCCTATTCCAAAGTGATATACTGCTCATAAAATAATCCTTAGAAACATTTGCCTTTTATGAAAGATTAGTGTTCATAGTAGTGATGTAATGTGGACTGTACCTAAGAAATTTTTCTATCTGGCCTTGGCTGTCCTGAATGCCATTGAGGGGTCACTCTCAGGCCACACATTACTAAAAGAAAATATTAAAAAATAAAACAGCAGGGGGCTGGGGATTTAGCTCAGCGGTTCGGTGGCCTGCCTTGCAAGCGCAAGAACCCGAGTTCAATCCTCGGTACCATAAATAAACAAACAAACAAACAAACAAATAAATACATACATAAAACATCAGAAGCCACAGCCCCCAAGTCAGACAGGGAAAATGAAGTGTGAGCCGGAATTGTTGTCACCTTAGCTTTCCCTGGGGTGAATTTAGCAGTTTCTCAATATAAATAAATAGATCATTCCCAATTGCCCCACCTGTAAAGGATTGCTGGATCCTATTTAGTTCACAAAAATCCTCTTACCACCCTATAGAGCTTCAATTCTCAGGTATTTATTTCTCTGGAGAGGCAACAGGAGAAGAAAGCCAGCCATCTTTACCTTTCTCTACATAGCTTAGAGCCACACACTGAGCTGACTGATATTAACAGAGAATCCAGTTTCTACTCCCAGGAATGCTTCTGCTAAGGGGTCAAAACAATGCAAGTCCAAAAAACACACAAAATGTTCCCTCCTGAGCACCACAATTCACTTCCTCCACCCTCCCTCTAATACCCACACCACACACTGAACAGGCCTTTTCCCCTTTTAATCAAAAGGACATCTGCTGCTGCCTTCTAAGGGAAAGAGAAGCCTCCAGGGCTTGCAGAGAGCAAAGACAACATCTAGAACCCAAGTAGTAGAGAAGAATGGCTGTGTTCTCCAGCCACCCACTTCACAGTTCCTTCTAGGGGTGGAAAATGAGTGTCAGAAGCATTTGGGCCGGGCGCTGGGCAACTTAGTGAGACTCTCTGTGGGGAAGCAGGGAGGGGAGGGGAGGGGAGAGGACAGGAGGCCGGGAACACAGCTCAGTGTGAAGGTCCCGAGTTTAGTATCTCTGGTACCACAAAATAAACAAAGGAATGAATATTAAAAATTGAAAGAAAGCAGCGCCGACAGGTGAGGAAACAAGCACAGTTGGCCTCTTTATCTAGGAGTCCACGTGTGCAAATTCAACCAATCATAGATGGAAAGATTTTAAAACTGCATCTGTACCGAACATGTACAGACAATGTTTTGCAATCATTATTATTCCTTAAATGGTCTGGTAATTAAATAGCATTTACACTTGTATTATGTGGAATAAGTAATTCAGAGATGATTTAAAGTACACAGGAGGGTGTGCATAGATTATCTGCAAATAATATACTATTTTATAGAAGGGAATGAAGCACGCTCAGATTTTGGTATCTGTAGGGGTCTGGGACATTGAGGGATGGCTACGCTGTAGCTAACTGGTAGCAGAACGTATTGCTTATGTTTGGGAAAACGGTTTTCCATAAATTAAATATATACGCAGGAACAGGTGTTTGCCATTCATTCACATTCATTCAATATTAGCCAAATATCAGGAGCCTACGCCATGTTGTTGTGGGCACTGCAGGGAGGGCTGGTGATGTCCATGGTGAAAAAGGCAGATGTGCTTCTTCTCGAGGTCACATCTAGACCTGGGTGGGGTTGGGCCAAACTATTCCCACAAAATTTGGGCCACGAAGAAATGTTTTAGGCTTCAGAGGCCTCCATGGTCTCGGTCACAAGGACTCAACTCTGTCCTTGTCAGACAAAAGGAGCCAGGACTGTTTGTCACCATATGACGATGCTTTAAGAGGACTTTCTTTACCAAAGCAAACTGTGGGACGGGTTTGACCCACAGGCTGCCATTAGCCAACTTGTATGCTTTTTTAAAAGTCCCCAATTGATAAGAAGTTAATTGTGTGATAAATCTAAGTTAAGGAAGAGAGTAAATTTAACAAAAAGATAACATGCCCCACGACTCATATTTTTTCATTTTATTTCAATCATTAGTAGATATCCATTATTTTTTTCTACAGTGCAGTGAGGCCATACCCCTACACCTGCTTTCTTTCAGGAAACCTCATTTTCCCCCCAACAGCGGCCCAAGTACGCCCAGACCACTGGTCTAGAGGTGGCTGCAGACGCCGCTCATCTAACCACACAGATCAGTGTGTTGCAACAGCCCGAGGACCAGCTCGGGGAGCAGGGCAGCAGACACCTGCGGCTGTGGCTTCTACTCAATCACAGAAGGGCCAGGGAGGACGAGCGGCCAGGGAAAATCCTCACAGGGAAGATCTGACACGGGTAGCAACTGACAGGGCAAAGGACTTTCTAGGCTGAGGGAAAAGCACAAGGAAAGATTTCATAACAAATACGAGAGGGTCAGGGACCTGAGGTCGTGGTGAAGGGTACAGGAGAGACGTGAGGGACATTTCAGCCTCACAAGGCCGGGTAAGAAGGCTGAGCCTCCAATCTGCCAGTTGTAGTGAGGACCCAGTAACCATTCTTACAAATGCATTCAACAAATTGTGTGTCGACACGGAACATCTTTCTGGGGCAGAAGTTGCCAAGCTTGAAGGGACACAGGAACAGAAGATTTGAAGCACAAGGTTTACGCATTGCTCTGGGGTCAGAGTTGGAGTTCTTCTGAAAGTCTTCCTTTATAAAATCTCCAAAATGACTATACAACTAACCGTTCCTTTGGAAAGGAATCTTGTGAAAAAAGGGACCCTCACAAGTTTAATTCGTGCAGAAACAAAGAGGAAAGGGAGAGAAAAAACAGGTATTCCCTTAAAATGTTATTTTCTACCCTGTCCATCATTCTCCAAGAGACACCGTGCATGAGTGCCAGGGACAAAGGCCACCCTCTGACGTGGAGTCTCCCATCCAATGAAAGTCAGCAAGAGTTTAGAGAGCCAGAATGTTCTCAAGACAGCAACTAACAGAGTTGTATTTTATTTGCTTAAATCTTTCCTTGAAAAAGAAATGCAAAAACAGCAAAAAACCATCTTCTCCATGGAACTAAAACTTTAACTATTTGAGCACTTTGACTTTTCATTCATTTCATAACATTCACGAAGTGAGTTACAGTTACAGCCTATCTTCCTTTACAGCGTTTGTTTTTCATTCTAAAGCTTCAAATCACGGAGTGACACCTTATAGCATGTGCTACTTTATCCACTCCTGAAAACTGGAATATTTATACAGATGTCAGTTACGGAAAACTCAAACATACCTAGAGGTCACAATATAACGAGCTCCCATTCATTCAACATCCAGCTTCAACGAAGAACTCACGGTCAGTCTTATTTCCTCCCCACTCTCCCCAGACCATTTTGAAGTGAACCCCCAGAATTAAGTGCTTTCATCCACAAGCACTTCAAAATTCTCTTTCATAACACCCTTGCTCATTTTAGAGGCATGAAGCGATCCCTCCTTCATGGAGATTTTAGTGGGGAGACAGGTCAAGAGGATTGACATAGAAACCTGAGGGATGGTGGGTGCCCACCTGACCTCAGCAGATTCCGAGGAGAGGTGGCTGTCTTGTCCTGGAAACATGTGGGACACAACGTGCTGAGGCCACGCTGTGAGGATGTTCTCTTCCCCACTACCATGTCTGTTCCACTTAACAACCAGGTTACCGTTAAGAGCTGGCAGCCCATTCCCCCGCCCCAGCCATTGTCACTAACATACGGCCTAACTATCCATATACTTAAGCCTAGTCAGACCTTAAGCTGGACAGGAATGCTGAGCTCTAAAATAATATTTTTCTCATTAATTTTTCTAGACTTTCTCTCCCCTGCCCAGCCTGTTTCCCTATTTACCTCATAATCTTTTGACCAAATTCGGGAAATTGCACAATGGTTGGTCTTCTCTAGGAAGTATCATTTTCTATCATAGAGACTATTTTTTTCTGCCCTGTATACTAACTGCAGAGGGACTCGTGGTCAACTATGATTATTAGCTTTGCTGTCTTATCCCAGGGCTCTTGCTCACATCCACATTTAAAAACAGAAGACAGTCGGTGGACAAAGAGAACTTTTTAAGGATGACTCCTGACTTTAAAAAGTAGCCCGTAATTACAAAACATGGTTATTAAAAAGTGCCTGGAGCTAACTGTCTTCAAAAGGAGGAAAGCAGTGGGTGTGGACTGAGAGCCCCTGCCCCCTTGGAACTACTGCTGATTCACGCATTTATGAGAAAGAGGTTGAAGACATAATTAAGATGCTAAGAACCATTCAACCTGAGATATCTCCACCCTGGGATCCCTGCAAAGTCTATCCTGCAGCTCATTTGAAGAATTCCTCAACTCTGGAGCCCTCCTCTTACTCTCCATGTGTCATGAAATCCATGCCCAAGCCCTCCACTATCGAGGATATATAATCAGAAGTCTCCAATCTCCATCTGTAGGCAGATTTTGCCCTTTGGATGTGGCCATCAGATTGCTGCTGGACATCTGTAACACCTCACAATGACCCTCTCCTAAAAGGGCCTTTGGCTGCCCCTTTAGGATTCCTTCTCTTGTGTGGCCATCTCACTGACTGACAGCATGACCCATGGGTGCACATCCCAGATGAGCGAGGTAGGCCCACCCCTCTTTCTTCTGTGTCCAACATCTCTCACATCCCACTACTACCATATGAATTTGCAGGAGGATGACGCCTTTAGGTCAGAAAGCAAGCCTTCACCAGACATCTCTGGATCCTTGATCTTAGACTTCACAGCCTCCAGGACTGGAAGAAATAAATTGCAATTGTTTGTAAGCCACTTCATCTACAGAATTTTTGTTATAGCAGCCCAAATAGACTAAGAAATGTAGGCAGGCAGGCTGGCAGACAGACAGACAGACAGGAAACACACCCTTTACTCAGGGCGCTAGGAAGGTACATGATGTCCTAAGAACTATTTTCAACAGTGTAGACAGATTCTACAGCCAAAATCTTAACTACAATGGGATTTAATTTCTACAACTTTATTTAAGTGACAATTTAACTCACCTTATTTAGAGCACTATAAGAAAGTACTCCCTCTTGTGCTTGGGATGCTTCCCTTAACGGTAATGATTCTGAACCTACTACCTAGAGATGTGCAGAATTTTTCTGCAGTGATCATACAGAATCAGTGTACAAAGAATCTATTCTGGTGAGATCACAGTAAAAGAAAGAGATGGACTTAAATCTCAGCTCTGTGGCTTTAGTAGATGTGTAAAGTTGAGTGATTTACCTGGACTATCTCAGTGTTTGTTGCCAAAGAATGGTAATGATAAAGAATGGCAGTGACCTCACAGAGGTGTCAAAAAGAGGTGGCGTTCAACAAATGGCAGCCAACTTTATACTTTCTTTTTTCACAAGGTCCCTGAAGTAGTTTAGAGCAAATATTTTCCCCCTTTCATCTGATTTTTCTCTATGATTTTCTAAGGTGTTCAGTGACATCTCACAGCACACAGCCTCATGACCTCATGCTGTCCTGGTCAATCTGCTTTGGATAATGTTCAGTTCTATATAACTTGCCTCTTAAAATGTGGTGCTCTGAACAAAAACCAATGACGCTTCATGGTATGTTCTGATCAGGGCCAACTACAGGGGTAGTTCTGGTGGTTTTTCATGATCTGATTGGTCAAATGCTTTAAGGAGGAAGACATGTTATTATCCAGAGTTGGTTTGGACAATCATGTGGTCATCAGATCTTCATCTGGTCTTCCTCAGCCTGTATGTCCAGTGATTTAGCTGAATGGGAGTCAGGACTTGTTTTTTTGTCTTTGTTAAATGGTATCTTTGTGCTAATGCACCATTCACTTCTGCTTAGATCTTCAGGAAACCAGATGTTCTGCAGCTTGTATTTGCCAAGATCAGACTGAGGACCAGTTTTGGCATGTAACTCTGTCTAACCTTTTCCCTTCCCTCAGACCTAAACCTCTTCAGTCCTCTTTGTTCTCCCCACTGCCCCCAAATATTCTTCACCAAGAGCACAGCATGAAAGGAGCTCCTTCAGTGCTCTTGCCTGTGGGGCCATCAGGTTTTGACAGCATTTTGTACCTGCCAGATCATCAAAGTAAGCTGCATACCATAATAGAAAAATTTATAATTACTAACCGACTTAACTGAAATCGGATCTAAGCCACATATATAAAAATGCACTACTTACTTTCCAAAGCAAGTCAGTTCTTTTGAAAAAAATATAGTAAACATAATCAGCTAAGTATTAGGCTCTAAATATAGTTATGCCTCCTCTATATTAGATATCTTGTGGTGTATCCTAAAACATCCTTAATATCAGACGCTGCTATAATAGATACTGGAAAATATTTAGAAGGAAAATGTGGTATTTTTCTGGGGAATGTATATGAAAAATGGGAGAGAAAGCAGAAATTATTAAAGAAACTCAAGAAAGAACTTGGCAGCCTGTCACTATTCACTAGGTGCATGGATAACATACATTAAAAGGATTCAAAACTTGCTGTTTCCTCACCATAGTTATTTTGGGGGAGATGATGTTTCCTGGTAAAGTTCCATTTGGATCACAAGAAGGAAAAAATAATGCATAAGAGACAGGCAAAGACTTAGAATGTACATTACATTTAAAGGAATGAGTATACCCAAGACCTTCCCTCAGCTCTGCCTTAAAATCAAGGGAATATGAATGCTGGTCCTTCTGTATTATTCATTACATAATTGCTGTGTTTTATTAGAAATATGATCTATTATAACCTTGAATGGAGTACATTAAATGACATTGAAAATTAGATTATTCTGATTATTAGAGAAGTGAGAAATGTGCTAAACATTTGTAAGACTGATAATCAATCAGAGTATCCATTTGAGTGTAATAAAAATCAATCTGGAGCCAGTGTGTTTAAATCTAATTTTTTAAGCATGACATTTTCCTCAGAGTTTCTTTCTAAAATGTCACCATCTTCTAAAACAGTGATTGATTTTGTCTCTAGGGAAAAGCACTCACTCCAATTACTTCACCCACTGCACACAAACCATAGTCTACTTCAAAGAAAAGCCCAATGAATCACAGTAATAACAATATATTTTATAGGGGCCACAGATTTACGTCACTCAAGCTAGAAAGTCACCCTTCTTCTTCTCCTGGGCTCAAACAGATAAAACATGTAACTAAGACCATACGTGGCTCTCTACTTTCTTCTAACAGAAGTAAGGGATTTTCATACTGGGTTCCATTTTACCTGGGGAAAAAGATAAAACTACACTGGCTTATGTAAAATTAATACTCCTCTCACATCTTTTCAGAGGAAAAAAAAAGCGATATAACTTCATCTTAATTTACCCTTCCAGCCACTCATCTGCTACCCTTCTTTCTTTTCATCTTTCGTTTCTCCATCCAACCATCCATTCATCCACCTCTACATATTCATCTACCTATCCACCCACCTTTCCATCCATCCATCCATCCACCCATCCACCCACCCACAATCACTGAACTGCAGGGGAGGTCACCAAGAGACTGGCAGCTTGGGGGAATACATGCTTCTTTCTTTCAAGTATGTTCAAACACACACAAAGGAAAAACGTTGAACTGATTCTGCATTCTATATAGGGTTCACTAAGGTGACACAAATCAGAATGACTGCCCCCAAATTCATTTTGGACTATTATTTTGGTACATGGGCATATTCACATTATAAGATTTTGGTATCTTCCTGATAACAGGAGGGGAGGGGACATTTGCCAGGACCAAATACTTAGAATTTATTGATGGCATTTGCTGGTACCACATACTTGATAAGCCTCAGTTCACTGGGTTCCCAGTACCAGGAGGGCACTTCTGCTTCCCCTGGGGTTCTTGTATTCTGAGGTCTTTCCCTAGGGTGATGCTCCTGGCTCTTCTCCTCACCACTCTCTTTCAGCTTTTCAGAGGAGAGTCTTAACTTGGGGAATCTCAGGGAAGGCACTTAGTATTCCGAGCTCAAGCTCTTCTAGACCTTCTCCATGCCCTTCTAGTCTGCAGGAAGGGCACATGGACCTGTTCTGCAGGATGCAGAAACTCTGAGGAACAGACTCGGACGCCTTCAGACACCAACCCTGCCTGTGACCAGGCAGTTAGAATCATGACATTTACAACTTTTAACCCCATCCTCTAATAAGCACATGGCAATGTAAATTCATCCATACCACTAGGAAGGAACATTGTACTGCCATTACAACACTCTTTTCAAAGACTATTCAATGATACAGGGAAATAATCACGGCATCAAGCTAAGCTAAAAAACGGGGTCAGAAAAATCTGAATGTGCGTGTGCACACAGACAAAGAATAAAGTAAATCAATAACAAACTTATTTCTAGGATGTGAGCTTAACTGTGATTTATACTTTCTACTCTTTAAATTCCAGGACTTTCCACATAGTCTTTGGTGACTCTCTGCTGCTTCAGTTATTGTTAAAGGTACATGTTTGTTTGTTTTTCACTTAAAAGAAAGTCACTTTTCTGTGATGTTAATAAGGTTGTCAGACGAGATGATGACTCTCAGAAATGAGTGGCTGGAATTTTTCTTTCCATCTGGTTCCTGCAGCTTTTTCACAGATGGGTCTGAAGGTGTGAGGGGAAGAATGGTGGCTTGGGCCTTTGGAGAACAGCCACTCCACATCACACAGGTTAAACAGCCTCCACCAGGTTCTTCTGAAGCTCAGAGCTCAGGGGGAAGACATGGCAGCGAACCACAGCAGGCCATGAGGTCTGACCCAGGCAGAAGCCCGAGCCACATGGGGCACCTCTGAGAGAAGGGCCTAAGCAGATATAGAGATCTCTTGTGATTCAGTAGTGTCCATCACTGCTATCTTCCTTAAAAGCACAAAGCATACCAAGCAGGAAATCTGTAGAGAATAGAACAAAACCCCCCAATTTCTTCTGTGTCTTAAAACCAACAGCTCAGGCTGTTCCAGACTGCTTCTTGGAGAGTTGACCACAATTTAGGAAAAAGTCTATATATCCCAGAGAGAGGAAGGGGAAAGAGAAGCAGCTGAAGATGCTTAGGGACGACGGTGGCCCTTTGGAGATATCGCCTACAACGTGATTCTCAGGGGCAGCACTTTGGGGAAGAGGTGAGGAAGGACCATGTGGAACAGGCCAGACAACAGTTTCACCTGTTTTCCAAACTCCAGGTGGGCTGTTATGCCACTTACCAACAGAAGAAAGAAGAGAAGGGGTCTGATTTTCAAGGAAATATTGGTGTGAATGTGACAAAGGACACAGGCCACAAAATGAACTAACTGAAGCAATCTTTCAGGAGGTACAGACGGAGTATTCTTTATATGAAACATTAGTGACTTTCACAAGTTTTAGGTTTTGTATTTAAAAATATTTTTGAGTATTTGTGTATGTATCATGCACCATCTTGGGGGTGGACCCAAATCTAAATGAGAGATTAATTTATGTTTTATACATACCCTTCACATATAGTCTATAGATCATTTTGTACAGTATTTTTAATAAGTTTGTATATTTCACTGCAACCTTTCACATGAGGTCAGGCATAAAATTTTCCAGTTGTCACATCAACACTCAGAAAGTCTCAAATTTTGGAGCATCCTTTGGAATTGGGATGCTTGAAATGTATGTAGTTCATGGACAGGCTATCTTCTAAACCAGATGTTCGGCGGCTAGGTTCCCAGAGTTCCCAAGCAGTAAGAGAATCTTATCAGTGCCTAGGAAAAGCTACTTCCTTTTGAAAGAACAAGAAAATACTGTTTAAGAAAATAGCAACATAGGCTCACTGAAGACAGTTTGGAAAAGTATGGGAGTTTGCACCACCTCCTTTCTCTGAGCATCGCACTTGAGTGTGTCCTGTATCCCTGTCTGCAATAAACCTTCTCATGTCTCTTTTACTGATTTACCTTCTAAACTCACTTGATATTTTCTTGGCTTTTGTTCAAAACAATAGAAAAGAAAATATAACACTGAAACAAAAAAGAAGCTTGCAAAAGAAAATATAAACATGGATTAATCCATGTTCCAATAATAAGTGGTTAAGTTTTAGAAATAAGCTCAGTTAATACTTTGATTTATTGTGTTCTACTTTTTTTCCATTTTTTTTTCCAACATAGGTCATACAGTACCCAAATTATCAGCAATTTAGCATTGTGGGTATTTCCCCATGTCATTAAAAAGCCTTTGGAAAAAGTGACTGTAATGACAGCACAAGGAGTCCTGCTACAGCTGTAAATTAATTGATACAGCCATTCTGTACTTGTTGGTTCTTATGTTATTACTGGTATTATGCTAATATAAGTAATGCTGCAGCGAATATCACTGTACTTAATTATTGTGTACATTTTGTTCATTTCTTTAAAACAACTTCCAGGAAAGGGATTATAAGGGCTGTTGGAATGCATGGCCGGGTCACAGACAGATCCAACTGTTGGGCTTGGCTCTCGCCTTTCTTTGCAGATCACTGGATGGAAGGTTAGGTCTAGTCCTGAGGCTGCATGGCCCACGACTGAGACATTACCCATCACACACGAATGCTGTGAGATGATGAGTGAATGACTGAATGAATCCATCGACCTACTTGGCTGAATGTGGATGGAAAGGTTTTCTTTTGTGTCGCTTTGTAGAGATGCAAAAGCTACAATTGGCAAAAGGTCTATTTTGCTTTACAGGTACACGTTTAGGTTCAGTTCACAATAAAAGCAGAAGGCATGGCTTAGAAGCACAAGGTTCACCCTACACCAGCCAATACTCTCTAGAGACATGCTTTGTGTATCACTGATCCCAACACAGGACCTCTTAAATTGTCAATTAATTCCTACATGGCTGGGGAATGGAGTGCAAATATTAAAGATATATGTAAATAGTCAGAGACCATACATATATCTTTAGCCTTTATAAAAATCCATAGTTCCTGTTGCAAAAATGCTTTTTCGTAACATGGTCAAAAGACTAAAGTATGAAGGAAGAAGGCTTCAAAAACTCAGCAAAAAGGAAGGTGGTGGCAGCAAAGGCAGGCAGCCTTATATAGAATTTTACTCATAGAATCCTTTTTAAAGATTTCTTTTTGGTAGCTCTTAGCATCCTGAAAGTGGAATAAGAAATCATGGCCATCTAGCCACAAGTGCCCTTCTTTCAGTTTCCACAGCAAACATTACCAGATGATCAATACTTTTTTTCTCACTAAACTTGAATACAACCTCAAAATCCTTCACAACACAGAATCCAAACAGATACTATTAACCACTTGCAATTGATCTGCACATAAACCACATAAGGGGAAACCTCTTTGTCAACCCTACTTGTGTTTTATAAAAAAAAGGCTTCAGTTACACTTGGCTTTCCTTTATCCTTCCTTCTTCACTTGAAAATTTGCTCAACTCTAAGTCACCCATGTCAAGACGATGGGAGAAAGGCACCTTTCCATAAAGTGCACAGTGGAATCCTTATCTAATGCTGTGGTGGCGGCCAAAGAGGGGCCCAGAAGCCTAGAGAGGAATGGAGTAAAGAATCAATTTGTAAAGTCCTAAGAGGCTGGACGAAATGAGTAGATGCACAGAAGCAGATTTTGATGAGCACAAATACCAGCGGCATCATACATGGATTTATAATGTCACAATACCAAGGCATGTATGAGGCCAATAAAATGGAAACAGGTCCCTAAATGGCCAGGGTTTTGGCCATATAGGAGGAAGTGTTCATGACTCTGTGCTATACTCCTCCTTTGACTGCTAGTGGGACTCACCTCCACCCAAGAAATCCTAAGGGCCTTCTGAACAGGGCTGCAAAAGGAAGAGCTCTGGCCAAACTTCCCTCCAGAAGGAGCTCCATTCATCCACTCAACAAGCAAAGTTGTACAAGCACTGTTCTCAGTCCTAGAGGGGCAGATGTCAGCAAAACACAAAAACCTAGCTCTTTGGATGTGTTTATAGATGACTGAAGGTCAGAGTGGAAGACAGAAGACAGAAGAAAGGACTAAAGAGAGGATAATGAAATTCAGGCAGCAGAGTCCAAGGAGGGTGGGAAGGATCTCAGAGCCATTGAACTGGCTGAATCAATTTGTTTGATATAGAGTGAAGGTCAGCAAAATGACTTTTGTAAAGAGCTGGAAGTCAATATTTCAAGCTTTGTGGGCTATACAGTCTCTATCCCAACTACAGTTGACCCTCAATATCTGTAGCTTTCATAACCATGGATTCAAGCAACTATGGATTTAAAAATAAAAAGGTTGTATCTGTAATGAACTTTTTTCTGCTTGTCATTATTTTCTAGGCAATACAGTATAACAACCATTTACATAGCATTTAAATCGAATTAGGTATTATATGAGATGATTGAAAGGATAAAGAGAGTGTGTATAGGTCGTATACACATCCTACAAAATTTCATATAAGGGACTTGAGCATGAGGGGTCCTGGAACAAATCTTCAGAAGATAATGAAGGATAACTATACTCAGTTCTTTATCTGTACCAGCAAAGCAGTCATAGACAATTAGTGTAAGTGTGTAGGAGTGTCTGTGTCCTAATAAAGCACTGTTAACAAAAACAAGTGGTTGGTTGGATTTGGCCTGCAGGCTACAGTCCACAGCTTACAAGCCTCTGATTTAGGTCATTAGTGAGCTTTAAAAAGTATTTTACCCCATCTGGAGAGTGTTTGAGATAGAAGCCAGAATGCAAAAAGTTAAGAAATGAATGGGTTGTGCACAAGCCAGGCAATCACTAAGGAGGAAAGACCCACTATGTGCTGAATGGACTCTAGCCAAAGAGGTAGGAGGGGTGATTTCCTTCTTCTTTCTTTAATCTTTTATTACTTTTCTTGATTATTAAAATCACATAAGCCCATTTTAGAACATGAAACAACAATGTTAATGATCTCCTTCCCAGTGCCCAGCCCCTGGAGGCAACCTACGGACAATGTCTGGGGAGGTTCTAGGATGTAGGGACCACGCCACCAGAGGCTGGGCTGAGGGGTAGAGCCAGTTGTGCAACTGACGCTAAGGAAACAGATGTCGCAGAATTCCGCACCAAGAGACCTCTCCGATTAGTGATTATAGAAGAGACAGAGGATGAGGGTGTCAGGGAAAAACAATACAGTATATACCTAGGGAGTTTACTGATGGGCCCTGACTCTGAAGAGGTCAACTAGCTGGGATTTAGTTAATGAATTAACCATGTCCTGTGTTGTCCAAAGAGCAGGTGGCAAACAGCCTGCGAGGCTCTAAATCAAACCAACAGGGGAGGCTAAAAGGCCTAAACCCTTCCCTCCTCCTAACATGATTTTGTCTCAAAATATCACAGAGGATTAAAATCATGAATGGGAGATTACAGAAGTCCACTGCCTGCCTGGCTGGGAGCTTAACGGGTGCAGAAGGAATCAATTCATTACTAAACTACTGGGCCAATAAATAAAATATCTAACCAAATGAAGAAACTTACATTAAAAAGACAGTCCTTTTTACTACAACACATCAAAGTGATGAGGATGAAAACTGGGTAATGCAATCTTAGCTTCTTAAGCTTTACAAGAAATATAGCATGTGGACTGAGGGGATGATTATTTTCTTTTGTTCTGGACATACCACCTCTGGAGCGCCAGGTTCAGTGAATGAAATTTCTTAATTCTAGGATGAACACGAACTAAAAAGAATGTAAGTGAGTGAGACCAGGAGGTCAAACAGGGGCTGGGGCATTCTTGAAGCCATACAACAAAGGAACTATCTAAAAACTAGGTATATCTGGTATAGCAAAGAAAGACGGTATTAGGAATGGCATGGTGCCTATGATCAAACACCGGGACCAGTTCTCAGGATCTTGAGAAGGTAGATCTAGGGCCAACAGATAGGATTTGGAGAGGTAGAGTGGGTGTGACATGAAGAGCATGGCCTAATTATCCCCATAATTTTCTTTCCAATGTACCTGGGCTGTTCCCTGGGGGGTCACTGCCAGGAGCCATGTGGGCTTCTGTGCGCTCATCCAAACCTTTAGCTTCTATTCAGTCAGGATCTCTGAGCTGCTTTAGAAAGCACAGGGAATAGACGAATCTGGTGAGGTTAAATGGTTTTATAAGTTAGGGTAACTCAAACGTCACCCAACATCCTCTGTTCGTACATCACCCAAGAGTAGCTGTATACAGACTTCTCTCCTTTAAAAAGGAGCTCAGGCAAGAGCATTCGCAGGTAAGTTTGCTTTAACTTGTCCGGGTCTAGAACAGTGCTATCTTAGAAAAGTGCTGGCTTTGGGTGACAACTAAAACATGACAGCTGTCTTTACCTCTTTGAGCCTGAGTTTATCTATAAACTGGGGCTAAAACTACAATCCTTTTGCCTCTTTCAAAACTAGGCAACAGCAGATGAGATAACAGATGCCGTACAACAGGTTTTCAAACTACTGTGATGAAGGACCAGGTTACTTTTTTTCTTCATTTCTATTATCATAAACAAATACTTTATAAAATACTGTAAATGTGAACTATTAGAAAAACAAAATGTTGCAGTGATATCAAATTGCTAAAAGTTTTTAAATGTCTACTCTCAACTTTTGTCCCTATCTGTTTGTTCTGGCTCATGGGCCTTAAGTTGAGTAGCTCTACTCTAAAACACTGAAAAGTTCCATAAATAGGGTAAAGTTAAGACATTTAAAAAAAAATGACATTAGAAGACAACTAAAAGGGGAGGAGGGGATGAAGGGAGGGCAGGGACAAGGGGAAAAAATGAGAACCAAGACCTGTCATGTAAAGGTACAAGATCCCAATAATGAATGGAACTGTACTGTATACCTAAAATGT